>NC_082708.1:106732080-107039330 GCF_030144855.1 Hypanus sabinus | reverse complement strand
TCAAGGCATCCTAGTTGTTCTGAATCAAGGCTTCCTACTTGTTCAGAATCAAGGCTTCCTACTTGTTCCACATCAAGGCTTCCTACTTGTTCCGAATCAAGGCCTCCTAATTGCTCCGAATCAAGGCTTCCTACTTGTTCAGAATCAAGGCCTCCTACTTGTTCAGAATCAAGGCTTCCGACTTGTTCCGAATTAAGGCTTCCTACTTGTTCTGAATCAAGGCTTCCTACTTGTTCCGAATCAAGGCTTCCTACTTGTTCCGAATCAAGGCTTCCTACTTGTTCAGAATCAAGGCTTCCTACTTGTTCCGAATCAAGGCTTCCTACTTGTTCCGAATCAAGGCCTCCTACTTGTTCAGAATCAAGGCCTCCGACTTGATCAGAAACAAGTCCTCCTACTTGCTCCGAATCAAGGCTTCCTACTTGTTCTGAATCAAGGCCTCCTACTTGTTCAGAACCAAGGCCTCCTACTTGTTCAGAAACAAGTCCTCCTACTTGTTCGAATCAAGACAGCCAACTTGTTCCGAATGAAGGCCTACTTGTTCAGAATCAAGGCCTCCTACTTGTTCAGAAACAAGTCCACCTACTTGTTCGAATCAAGACAGCCAACTTGTTCAGAATCAAGACCTCATAGTTATTAAGAATCAAGGTCTCCTGGTTGTTCAGAATCAAGGCCTCCTATTTGTTCAGAATCAAGTCCTCCTACTTGTTCAGAACCAAGGCCTCCTACTTGTTGAGAATCAAGGCCTCCTACTTGTTCAGAATCAAGGCCTCCTACATGTTCAAAACCAAGGCTTCCTACTTGTTCAGAATCAAGGCTTCCTACTTCTTCCGAATCAAGGCCTCCTACTTTTTCCGAATCAAGGCATCCTAGTTGTTCTGAATCAAGGCTTCCTACTTCTTCCGAATCAAGGCCTCCTACTTGTTCTGAATCAAGGCTTCCTACTTGTTCCGAATGAAGGCTTCCTACTTGTTCCGAATCAAGGCTTCCTACTTGTTCGGAATCAAGGCTTCCTACTTGTTCAGAATCAAGGCTTCCTACTTGTTCAGAATCAAGGCTTCCTACTTGTTCCGCATCGAGGCTTCCTATTTGTTCCGAATCAAGGCCTCCTAATTGCTCCGAATCAAGGCTTCCTACTTGTTCAGAATCAAGGCCTCCTACTTGTTCAGAATCAAGGCTTCCTACTTGTTCTGAATCAAGGCTTCCTACTTGTTCTGAATCAAGGCTTCCTACTTGTTCCGAATCAAGGCTTCCTACTTGTTCAGTATCAACGCTTCCTTCTTGTTCCGAATCAAGGCTACCTACTTATTCCGAATCAAGGCCTCCTACTTGTTCCGAATAAATGCTTGCTACTTGTTCCAAATCAAGGCCTCCAACTTGTTCAGAAACAAGGCCTCGTACTTGTTCAGAATCAAGGCCTCCTACTTGTTCAGTATGAAGGCCTCCTACTTGTTTAGAAACAAGGCCTCCTACTTGTTCAGTATGAAGGCCTCCAACTTGTTCAGAAACAAGCCCTCGTACTTGTTCAGAATCAAGGCGTCCTACTTGTTCAGTATGAAGGCCTCCTACTTGTTCAGAACCAAGGCCTCCTACTTGTTCAGATTCAAGGCCTGCTGCTTGTTTAGAATCACGGCCTTCTACTTGTTCCGAATCAAGTCCTCATATTTTTTCAGAATCACCGCCTCCTACTTGATCTGAATCAAGGCCTACTTCTTTTTCCGAATCAAGGCCTCCTACTTGTTCCGAATCAAGGCTTCCTACTTGTTCCGAATCAAGGCCTCCTACTTGTTCAGAATCAAGGCCTCCTACTTGTTCAGAAACAAGTCCTCCTACTTGCTCCGAATCAAGGCTTCCTACTTTTTCTGAATCAAGGCCTCCTACTTGTTCAGAACCAAGGCCTCCTACTTGTTCAGAAACAAGTCCTCCTACTTGTTCGAATCAAGACAGCCAACTTGTTCCGAATGAAGGCCTACTTGTTCAGAATCAAGGCCTCCTACTTGTTCAGAAACAAGTCCACCTACTTGTTCGAATCAAGACAGCCAACTTGTTCAGAATCAAGACCTCATATTTATTAAGAATCAAGGCCTCCTGGTTGTTCAGAATCAAGGCCTCCTATTTGTTCAGAATCAAGTCCTCCTACTTGTTCAGAACCAAGGCCTCCTACTTGTTGAGAATCAAGGCCTCCTACTTGTTCAGAATCAAGGCCTCCTACATGTTCAAAACCAAGGCTTCCTACTTGTTCAGAATCAAGGCTTCCTACTTCTTCCGAATCAAGGCCTCCTACTTGTTCCGAATCAAGGCATCCTAGTTGTTCTGAATCAAGGCTTCCTACTTCTTCCGAATCAAGGCCTCCTACTTGTTCTGAATCAAGGCTTCCTACTTGTTCCGAATGAAGGCTTCCTACTTGTTCCGAATCAAGGCTTCCTACTTGTTCGGAATCAAGGCTTCCTACTTGTTCAGAATCAAGGCTTCCTACTTGTTCAGAATCAAGGCTTCCTACTTGTTCCGCATCGAGGCTTCCTACTTGTTCCGAATCAAGGCCTCCTAATTGCTCCGAATCAAGGCTTCCTACTTGTTCAGAATCAAGGCCTCCTACTTGTTCAGAATCAAGGCTTCCTACTTGTTCTGAATCAAGGCTTCCTACTTGTTCTGAATCAAGGCTTCCTACTTGTTCCGAATCAAGGCTTCCTACTTGTTCAGTATCAACGCTTCCTTCTTGTTCCGAATCAAGGCTACCTACTTATTCCGAATCAAGGCCTCCTACTTGTTCCGAATAAATGCTTGCTACTTGTTCCAAATCAAGGCCTCCAACTTGTTCAGAAACAAGGCCTCGTACTTGTTCAGAATCAAGGCCTCCTACTTGTTCAGTATGAAGGCCTCCTACTTGTTCAGAAACAAGCCCTCGTACTTGTTCAGAATCAAGGCGTCCTACTTGTTCAGTATGAAGGCCTCCTACTTGTTCAGAACCAAGGCCTCCTACTTGTTCAGATTCAAGGCCTGCTGCTTGTTTAGAATCACGGCCTTCTACTTGTTCCGAATCAAGTCCTCATATTTTTTCAGAATCACCGCCTCCTACTTGTTCTGAATCAAGGCCTACTTCTTTTTCCGAATCAAGGCCTCCTACTTGTTCCGAATCAAGGCTTCCTACTTGTTCCGAATCAAGGCCTCCTACTTGTTCAGAATCAAGGCCTCCTACTTGTTCAGAAACAAGTCCTCCTACTTGCTCCGAATCAAGGCTTCCTACTTTTTCTGAATCAAGGCCTCCTACTTGTTCAGAACCAAGGCCTCCTACTTGTTCAGAAACAAGTCCTCCTACTTGTTCGAATCAAGACAGCCAACTTGTTCCGAATGAAGGCCTACTTGTTCAGAATCAAGGCCTCCTACTTGTTCAGAAACAAGTCCACCTACTTGTTCGAATCAAGACAGCCAACTTGTTCAGAATCAAGACCTCATATTTATTAAGAATCAAGGCCTCCTGGTTGTTCAGAATCAAGGCCTCCTATTTGTTCAGAATCAAGTCCTCCTACTTGTTCAGAACCAAGGCCTCCTACTTGTTCAGAATCAAGGCCTCCTACATGTACAAAACCAAGGCTTCCTACTTGTTCAGAATCAAGGCTTCCTACTTCTTCCGAATCAAGGCCTCCTACTTGTTCCGAATCAAGGCATCCTAGTTGTTCTGAATCAAGGCTTCCTACTTCTTCCGAATCAAGGCCTCCTACTTGTTCTGAATCAAGGCTTCCTACTTGTTCCGAATGAAGGCTTCCTACTTGTTCCGAATCAAGGCTTCCTACTTGTTCGGAATCAAGGCTTCCTACTTGTTCACAATCAAGGCTTCCTACTTGTTCAGAATCAAGGCTTCCTACTTGTTCCGCATCGAGGCTTCCTACTTGTTCCGAATCAAGGCCTCCTAATTGCTCCGAATCAAGGCTTCCTACTTGTTCAGAATCAAGGCCTCCTACTTGTTCAGAATCAAGGCTTCCTACTTGTTCTGAATCAAGGCTTCCTACTTGTTCTGAATCAAGGCTTCCTACTTGTTCCGAATCAAGGCTTCCTACTTGTTCAGTATCAACGCTTCCTTCTTGTTCCGAATCAAGGCTACCTACTTATTCCGAATCAAGGCCTCCTACTTGTTCCGAATAAATGCTTGCTACTTGTTCCAAATCAAGGCCTCCAACTTGTTCAGAAACAAGGCCTCGTACTTGTTCAGAATCAAGGCCTCCTACTTGTTCAGTATGAAGGCCTCCTACTTGTTTAGAAACAAGGCCTCCTACTTGTTCAGTATGAAGGCCTCCAACTTGTTCAGAAACAAGCCCTCGTACTTGTTCAGAATCAAGGCGTCCTACTTGTTCAGTATGAAGGCCTCCTACTTGTTCAGAACCAAGGCCTCCTACTTGTTCAGATTCAAGGCCTGCTGCTTGTTTAGAATCACGGCCTTCTCCTTGTTCCGAATCAAGGCCTCATATTTTTTCAGAATCACCGCCTCCTACTTGTTCTGAATCAAGGCCTACTTCATTTTCCGAATCAAGGCCTCCTACTTGTTCCGAATCAAGGCAAGAATCAAGGACTCCTACTTGTTCAGAATCAAGGTTTCCTACTTCTTCCGAATCAAGGCCTCCTACTTGTTCCGAATCAAGGCTTCCTACTTGTTCCGAATCAAGGCTTCCTACTTGTTCCGAATCAAGGCATCCTAGTTGTTCTGAATCAAGGCTTCCTACTTGTTCAGAATCAAGGCTTCCTACTTGTTCCGCATCAAGGCTTCCTACTTGTTCCGATTCAAGGCCTCCTAATTGCTCCGAATCAAGGCTTCCTACTTGTTCAGAATCAAGGCCTCCTACTTGTTCAGAATCAAGGCTTCCCACTTGTTCCGAATCAAGGCTTCCTACTTGTTCTGAATCAAGGCTTCCTACTTGTTCCGAATCAAGGCTTCCTACTTGTTCCGAATCAAGGCTTCCTACTTGTTCAGAATCAAGGCTTCCTACTTGTTCCGAATCAAGGCTTCCTACTTGTTCCGAATCAAGGCCTCCTACTTGTTCAGAATCAAGGCCTCCTACTTGTTCAGAAACAAGTCCTCCTACTTGCTCCGAATCAAGGCTTCCTACTTGTTCAGAATCAAGGCTTCCTACTTGTTCCGAATCAAGGCATCCTAGTTGTTCTGAATCAAGGCTTCCTACTTGTTCAGAATCAAGGCTTCCTACTTGTTCCGCATCAAGGCTTCCTACTTGTTCCGAATCAAGGCCTCCTAATTGCTCCGAATCAAGGCTTCCTACTTGTTCAGAATCAAGGCCTCCTACTTGTTCAGAATCAAGGTTTCCGACTTGTTCCGAATCAAGGCTTCCAACTTGTTCTGAATCAAGGCTTCCTACTTGTTACGAATCAAGGCTTCCTACTTGTTCCGAATCAAGGCTTCCTACTTGTTCAGAATCAAGGCTTCCTACTTGTTCCGAATCAAGGTTTCCTACTTGTTCCGAATCAAGGCCTCCTACTTGTTCAGAATCAAGGCCTCCTACTTGTTCAGAAACAAGTCCTCCTACTTGCTCCGAATCAAGGCTTCCTACTTGTTCAGAATCAAGGCTTCCTACTTGTTCCGAATCAAGGCATCCTAGTTGTTCTGAATCAAGGCTTCCTACTTGTTCAGAATCAAGGCTTCCTACTTGTTCCACATCAAGGTTTCCTACTTCTTCCGAATCAAGGCCTCCTACTTGTTCTGAATCAAGGCCTCCTACTTGTTCTGAATCAAGGCTTCCTACTTGTTCCGAATCAAGGCCTCCTACTTGTTCCGAATCAAGGCTTCCTACTTGTTCGGAATCAAGGCTTCCGACTTGTTCCGAATCAAGGCTTCCTACTTGTTCAGAATCAAGGCTTCCTACTTGTTCCGAATCAAGGCATCCTAGTTGTTCTGAATCAAGGCTTCCTACTTGTTCAGAATCAACGCCTCCTACTTGTTCCAAATGAAGGCCTCCAACTTGTTCAGAAACAAGGCCTCGTACTTGTTCAGAATCAAGGCCTCCTACTTGTTCAGTATGAAGGCCTCCAACTTGTTCAGAAACAAGCCCTCGTACTTGTTCAGAATCAAGGCGTCCTACTTGTTCAGTATGAAGGCCTCCTACTTATTCAGAACCAAGGCCTCCTACTTGTTCAGATTCAAGGCCTGCTGCTTGTTTTGAATCACGGCCTGCTACTTGTTCCGAATCAAGTCCTCAAATTTTTTCAGAATCACCGCCTCCTACTTGTTCTGAATCAAGGCTTCCTAATGGTTCTGAAACAAAGCCTCCTTCTTCTTCAGTATCAAGGCTTCCTACTTGTTCCGCATCAAGGCTTCCTACTTGTTCCGATTCAAGGCCTCCTAATTGCTCCGAATCAAGGCTTCCTACTTGTTCAGAATCAAGGCTTCCTACTTGTTCCGCATCAAGGCTTCCTACTTTTTCCGATTCAAGGCCTCCTAATTGCTCCGAATCAAGGCTTCCTACTTGTTCAGAATCAAACCCTCCTACTTGCTCAGAATCAAGGCTTCCTACTTGTTCTGAATCAAGGCTTCCTACTTGTTCCGAATCAAGGCTTCCTACTTGTTCCGAATCAAGGCTTCCTACTTGTTCAGAATCAAGGCTTCCTACTTGTTCCGAATCAAGGCTTCCTACTTGTTCCGAATCAAGGCCTCCTACTTGTTCAGAATCAAGGCCTCCTACTTGTTCAGAAACAAGTCCTCCTACTTGCTCCGAATCAAGGCTTCCTACTTTTTCTGAATCAAGGCCTCCTACTTGTTCAGAATCAAGGCCTCCTACTTGTTCAGAAACAAGTCCACCTACTTGTTCGAATCAAGACAGCCAACTTGTTCAGAATCAAGACCTCATAGTTATTAAGAATCAAGGCCTCCTGGTTGTTCAGAATCAAGGCCTCCTATTTGTTCAGAATCAAGTCCTCCTACTTGTTCAGAACCAAGGCCTCCTACTTGTTGAGAATCAAGGCCTCCTACTTGTTCAGAATCAAGGCCTCCTACATGTTCAAAACCAAGGCTTCCTACTTGTTCAGAATCAAGGCTTCCTACTTCTTCCGAATCAAGGCCTCCTACTTGTTCCGAATCAAGGCATCCTAGTTGTTCTGAATCAAGGTTTCCTACTTCTTCCGAATCAAGGCCTCCTACTTGTTCTGAATCAAGGCTTCCTACTTGTTCAGAATCAAGGCCTCCTACTTGTTCAGTATCAACTCTTCCTTCTTGTTCCGAATCAAGGCTTCCTACTTATTCCGAATCAAGGCCTCCTACTTGTTCCGAATCAATGCTTGCTACTTGTTCCAAATCAAGGCCTCCAACTTGTTCAGAAACAAGGCCTCGTACTTGTTCAGAATCAAGGCCTCCTACTTGTTCAGTATGAAGGCCTCCTACTTGTTTAGAAACAAGGCCTCGTACTTGTTCAGAATCAAGGCCTCCTACTTGCTCAGTATGAAGGCCTCCAACTTGTTCAGAAACAAGCCCTCGTACTTGTTCAGAATCAAGGCGTCCTACTTGTTCAGTATGAAGGCCTACTACTTGTTCAGAACCAAGGCCTCCTACTTGTTCAGATTCAAGGCCTGCTGCTTGTTTAGAATCACGGCCTGCTACTTGTTCCGAATCAAGTCCTCATATTTTTTCAGAATCACCGCCTCCTACTTGTTCTGAATCAAGGCCTACTTCTTTTTCCGAATCAAGGCCTCCTACTTGTTCCGAATCAAGGCAAGAATCAAGGACTCCTACTTGTTCAGAATCATGGTTTCCTACTTCTTCCGAATCAAGCCCTCCTACTTGTTCCGAATCAAGGCATCCTAGTTGCTCTGAATCAAGGCTTGCTACTTCTTCCGAATCAAGGCCTCCTACTTGTTCTGAATCAAGGCCTCCTAGTTGTTCTGAATCAAGGCTTCCTACTTGTTCCGAATCAAGGCCTCCTACTTGTTCCGAATCAAGGCTTCCAACTTGTTCGGAATCAAGGCTTCCGACTTGTTCCGAATCAAGGCTTCCTACTTGTTCAGAATCAAGGCTTCCTACTTGTTCCGAATCAAGGCATCCTAGTTGTTCTGAATCAAGGCTTCCTACTTGTTCAGAATCAAGGCTTCCTACTTGTTCCGAATCAAGGCCTCCGACTTCTTCTGAATCAAGGCATCCTACCTATTCAGAGCCAAGGCCTCCAACTTGTTCAGAACCAAGGACTCCGACTTCTTCAGAATCAAGGCCTCCTATTTGTTCAGGATCAATGCCTGCTACTTGTTCAGAACCAACTCCTACTATTTGTTCAGAATAAAGGCTTCCTAATGGTTCTGAAACACGGCCTCCTTCTTGTTCAGAATCAAGGCTTCCTACTTGTTCCGCATCAAGGCTTCCTACTTGTTCCGATTCAAGGCCTCCTAATTGCTCCGAATCAAGGCTTCCTACTTGTTCAGAATCAAACCCTCCTACTTGCTCAGAATCAAGGCTTTCTACTTGTTCCGAATCAAGGCTTCCTACTTGTTCTGAATCAAGGCTTCCTACTTGTTCCGAATCAAGGCTTCCTACTTGTTCCGAATCAAGGCTTCCTACTTGTTCAGAATCAAGGCTTCCTACTTGTTCCGAATCAAGGCTTCCTACTTGTTCCGAATCAAGGCCTCCTACTTGTTCAGAATCAAGGCCTCCTACTTGTTCAGAAACAAGTCCTCCTACTTGCTCCGAATCAAGGCTTCCTACTTTTTCTGAATCAAGGCCTCCTACTTGTTCAGAACCAAGGCCTCCTACTTGTTCAGAAACAAGTCCTCCTACTTGTTCGAATCAAGACAGCCAACTTGTTCCGAATGAAGGCCTACTTGTTCAGAATCAAGGCCTCCTACTTGTTCAGAAACAAGTCCACCTACTTGTTCGAATCAAGACAGCCAACTTGTTCAGAATCAAGACCTCATAGTTATTAAGAATCAAGGCCTCCTGGTTGTTCAGAATCAAGGCCTCCTATTTGTTCAGAATCAAGTCCTCCTACTTGTTCAGAACCAAGGCCTCCTACTTGTTGAGAATCAAGGCCTCCTACTTGTTCAGAATCAAGGCCTCCTACATGTTCAAAACCAAGGCTTCCTACTTGTTCAGAATCAAGGCTTCCTACTTCTTCCGAATCAAGGCCTCCTACTTGTTCCGAATCAAGGCATCCTAGTTGTTCTGAATCAAGGCTTCCTACTTCTTCCGAATCAAGGCCTCCTACTTGTTCTGAATCAAGGCTTCCTACTTGTTCCGAATGAAGGCTTCCTACTTGTTCCGAATCAAGGCTTCCTACTTGTTCGGAATCAAGGCTTCCTACTTGTTCAGAATCAAGGCTTCCTACTTGTTCAGAATCAAGGCTTCCTACTTGTTCCGCATCGAGGCTTCCTACTTGTTCCGAATCAAGGCCTCCTAATTGCTCCGAATCAAGGCTTCCTACTTGTTCAGAATCAAGGCCTCCTACTTGTTCAGAATCAAGGCTTCCTACTTGTTCTGAATCAAGGCTTCCTACTTGTTCTGAATCAAGGCTTCCTACTTGTTCCGAATCAAGGCTTCCTACTTGTTCAGTATCAACGCTTCCTTCTTGTTCCGAATCAAGGCTACCTACTTATTCCGAATCAAGGCCTCCTACTTGTTCCGAATAAATGCTTGCTACTTGTTCCAAATCAAGGCCTCCAACTTGTTCAGAAACAAGGCCTCGTACTTGTTCAGAATCAAGGCCTCCTACTTGTTCAGTATGAAGGCCTCCTACTTGTTTAGAAACAAGGCCTCCTACTTGTTCAGTATGAAGGCCTCCAACTTGTTCAGAAACAAGCCCTCGTACTTGTTCAGAATCAAGGCGTCCTACTTGTTCAGTATGAAGGCCTCCTACTTGTTCAGAACCAAGGCCTCCTACTTGTTCAGATTCAAGGCCTGCTGCTTGTTTAGAATCACGGCCTTCTACTTGTTCCGAATCAAGGCCTCATATTTTTTCAGAATCACCGCCTCCTACTTGTTCTGAATCAAGGCCTACTTCTTTTTCCGAATCAAGGCCTCCTACTTGTTCCGAATCAAGGCAAGAATCAAGGACTCCTACTTGTTCAGAATCAAGGTTTCCTACTTCTTCCGAATCAAGGCCTCCTACTTGTTCCGAATCAAGGCTTCCTACTTGTTCCGAATCAACGCCTCCTACTTGTTCCGAATCAAGGCTTCCTACTTGTTCGGAATCAAGGCTTCCGACTTGTTCCGAATCAAGGCCTCCTACTTGTTCCGAATCAAGGCTTCCTACTTCTTCCGAATCAGGGCCTCCTACTTGTTCTGAATCAAGGCCTCCTACTTGTTCTGAATCAAGGCTTCCTACTTGTTCCGAATCAAGGCCTCCTACTTGTTCCGAATCAAGGCTTCCTACTTGTTCGGAATCAAGGCTTCCGACTTGTTCCGAATCAAGGCTTCCTACATGTTCAGAATCAAGGCTTCCTACTTGTTCCGAATCAAGGCATCCTAGTTGTTCTGAATCAAGGCTTCCTACTTGTTCAGAATCAAGGCTTCCTACTTGTTCCGCATCAAGGCTTCCTACTTGTTCCGATTCAAGGCCTCCTAATTGCTCCGAATCAAGGCTTCCTACTTGTTCAGAATCAAGGCCTCCTACTTGTTCAGAATCAAGGCTTCCCACTTGTTCCGAATCAAGGCTTCCTACTTGTTCTGAATCAAGGCTTCCTACTTGTTCGGAATCAAGGCTTCCGACTTGTTCCGAATCAAGGCTTCCTACATGTTCAGAATCAAGGCTTCCTACTTGTTCCGAATCAAGGCATCCTAGTTGTTCTGAATCAAGGCTTCCTACTTGTTCAGAATCAAGGCTTCCTACTTGTTCCGCATCAAGGCTTCCTACTTGTTCCGATTCAAGGCCTCCTAATTGCTCCGAATCAAGGCTTCCTACTTGTTCAGAATCAAGGCCTCCTACTTGTTCAGAATCAAGGCTTCCCACTTGTTCCGAATCAAGGCTTCCTACTTGTTCTGAATCAAGGCTTCCTACTTGTTCCGAATCAAGGCTTCCTACTTGTTCCGAATCAAGGCTTCCTACTTGTTCAGAATCAAGGCTTCCTACTTGTTCCGAATCAAGGCTTCCTACTTGTTCCGAATCAAGGCCTCCTACTTGTTCAGAATCAAGGCCTCCTACTTGTTCAGAAACAAGTCCTCCTACTTGCTCCGAATCAAGGCTTCCTACTTGTTCAGAATCAAGGCTTCCTACTTGTTCCGAATCAAGGCATCCTAGTTGTTCTGAATCAAGGCTTCCTACTTGTTCAGAATCAAGGCTTCCTACTTGTTCCGCATCAAGGCTTCCTACTTGTTCCGAATCAAGGCCTCCTAATTGCTCCGAATCAAGGCTTCCTACTTGTTCAGAATCAAGGCCTCCTACTTGTTCAGAATCAAGGTTTCCGACTTGTTCCGAATCAAGGCTTCCAACTTGTTCTGAATCAAGGCTTCCTACTTGTTACGAATCAAGGCTTCCTACTTGTTCCGAATCAAGGCTTCCTACTTGTTCAGAATCAAGGCTTCCTACTTGTTCCGAATCAAGGTTTCCTACTTGTTCCGAATCAAGGCCTCCTACTTGTTCAGAATCAAGGCCTCCTACTTGTTCAGAAACAAGTCCTCCTACTTGCTCCGAATCAAGGCTTCCTACTTGTTCAGAATCAAGGCTTCCTACTTGTTCCGAATCAAGGCATCCTAGTTGTTCTGAATCAAGGCTTCCTACTTGTTCAGAATCAAGGCTTCCTACTTGTTCCACATCAAGGCTTCCTACTTGTTCCGAATCAAGGCCTCCTAATTGCTCCGAATCAAGGCTTCCTACTTGTTCAGAATCAAGGCCTCCTACTTTGTTCAGAATCAAGGCTTCCGACTTGTTCCGAATTAAGGCTTCCTACTTGTTCTGAATCAAGGCTTCCTACTTGTTCCGAATCAAGGCTTCCTACTTGTTCCGAATCAAGGCTTCCTACTTGTTCAGAATCAAGGCTTCCTACTTGTTCCGAATCAAGGCTTCCTACTTGTTCCGAATCAAGGCCTCCTACTTGTTCAGAATCAAGGCCTCCTACTTGTTCAGAAACAAGTCCTCCTACTTGCTCCGAATCAAGGCTTCCTACTTGTTCTGAATCAAGGCCTCCTACTTGTTCAGAACCAAGGCCTCCTACTTGTTCAGAAACAAGTCCTCCTACTTGTTCGAATCAAGACAGCCAACTTGTTCCGAATGAAGGCCTACTTGTTCAGAATCAAGGCCTCCTACTTGTTCAGAAACAAGTCCACCTACTTGTTCGAATCAAGACAGCCAACTTGTTCAGAATCAAGACCTCATAGTTATTAAGAATCAAGGTCTCCTGGTTGTTCAGAATCAAGGCCTCCTATTTGTTCAGAATCAAGTCCTCCTACTTGTTCAGAACCAAGGCCTCCTACTTGTTGAGAATCAAGGCCTCCTACTTGTTCAGAATCAAGGCCTCCTACATGTTCAAAACCAAGGCTTCCTACTTGTTCAGAATCAAGGCTTCCTACTTCTTCCGAATCAAGGCCTCCTACTTTTTCCGAATCAAGGCATCCTAGTTGTTCTGAATCAAGGCTTCCTACTTCTTCCGAATCAAGGCCTCCTACTTGTTCTGAATCAAGGCTTCCTACTTGTTCCGAATGAAGGCTTCCTACTTGTTCCGAATCAAGGCTTCCTACTTGTTCGGAATCAAGGCTTCCTACTTGTTCAGAATCAAGGCTTCCTACTTGTTCAGAATCAAGGCTTCCTACTTGTTCCGCATCGAGGCTTCCTACTTGTTCCGAATCAAGGCCTCCTAATTGCTCCGAATCAAGGCTTCCTACTTGTTCAGAATCAAGGCCTCCTACTTGTTCAGAATCAAGGCTTCCTACTTGTTCTGAATCAAGGCTTCCTACTTGTTCTGAATCAAGGCTTCCTACTTGTTCCGAATCAAGGCTTCCTACTTGTTCAGTATCAACGCTTCCTTCTTGTTCCGAATCAAGGCTACCTACTTATTCCGAATCAAGGCCTCCTACTTGTTCCGAATAAATGCTTGCTACTTGTTCCAAATCAAGGCCTCCAACTTGTTCAGAAACAAGGCCTCGTACTTGTTCAGAATCAAGGCCTCCTACTTGTTCAGTATGAAGGCCTCCTACTTGTTTAGAAACAAGGCCTCCTACTTGTTCAGTATGAAGGCCTCCAACTTGTTCAGAAACAAGCCCTCGTACTTGTTCAGAATCAAGGCGTCCTACTTGTTCAGTATGAAGGCCTCCTACTTGTTCAGAACCAAGGCCTCCTACTTGTTCAGATTCAAGGCCTGCTGCTTGTTTAGAATCACGGCCTTCTACTTGTTCCGAATCAAGTCCTCATATTTTTTCAGAATCACCGCCTCCTACTTGTTCTGAATCAAGGCCTACTTCTTTTTCCGAATCAAGGCCTCCTACTTGTTCCGAATCAAGGCTTCCTACTTGTTCCGAATCAAGGCCTCCTACTTGTTCAGAATCAAGGCCTCCTACTTGTTCAGAAACAAGTCCTCCTACTTGCTCCGAATCAAGGCTTCCTACTTTTTCTGAATCAAGGCCTCCTACTTGTTCAGAACCAAGGCCTCCTACTTGTTCAGAAACAAGTCCTCCTACTTGTTCGAATCAAGACAGCCAACTTGTTCCGAATGAAGGCCTACTTGTTCAGAATCAAGGCCTCCTACTTGTTCAGAAACAAGTCCACCTACTTGTTCGAATCAAGACAGCCAACTTGTTCAGAATCAAGACCTCATATTTATTAAGAATCAAGGCCTCCTGGTTGTTCAGAATCAAGGCCTCCTATTTGTTCAGAATCAAGTCCTCCTACTTGTTCAGAACCAAGGCCTCCTACTTGTTGAGAATCAAGGCCTCCTACTTGTTCAGAATCAAGGCCTCCTACATGTTCAAAACCAAGGCTTCCTACTTGTTCAGAATCAAGGCTTCCTACTTCTTCCGAATCAAGGCCTCCTACTTGTTCCGAATCAAGGCATCCTAGTTGTTCTGAATCAAGGCTTCCTACTTCTTCCGAATCAAGGCCTCCTACTTGTTCTGAATCAAGGCTTCCTACTTGTTCCGAATGAAGGCTTCCTACTTGTTCCGAATCAAGGCTTCCTACTTGTTCGGAATCAAGGCTTCCTACTTGTTCAGAATCAAGGCTTCCTACTTGTTCAGAATCAAGGCTTCCTACTTGTTCCGCATCGAGGCTTCCTACTTGTTCCGAATCAAGGCCTCCTAATTGCTCCGAATCAAGGCTTCCTACTTGTTCAGAATCAAGGCCTCCTACTTGTTCAGAATCAAGGCTTCCTACTTGTTCTGAATCAAGGCTTCCTACTTGTTCTGAATCAAGGCTTCCTACTTGTTCCGAATCAAGGCTTCCTACTTGTTCAGTATCAACGCTTCCTTCTTGTTCCGAATCAAGGCTACCTACTTATTCCGAATCAAGGCCTCCTACTTGTTCCGAATAAATGCTTGCTACTTGTTCCAAATCAAGGCCTCCAACTTGTTCAGAAACAAGGCCTCGTACTTGTTCAGAATCAAGGCCTCCTACTTGTTCAGTATGAAGGCCTCCTACTTGTTTAGAAACAAGGCCTCCTACTTGTTCAGTATGAAGGCCTCCAACTTGTTCAGAAACAAGCACTCGTACTTGTTCAGAATCAAGGCGTCCTACTTGTTCAGTATGAAGGCCTCCTACTTGTTCAGAACCAAGGCCTCCTACTTGTTCAGATTCAAGGCCTGCTGCTTGTTTAGAATCACGGCCTTCTACTTGTTCCGAATCAAGGCCTCATATTTTTTCAGAATCACCGCCTCCTACTTGTTCTGAATCAAGGCCTACTTCTTTTTCCGAATCAAGGCCTCCTACTTGTTCCGAATCAAGGCAAGAATCAAGGACTCCTACTTGTTCAGAATCAAGGTTTCCTACTTCTTCCGAATCAAGGCCTCCTACTTGTTCCGAATCAAGGCTTCCTACTTGTTCCGAATCAAGGCTTCCTACTTGTTCCGAATCAAGGCATCCTAGTTGTTCTGAATCAAGGCTTCCTACTTGTTCAGAATCAAGGCTTCCTACTTGTTCCGCATCAAGGCTTCCTACTTGTTCCGATTCAAGGCCTCCTAATTGCTCCGAATCAAGGCTTCCTACTTGTTCAGAATCAAGGCCTCCTACTTGTTCAGAATCAAGGCTTCCCACTTGTTCCGAATCAAGGCTTCCTACTTGTTCTGAATCAAGGCTTCCTACTTGTTCCGAATCAAGGCTTCCTACTTGTTCCGAATCAAGGCTTCCTACTTGTTCAGAATCAAGGCTTCCTACTTGTTCCGAATCAAGGCTTCCTACTTGTTCCGAATCAAGGCCTCCTACTTGTTCAGAATCAAGGCCTCCTACTTGTTCAGAAACAAGTCCTCCTACTTGCTCCGAATCAAGGCTTCCTACTTGTTCAGAATCAAGGCTTCCTACTTGTTCCGAATCAAGGCATCCTAGTTGTTCTGAATCAAGGCTTCCTACTTGTTCAGAATCAAGGCTTCCTACTTGTTCCGCATCAAGGCTTCCTACTTGTTCCGAATCAAGGCCTCCTAATTGCTCCGAATCAAGGCTTCCTACTTGTTCAGAATCAAGGCCTCCTACTTGTTCAGAATCAAGGTTTCCGACTTGTTCCGAATCAAGGCTTCCAACTTGTTCTGAATCAAGGCTTCCTACTTGTTACGAATCAAGGCTTCCTACTTGTTCCGAATCAAGGCTTCCTACTTGTTCAGAATCAAGGCTTCCTACTTGTTCCGAATCAAGGTTTCCTACTTGTTCCGAATCAAGGCCTCCTACTTGTTCAGAATCAAGGCCTCCTACTTGTTCAGAAACAAGTCCTCCTACTTGCTCCGAATCAAGGCTTCCTACTTGTTCAGAATCAAGGCTTCCTACTTGTTCCGAATCAAGGCATCCTAGTTGTTCTGAATCAAGGCTTCCTACTTGTTCAGAATCAAGGCTTCCTACTTGTTCCACATCAAGGCTTCCTACTTGTTCCGAATCAAGGCCTCCTAATTGCTCCGAATCAAGGCTTCCTACTTGTTCAGAATCAAGGCCTCCTACTTGTTCAGAATCAAGGCTTCCGACTTGTTCCGAATTAAGGCTTCCTACTTGTTCTGAATCAAGGCTTCCTACTTGTTCCGAATCAAGGCTTCCTACTTGTTCCGAATCAAGGCTTCCTACTTGTTCAGAATCAAGGCTTCCTACTTGTTCCGAATCAAGGCTTCCTACTTGTTCCGAATCAAGGCCTCCTACTTGTTCAGAATCAAGGCCTCCTACTTGTTCAGAAACAAGTCCTCCTACTTGCTCCGAATCAAGGCTTCCTACTTGTTCTGAATCAAGGCCTCCTACTTGTTCAGAACCAAGGCCTCCTACTTGTTCAGAAACAAGTCCTCCTACTTGTTCGAATCAAGACAGCCAACTTGTTCCGAATGAAGGCCTACTTGTTCAGTATCAAGGCCTCCTACTTGT
This sequence comes from Hypanus sabinus, assembly GCF_030144855.1. Lineage (NCBI taxonomy): Eukaryota > Metazoa > Chordata > Chondrichthyes > Myliobatiformes > Dasyatidae > Hypanus > Hypanus sabinus. Next base: position 107,022,882 of record NC_082708.1, on the reverse strand, counting down.
TCAGAAACAAGTCCACCTACTTGTTCGAATCAAGACAGCCAACTTGTTCAGAATCAAGACCTCATAGTTATTAAGAATCAAGGTCTCCTGGTTGTTCAGAATCAAGGCCTCCTATTTGTTCAGAATCAAGTCCTCCTACTTGTTCAGAACCAAGGCCTCCTACTTGTTGAGAATCAAGGCCTCCTACTAGTTCAGAATCAAGGCCTCCTACATGTTCAAAACCAAGGCTTCCTACTTGTTCAGAATCAAGGCTTCCTACTTCTTCCGAATCAAGGCCTCCTACTTGTTCTGAATCAAGGCTTCCTACTTGTTCCGAATGAAGGCTTCCTACTTGTTCCGAATCAAGGCTTCCTACTTGTTCGGAATCAAGGCTTCCTACTTGTTCAGAATCAAGGCTTCCTACTTGTTCAGAATCAAGGCTTCCTACTTGTTCCGCATCGAGGCTTCCTACTTGTTCCGAATCAAGGCCTCCTAATTGCTCCGAATCAAGGCTTCCTACTTGTTCAGAATCAAGGCCTCCTACTTGTTCAGAATCAAGGCTTCCTACTTGTTCTGAATCAAGGCTTCCTACTTGTTCTGAATCAAGGCTTCCTACTTGTTCCGAATCAAGGCTTCCTACTTGTTCAGTATCAACGCTTCCTTCTTGTTCCGAATCAAGGCTACCTACTTATTCCGAATCAAGGCCTCCTACTTGTTCCGAATAAATGCTTGCTACTTGTTCCAAATCAAGGCCTCCAACTTGTTCAGAAACAAGGCCTCGTACTTGTTCAGAATCAAGGCCTCCTACTTGTTCAGTATGAAGGCCTCCTACTTGTTTAGAAACAAGGCCTCCTACTTGTTCAGTATGAAGGCCTCCAACTTGTTCAGAAACAAGCACTCGTACTTGTTCAGAATCAAGGCGTCCTACTTGTTCAGTATGAAGGCCTCCTACTTGTTCAGAACCAAGGCCTCCTACTTGTTCAGATTCAAGGCCTGCTGCTTGTTTAGAATCACGGCCTTCTACTTGTTCCGAATCAAGGCCTCATATTTTTTCAGAATCACCGCCTCCTACTTGTTCTGAATCAAGGCCTACTTCTTTTTCCGAATCAAGGCCTCCTACTTGTTCCGAATCAAGGCAAGAATCAAGGACTCCTACTTGTTCAGAATCAAGGTTTCCTACTTCTTCCGAATCAAGGCCTCCTACTTGTTCCGAATCAAGGCTTCCTACTTGTTCCGAATCAAGGCTTCCTACTTGTTCCGAATCAAGGCATCCTAGTTGTTCTGAATCAAGGCTTCCTACTTGTTCAGAATCAAGGCTTCCTACTTGTTCCGCATCAAGGCTTCCTACTTGTTCCGATTCAAGGCCTCCTAATTGCTCCGAATCAAGGCTTCCTACTTGTTCAGAATCAAGGCCTCCTACTTGTTCAGAATCAAGGCTTCCCACTTGTTCCGAATCAAGGCTTCCTACTTGTTCTGAATCAAGGCTTCCTACTTGTTCCGAATCAAGGCTTCCTACTTGTTCCGAATCAAGGCTTCCTACTTGTTCAGAATCAAGGCTTCCTACTTGTTCCGAATCAAGGCTTCCTACTTGTTCCGAATCAAGGCCTCCTACTTGTTCAGAATCAAGGCCTCCTACTTGTTCAGAAACAAGTCCTCCTACTTGCTCCGAATCAAGGCTTCCTACTTGTTCAGAATCAAGGCTTCCTACTTGTTCCGAATCAAGGCATCCTAGTTGTTCTGAATCAAGGCTTCCTACTTGTTCAGAATCAAGGCTTCCTACTTGTTCCGCATCAAGGCTTCCTACTTGTTCCGAATCAAGGCCTCCTAATTGCTCCGAATCAAGGCTTCCTACTTGTTCAGAATCAAGGCCTCCTACTTGTTCAGAATCAAGGTTTCCGACTTGTTCCGAATCAAGGCTTCCAACTTGTTCTGAATCAAGGCTTCCTACTTGTTACGAATCAAGGCTTCCTACTTGTTCCGAATCAAGGCTTCCTACTTGTTCAGAATCAAGGCTTCCTACTTGTTCCGAATCAAGGTTTCCTACTTGTTCCGAATCAAGGCCTCCTACTTGTTCAGAATCAAGGCCTCCTACTTGTTCAGAAACAAGTCCTCCTACTTGCTCCGAATCAAGGCTTCCTACTTGTTCAGAATCAAGGCTTCCTACTTGTTCCGAATCAAGGCATCCTAGTTGTTCTGAATCAAGGCTTCCTACTTGTTCAGAATCAAGGCTTCCTACTTGTTCCACATCAAGGCTTCCTACTTGTTCCGAATCAAGGCCTCCTAATTGCTCCGAATCAAGGCTTCCTACTTGTTCAGAATCAAGGCCTCCTACTTGTTCAGAATCAAGGCTTCCGACTTGTTCCGAATTAAGGCTTCCTACTTGTTCTGAATCAAGGCTTCCTACTTGTTCCGAATCAAGGCTTCCTACTTGTTCCGAATCAAGGCTTCCTACTTGTTCAGAATCAAGGCTTCCTACTTGTTCCGAATCAAGGCTTCCTACTTGTTCCGAATCAAGGCCTCCTACTTGTTCAGAATCAAGGCCTCCTACTTGTTCAGAAACAAGTCCTCCTACTTGCTCCGAATCAAGGCTTCCTACTTGTTCTGAATCAAGGCCTCCTACTTGTTCAGAACCAAGGCCTCCTACTTGTTCAGAAACAAGTCCTCCTACTTGTTCGAATCAAGACAGCCAACTTGTTCCGAATGAAGGCCTACTTGTTCAGAATCAAGGCCTCCTACTTGTTCAGAAACAAGTCCACCTACTTGTTCGAATCAAGACAGCCAACTTGTTCAGAATCAAGACCTCATAGTTATTAAGAATCAAGGTCTCCTGGTTGTTCAGAATCAAGGCCTCCTATTTGTTCAGAATCAAGTCCTCCTACTTGTTCAGAACCAAGGCCTCCTACTTGTTGAGAATCAAGGCCTCCTACTAGTTCAGAATCAAGGCCTCCTACATGTTCAAAACCAAGGCTTCCTACTTGTTCAGAATCAAGGCTTCCTACTTCTTCCGAATCAAGGCCTCCTACTTGTTCTGAATCAAGGCTTCCTACTTGTTCCGAATGAAGGCTTCCTACTTGTTCCGAATCAAGGCTTCCTACTTGTTCGGAATCAAGGCTTCCTACTTGTTCAGAATCAAGGCTTCCTACTTGTTCAGAATCAAGGCTTCCTACTTGTTCCGCATCGAGGCTTCCTACTTGTTCCGAATCAAGGCCTCCTAATTGCTCCGAATCAAGGCTTCCTACTTGTTCAGAATCAAGGCCTCCTACTTGTTCAGAATCAAGGCTTCCTACTTGTTCTGAATCAAGGCTTCCTACTTGTTCTGAATCAAGGCTTCCTACTTGTTCCGAATCAAGGCTTCCTACTTGTTCAGTATCAACACTTCCTTCTTGTTCCGAATCAAGGCTACCTACTTATTCCGAATCAAGGCTTCCTACTTGTTCCGAATAAATGCTTGCTACTTGTTCCAAATCAAGGCCTCCAACTTGTTCAGAAACAAGGCCTCGTACTTGTTCAGAATCAAGGCCTCCTACTTGTTCAGTATGAAGGCCTCCTACTTGTTTAGAAACAAGGCCTCCTACTTGTTCAGTATGAAGGCCTCCAACTTGTTCAGAAACAAGCCCTCGTACTTGTTCAGAATCAAGGCGTCCTACTTGTTCAGTATGAAGGCCTCCTACTTGTTCAGAACCAAGGCCTCCTACTTGTTCAGATTCAAGGCCTGCTGCTTGTTTAGAATCACGGCCTTCTACTTGTTCCGAATCAAGTCCTCATATTTTTTCAGAATCACCGCCTCCTACTTGTTCTGAATCAAGGCCTACTTCTTTTTCCGAATCAAGGCCTCCTACTTGTTCCGACTCAAGGCTTCCTACTTGCTCCGAATCAAGGCTTCCTACTTGTTCAGAATCAAGGCCTCCTACTTCTTCCGAATCAAGGCATCCTAGTTGTTCTGAATCAAGGCTTCCTACTTGTTCAGAATCAAGGCTTCCTACTTGTTCCACATCAAGGCTTCCTACTTGTTCCGAATCAAGGCCTCCTAATTGCTCCGAATCAAGGCTTCCTACTTGTTCAGAATCAAGGCCTCCTACTTGTTCAGAATCAAGGCTTCCGACTTGTTCCGAATTAAGGCTTCCTACTTGTTCTGAATCAAGGCTTCCTACTTGTTCCGAATCAAGGCTTCCTACTTGTTCCGAATCAAGGCTTCCTACTTGTTCAGAATCAAGGCTTCCTACTTGTTCCGAATCAAGGCTTCCTACTTGTTCCGAATCAAGGCCTCCTACTTGTTCAGAATCAAGGCCTCCTACTTGTTCAGAAACAAGTCCTCCTACTTGCTCCGAATCAAGGCTTCCTACTTGTTCTGAATCAAGGCCTCCTACTTGTTCAGAACCAAGGCCTCCTACTTGTTCAGAAACAAGTCCTCCTACTTGTTCGAATCAAGACAGCCAACTTGTTCCGAATGAAGGCCTACTTGTTCAGAATCAAGGCCTCCTACTTGTTCAGAAACAAGTCCACCTACTTGTTCGAATCAAGACAGCCAACTTGTTCAGAATCAAGACCTCATAGTTATTAAGAATCAAGGTCTCCTGGTTGTTCAGAATCAAGGCCTCCTATTTGTTCAGAATCAAGTCCTCCTACTTGTTCAGAACCAAGGCCTCCTACTTGTTGAGAATCAAGGCCTCCTACTAGTTCAGAATCAAGGCCTCCTACATGTTCAAAACCAAGGCTTCCTACTTGTTCAGAATCAAGGCTTCCTACTTCTTCCGAATCAAGGCCTCCTACTTGTTCTGAATCAAGGCTTCCTACTTGTTCCGAATGAAGGCTTCCTACTTGTTCCGAATCAAGGCTTCCTACTTGTTCGGAATCAAGGCTTCCTACTTGTTCAGAATCAAGGCTTCCTACTTGTTCAGAATCAAGGCTTCCTACTTGTTCCGCATCGAGGCTTCCTACTTGTTCCGAATCAAGGCCTCCTAATTGCTCCGAATCAAGGCTTCCTACTTGTTCAGAATCAAGGCCTCCTACTTGTTCAGAATCAAGGCTTCCTACTTGTTCTGAATCAAGGCTTCCTACTTGTTCTGAATCAAGGCTTCCTACTTGTTCCGAATCAAGGCTTCCTACTTGTTCAGTATCAACACTTCCTTCTTGTTCCGAATCAAGGCTACCTACTTATTCCGAATCAAGGCTTCCTACTTGTTCCGAATAAATGCTTGCTACTTGTTCCAAATCAAGGCCTCCAACTTGTTCAGAAACAAGGCCTCGTACTTGTTCAGAATCAAGGCCTCCTACTTGTTCAGTATGAAGGCCTCCTACTTGTTTAGAAACAAGGCCTCCTACTTGTTCAGTATGAAGGCCTCCAACTTGTTCAGAAACAAGCCCTCGTACTTGTTCAGAATCAAGGCGTCCTACTTGTTCAGTATGAAGGCCTCCTACTTGTTCAGAACCAAGGCCTCCTACTTGTTCAGATTCAAGGCCTGCTGCTTGTTTAGAATCACGGCCTTCTACTTGTTCCGAATCAAGTCCTCATATTTTTTCAGAATCACCGCCTCCTACTTGTTCTGAATCAAGGCCTACTTCTTTTTCCGAATCAAGGCCTCCTACTTGTTCCGACTCAAGGCTTCCTACTTGCTCCGAATCAAGGCTTCCTACTTGTTCAGAATCAAGGCCTCCTACTTCTTCCGAATCAAGGCATCCTAGTTGTTCTGAATCAAGGCTTCCTACTTGTTCAGAATCAAGGCTTCCTACTTGTTCCACATCAAGGCTTCCTACTTGTTCCGAATCAAGGCCTCCTAATTGCTCCGAATCAAGGCTTCCTACTTGTTCAGAATCAAGGCCTCCTACTTGTTCAGAATCAAGGCTTCCGACTTGTTCCGAATTAAGGCTTCCTACTTGTTCTGAATCAAGGCTTCCTACTTGTTCCGAATCAAGGCTTCCTACTTGTTCCGAATCAAGGCTTCCTACTTGTTCAGAATCAAGGCTTCCTACTTGTTCCGAATCAAGGCTTCCTACTTGTTCCGAATCAAGGCCTCCTACTTGTTCAGAATCAAGGCCTCCTACTTGTTCAGAAACAAGTCCTCCTACTTGCTCCGAATCAAGGCTTCCTACTTGTTCTGAATCAAGGCCTCCTACTTGTTCAGAACCAAGGCCTCCTACTTGTTCAGAAACAAGTCCTCCTACTTGTTCGAATCAAGACAGCCAACTTGTTCCGAATGAAGGCCTACTTGTTCAGAATCAAGGCCTCCTACTTGTTCAGAAACAAGTCCACCTACTTGTTCGAATCAAGACAGCCAACTTGTTCAGAATCAAGACCTCATAGTTATTAAGAATCAAGGTCTCCTGGTTGTTCAGAATCAAGGCCTCCTATTTGTTCAGAATCAAGTCCTCCTACTTGTTCAGAACCAAGGCCTCCTACTTGTTGAGAATCAAGGCCTCCTACTTGTTCAGAATCAAGGCCTCCTACATGTTCAAAACCAAGGCTTCCTACTTGTTCAGAATCAAGGCTTCCTACTTCTTCCGAATCAAGGCCTCCTACTTGTTCCGAATCAAGGCATCCTAGTTGTTCTGAATCAAGGCTTCCTACTTCTTCCGAATCAAGGCCTCCTACTTGTTCTGAATCAAGGCTTCCTACTTGTTCCGAATGAAGGCTTCCTACTTGTTCCGAATCAAGGCTTCCTACTTGTTCGGAATCAAGGCTTCCTACTTGTTCAGAATCAAGGCTTCCTACTTGTTCAGAATCAAGGCTTCCTACTTGTTCCGCATCGAGGCTTCCTACTTGTTCCGAATCAAGGCCTCCTAATTGCTCCGAATCAAGGCTTCCTACTTGTTCAGAATCAAGGCCTCCTACTTGTTCAGAATCAAGGCTTCCTACTTGTTCTGAATCAAGGCTTCCTACTTGTTCTGAATCAAGGCTTCCTACTTGTTCCGAATCAAGGCTTCCTACTTGTTCAGTATCAACGCTTCCTTCTTGTTCCGAATCAAGGCTACCTACTTATTCCGAATCAAGGCCTCCTACTTGTTCCGAATAAATGCTTGCTACTTGTTCCAAATCAAGGCCTCCAACTTGTTCAGAAACAAGGCCTCGTACTTGTTCAGAATCAAGGCCTCCTACTTTTTCAGTATGAAGGCCTCCTACTTGTTTAGAAACAAGGCCTCCTACTTGTTCAGTATGAAGGCCTCCAACTTGTTCAGAAACAAGCCCTCGTACTTGTTCAGAATCAAGGCGTCCTACTTGTTCAGTATGAAGGCCTCCTACTTGTTCAGAACCAAGGCCTCCTACTTGTTCAGATTCAAGGCCTGCTGCTTGTTTAGAATCACGGCCTTCTACTTGTTCCGAATCAAGTCCTCATATTTTTTCAGAATCACCGCCTCCTACTTGTTCTGAATCAAGGCCTACTTCTTTTTCCGAATCAAGGCCTCCTACTTGTTCCGAATCAAGGCTTCCTACTTGTTCCGAATCAAGGCCTCCTACTTGTTCAGATTCAAGGCCTGCTGCTTGTTTAGAATCACGGCCTTCTACTTGTTCCGAATCAAGTCCTCATATTTTTTCAGAATCACCGCCTCCTACTTGTTCTGAATCAAGGCCTACTTCTTTTTCCGAATCAAGGCCTCCTACTTGTTCCGAATCAAGGCTTCCTACTTGTTCCGAATCAAGGCCTCCTACTTGTTCCGAATCAAGGCTTCCTACTTGTTCGGAATCAAGGCTTCCGACTTGTTCCGAATCAAGGCCTCCTACTTGTTCCGAATCAAGGCTTCCTACTTCTTCCGAATCAGGGCCTCCTACTTGTTCTGAATCAAGGCCTCCTACTTGTTCTGAATCAAGGCTTCCTACTTGTTCCGAATCAAGGCCTCCTACTTGTTCCGAATCAAGGCTTCCTACTTGTTCGGAATCAAGGCTTCCGACTTGTTCCGAATCAAGGCTTCCTACATGTTCAGAATCAAGGCTTCCTACTTGTTCCGAATCAAGGCATCCTAGTTGTTCTGAATCAAGGCTTCCTACTTGTTCAGAATCAAGGCTTCCTACTTGTTCCGCATCAAGGCTTCCTACTTGTTCCGATTCAAGGCCTCCTAATTGCTCCGAATCAAGGCTTCCTACTTGTTCAGAATCAAGGCCTCCTACTTGTTCAGAATCAAGGCTTCCCACTTGTTCCGAATCAAGGCTTCCTACTTGTTCTGAATCAAGGCTTCCTACTTGTTCCGAATCAAGGCTTCCTACTTGTTCAGAATCAAGGCTTCCTACTTGTTCCGCATCAAGGCTTCCTACTTGTTCCGATTCAAGGCCTCCTAATTGCTCCGAATCAAGGCTTCCTACTTGTTCTGAATCAAGGCTTCCTACTTGTTCTGAATCAAGGCTTCCTACTTGTTCCGAATCAAGGCTTCCTACTTGTTCAGTATCAACGCTTCCTTCTTGTTCCGAATCAAGGCTACCTACTTATTCCGAATCAAGGCCTCCTACTTGTTCCGAATAAATGCTTGCTACTTGTTCCAAATCAAGGCCTCCAACTTGTTCAGAAACAAGGCCTCGTACTTGTTCAGAATCAAGGCCTCCTACTTGTTCAGTATGAAGGCCTCCTACTTGTTTAGAAACAAGGCCTCCTACTTGTTCAGTATGAAGGCCTCCAACTTGTTCAGAAACAAGCCCTCGTACTTGTTCAGAATCAAGGCGTCCTACTTGTTCAGTATGAAGGCCTCCTACTTGTTCAGAACCAAGGCCTCCTACTTGTTCAGATTCAAGGCCTGCTGCTTGTGTAGAATCACGGCCTTCTACTTGTTCCGAATCAAGTCCTCATATTTTTTCAGAATCACCGCCTCCTACTTGTTCTGAATCAAGGCCTACTTCTTTTTCCGAATCAAGGCCTCCTACTTGTTCCGAATCAAGGCTTCCTACTTGTTCCGAATCAAGGCCTCCTACTTGTTCCGAATCAAGGCTTCCTACTTGTTCGGAATCAAGGCTTCCGACTTGTTCCGAATCAAGGCCTCCTACTTGTTCCGAATCAAGGCTTCCTACTTCTTCCGAATCAGGGCCTCCTACTTGTTCTGAATCAAGGCCTCCTACTTGTTCTGAATCAAGGCTTCCTACTTGTTCCGAATCAAGGCCTCCTACTTGTTCCGAATCAAGGCTTCCTACTTGTTCGGAATCAAGGCTTCCGACTTGTTCCGAATCAAGGCTTCCTACATGTTCAGAATCAAGGCTTCCTACTTGTTCCGAATCAAGGCATCCTAGTTGTTCTGAATCAAGGCTTCCTACTTGTTCAGAATCAAGGCTTCCTACTTGTTCCGCATCAAGGCTTCCTACTTGTTCCGATTCAAGGCCTCCTAATTGCTCCGAATCAAGGCTTCCTACTTGTTCAGAATCAAGGCCTCCTACTTGTTCAGAATCAAGGCTTCCCACTTGTTCCGAATCAAGGCTTCCTACTTGTTCTGAATCAAGGCTTCCTACTTGTTCCGAATCAAGGCTTCCTACTTGTTCAGAATCAAGGCTTCCTACTTGTTCCGCATCAAGGCTTCCTACTTGTTCCGATTCAAGGCCTCCTAATTGCTCCGAATCAAGGCTTCCTACTTGTTCTGAATCAAGGCTTCCTACTTGTTCTGAATCAAGGCTTCCTACTTGTTCCGAATCAAGGCTTCCTACTTGTTCAGTATCAACGCTTCCTTCTTGTTCCGAATCAAGGCTACCTACTTATTCCGAATCAAGGCCTCCTACTTGTTCCGAATAAATGCTTGCTACTTGTTCCAAATCAAGGCCTCCAACTTGTTCAGAAACAAGGCCTCGTACTTGTTCAGAATCAAGGCCTCCTACTTGTTCAGTATGAAGGCCTCCTACTTGTTTAGAAACAAGGCCTCCTACTTGTTCAGTATGAAGGCCTCCAACTTGTTCAGAAACAAGCCCTCGTACTTGTTCAGAATCAAGGCGTCCTACTTGTTCAGTATGAAGGCCTCCTACTTGTTCAGAACCAAGGCCTCCTACTTGTTCAGATTCAAGGCCTGCTGCTTGTGTAGAATCACGGCCTTCTACTTGTTCCGAATCAAGTCCTCATATTTTTTCAGAATCACCGCCTCCTACTTGTTCTGAATCAAGGCCTACTTCTTTTTCCGAATCAAGGCCTCCTACTTGTTCCGAATCAAGGCTTCCTACTTGTTCCGAATCAAGGCCTCCTACTTGTTCAGATTCAAGGCCTGCTGCTTGTTTAGAATCACGGCCTTCTACTTGTTCCGAATCAAGTCCTCATATTTTTTCAGAATCACCGCCCTCTACTTGTTCTGAATCAAGGCCTACTTCTTTTTCCGAATCAAGGCCTCCTACTTGTTCCGAATCAAGGCTTCCTACTTGTTCCGAATCAAGGCCTCCTACTTGTTCCGAATCAAGGCTTCCTACTTGTTCGGAATCAAGGCTTCCGACTTGTTCCGAATCAAGGCCTCCTACTTGTTCCGAATCAAGGCCTCCTACTTGTTCCGAATCAAGGCTTCCTACTTGTTCGGAATCAAGGCTTCCGACTTGTTCCGAATCAAGGCCTCCTACTTGTTCCGAATCAAGGCTTCCTACTTCTTCCGAATCAGGGCCTCCTACTTGTTCTGAATCAAGGCTTCCTACTTGTTCCGAATCAAGGCCTCCTACTTGTTCCGAATCAAGGCTTCCTACATGTTCAGAATCAAGGCTTCCTACTTGTTCCGAATCAAGGCATCCTAGTTGTTCTGAATCAAGGCTTCCTACTTGTTCAGAATCAAGGCTTCCTACTTGTTCCGCATCAAGGCTTCCTACTTGTTCCGATTCAAGGCCTCCTAATTGCTCCGAATCAAGGCTTCCTACTTGTTCAGAATCAAGGCCTCCTACTTGTTCAGAATCAAGGCTTCCCACTTGTTCCGAATCAAGGCTTCCTACTTGTTCTGAATCAAGGCTTCCTACTTGTTCCGAATCAAGGCTTCCTACTTGTTCAGAATCAAGGCTTCCTACTTGTTCCGCATCAAGGCTTCCTACTTGTTCCGATTCAAGGCCTCCTAATTGCTCCGAATCAAGGCTTCCTACTTGTTCTGAATCAAGGCTTCCTACTTGTTCTGAATCAAGGCTTCCTACTTGTTCCGAATCAAGGCTTCCTACTTGTTCAGTATCAACGCTTCCTTCTTGTTCCGAATCAAGGCTACCTACTTATTCCGAATCAAGGCCTCCTACTTGTTCCGAATAAATGCTTGCTACTTGTTCCAAATCAAGGCCTCCAACTTGTTCAGAAACAAGGCCTCGTACTTGTTCAGAATCAAGGCCTCCTACTTGTTCAGTATGAAGGCCTCCTACTTGTTTAGAAACAAGGCCTCCTACTTGTTCAGTATGAAGGCCTCCAACTTGTTCAGAAACAAGCCCTCGTACTTGTTCAGAATCAAGGCGTCCTACTTGTTCAGTATGAAGGCCTCCTACTTGTTCAGAACCAAGGCCTCCTACTTGTTCAGATTCAAGGCCTGCTGCTTGTGTAGAATCACCGCCTCCTACTTGTTCTGAATCAAGGCCTACTTCTTTTTCCGAATCAAGGCCTCCTACTTGTTCCGAATCAAGGCTTCCTACTTGTTCCGAATCAAGGCCTCCTACTTGTTCAGATTCAAGGCCTGCTGCTTGTTTAGAATCACGGCCTTCTACTTGTTCCGAATCAAGTCCTCATATTTTTTCAGAATCACCGCCCTCTACTTGTTCTGAATCAAGGCCTACTTCTTTTTCCGAATCAAGGCCTCCTACTTGTTCCGAATCAAGGCTTCCTACTTGTTCCGAATCAAGGCCTCCTACTTGTTCCGAATCAAGGCTTCCTACTTGTTCGGAATCAAGGCTTCCGACTTGTTCCGAATCAAGGCCTCCTACTTGTTCCGAATCAAGGCTTCCTACTTCTTCCGAATCAGGGCCTCCTACTTGTTCTGAATCAAGGCCTCCTACTTGTTCTGAATCAAGGCTTCCTACTTGTTCCGAATCAAGGCCTCCTACTTGTTCCGAATCAAGGCTTCCTACTTGTTCGGAATCAAGGCTTCCGACTTGTTCCGAATCAAGGCTTCCTACATGTTCAGAATCAAGGCTTCCTACTTGTTCCGAATCAAGGCATCCTAGTTGTTCTGAATCAAGGCTTCCTACTTGTTCAGAATCAAGGCTTCCTACTTGTTCCGCATCAAGGCTTCCTACTTGTTCCGATTCAAGGCCTCCTAATTGCTCCGAATCAAGGCTTCCTACTTGTTCAGAATCAAGGCCTCCTACTTGTTCAGAATCAAGGCTTCCCACTTGTTCCGAATCAAGGCTTCCTACTTGTTCTGAATCAAGGCTTCCTACTTGTTCCGAATCAAGGCTTCCTACTTGTTCAGAATCAAGGCTTCCTACTTGTTCCGAATCAAGGCTTCCTACTTGTTCCGAATCAAGGCCTCCTACTTGTTCAGAATCAAGGCCTTCTACTTGTTCAGAAACAAGTCCTCCTACTTGCTCCGAATCAAGGCTTCCTACTTGTTCAGAATCAAGGCTTCCTACTTGTTCCGAATCAAGGCATCCTAGTTGTTCTGAATCAAGGCTTCCTACTTGTTCAGAATCAAGGCTTCCTACTTGTTCCACATCAAGGCTTCCTACTTGTTCCGAATCAAGGCCTCCTAATTGCTCCGAATCAAGGCTTCCTACTTGTTCAGAATCAAGGCCTCCTACTTTGTTCAGAATCAAGGCTTCCGACTTGTTCCGAATTAAGGCTTCCTACTTGTTCTGAATCAAGGCTTCCTACTTGTTCCGAATCAAGGCTTCCTACTTGTTCCGAATCAAGGCTTCCTACTTGTTCAGAATCAAGGCTTCCTACTTGTTCCGAATCAAGGCTTCCTACTTGTTCCGAATCAAGGCCTCCTACTTGTTCAGAATCAAGGCCTCCTACTTGTTCAGAAACAAGTCCTCCTACTTGCTCCGAATCAAGGCTTCCTACTTGTTCGGAATCAAGGCTTCCGACTTGTTCCGAATCAAGGCCTCCTACTTGTTCCGAATCAAGGCTTCCTACTTCTTCCGAATCAGGGCCTCCTACTTGTTCTGAATCAAGGCCTCCTACTTGTTCTGAATCAAGGCTTCCTACTTGTTCCGAATCAAGGCCTCCTACTTGTTCCGAATCAAGGCTTCCTACTTGTTCGGAATCAAGGCTTCCGACTTGTTCCGAATCAAGGCATCCTAGTTGTTCTGAATCAAGGCTTCCTACTTGTTCAGAATCAAGGCTTCCTACTTGTTCCACATCAAGGCTTCCTACTTGTTCCGAATCAAGGCCTCCTAATTGCTCCGAATCAAGGCTTCCAACTTGTTCAGAATCAAGGCCTCCTACTTTGTTCAGAATCAAGGCTTCCGACTTGTTCCGAATTAAGGCTTCCTACTTGTTCTGAATCAAGGCTTCCTACTTGTTCCGAATCAAGGCTTCCTACTTGTTCCGAATCAAGGCTTCCTACTTGTTCAGAATCAAGGCTTCCTACTTGTTCCGAATCAAGGCTTCCTACTTGTTCCGAATCAAGGCCTCCTACTTGTTCAGAATCAAGGCCTCCTACTTGTTCAGAAACAAGTCCTCCTACTTGCTCCGAATCAAGGCTTCCTACTTGTTCGGAATCAAGGCTTCCGACTTGTTCCGAATCAAGGCCTCCTACTTGTTCCGAATCAAGGCTTCCTACTTCTTCCGAATCAGGGCCTCCTACTTGTTCTGAATCAAGGCCTCCTACTTGTTCTGAATCAAGGCTTCCTACTTGTTCCGAATCAAGGCCTCCTACTTGTTCCGAATCAAGGCTTCCTACTTGTTCGGAATCAAGGCTTCCGACTTGTTCCGAATCAAGGCTTCCTACATGTTCAGAATCAAGGCTTCCTACTTGTTCCGAATCAAGGCATCCTAGTTGTTCTGAATCAAGGCTTCCTACTTGTTCAGAATCAAGGCTTCCTACTTGTTCCGCATCAAGGCTTCCTACTTGTTCCGATTCAAGGCCTCCTAATTGCTCCGAATCAAGGCTTCCTACTTGTTCAGAATCAAGGCCTCCTACTTGTTCAGAATCAAGGCTTCCCACTTGTTCCGAATCAAGGCTTCCTACTTGTTCTGAATCAAGGCTTCCTACTTGTTCCGAATCAAGGCTTCCTACTTGTTCAGAATCAAGGCTTCCTACTTGTTCCGAATCAAGGCTTCCTACTTGTTCCGAATCAAGGCCTCCTACTTGTTCAGAATCAAGGCCTTCTACTTGTTCAGAAACAAGTCCTCCTACTTGCTCCGAATCAAGGCTTCCTACTTGTTCAGAATCAAGGCTTCCTACTTGTTCCGAATCAAGGCATCCTAGTTGTTCTGAATCAAGGCTTCCTACTTGTTCAGAATCAAGGCTTCCTACTTGTTCCGCATCAAGGCTTCCTACTTGTTCCGAATCAAGGCCTCCTAATTGCTCCGAATCAAGGCTTCCTACTTGTTCAGAATCAAGGCCTCCTACTTGTTCAGAATCAAGGTTTCCGACTTGTTCCGAATCAAGGCTTCCAACTTGTTCTGAATCAAGGCTTCCTACTTGTTACGAATCAAGGCTTCCTACTTGTTCCGAATCAAGGCTTCCTACTTGTTCAGAATCAAGGCTTCCTACTTGTTCCGAATCAAGGTTTCCTACTTGTTCCGAATCAAGGCCTCCTACTTGTTCAGAATCAAGGCCTCCTACTTGTTCAGAAACAAGTCCTCCTACTTGCTCCGAATCAAGGCTTCCTACTTGTTCAGAATCAAGGCTTCCTACTTGTTCCGAATCAAGGCATCCTAGTTGTTCTGAATCAAGGCTTCCTACTTGTTCAGAATCAAGGCTTCCTACTTGTTCCACATCAAGGCTTCCTACTTGTTCCGAATCAAGGCCTCCTAATTGCTCCGAATCAAGGCTTCCTACTTGTTCTGAATCAAGGCCTCCTACTTGTTCAGAATAAAGGCTTCCGACTTGTTCCGAATTAAGGCTTCCTACTTGTTCTGAATCAAGGCTTCCTACTTGTTCCGAATCAAGGCTTCCTACTTGTTCCGAATCAAGGCTTTCTACTTGTTCAGAATCAAGGCTTCCTACTTGTTCCGAATCAAGGCTTCCTACTTGTTCCGAATCAAGGTCTCCTACTTGTTCAGAATCAAGGCCTCCTACTTGTTCAGAAACAAGTCCTCCTAATTGCTCCGAATCAAGGCTTCCTACTTGTTCTGAATCAAGGCTTCCTACTTGTTCTGAATCAAGGCTTCCTACTTGTTCCGAATCAAGGCTTCCTACTTGTTCAGTATCAACGCTTCCTTCTTGTTCCGAATCAAGGCTACCTACTTATTCCGAATCAAGGCCTCCTACTTGTTCCGAATAAATGCTTGCTACTTGTTCCAAATCAAGGCCTCCTACTTGTTCGAATCAAGACAGCCAACTTGTTCCAAATGAAGGCCTACTTGTTCAGAATCAAGGCCTCCTACTTGTTCAGAAACAAGTCCAGCTACATGTTCGAATCAAGACAGCCAACTTGTTCAGAATCAAGACCTCATAGTTATTAAGAATCAAGGCCTCCTGGTTGTTCAGAATCAAGGCCTCCTATTTGTTCAGAATCAAGTCCTCCTACTTGTTCAGAACCAAGGACTCCTACTTGTTGAGAATCAAGGCCTCCTACATGTTCAAAACCAAGGCTTCCTACTTGTTCTGAATCAAGGCTTCCTACTTGTTCCGAATCAAGGCTTCCTACTTGTTCCGAATCAAGGCCTCCGACTTCTTCTGAATCAAGGCCTCCTACCTGTTCAGAGCCAAGGCCTCCAACTTGTTCAGAACCAAGGACTCCGACTTGTTCAGAATCAAGGCCTCCTACTTGTTCAGGATCAAGGCCAGCTTCTTGTTCAGAACCAACTCCTACTATTTGTTCAGAATAAAGGCTTCCTAATGGTTCTGAATCACGGCCTCCTACTTTTTCAGAATCACGGCCTCCTACTTGTTCGAATCAAGACAGCCAACTTGTTCGGAATCAAGGCCTCCTACTTGTTCAGAATCAAGGCATCCTACTTGTTCAGAACCAAGGCCTCCTACTTGTTCAGAATCAAGGCCTCCTACTCATTCAGAATCAAGGCCTTCTACTTCTTCAGAACGAATGCCTCCTACTTGTTTAGAATCAAGGCCTGATGCTTGTTCAGAATCAAGGCCTCCTACTTGTTCAGAATCAAGGCCTGCTGCTTGTTCAGAATCAAGGCCTCCTACCCGTTGAGAACCAAGGCCTCCTACTTGTTCAGTATCATGGCCTCTTCCTTGTTTAGCATCAGGGCCTCCTACTTGTTCAGAATCAAGGCCTCCTACTTGTTCCGAATCAAGGCCTCCTACTTGTTCAGAATCAAGGCCTCCTACTTGTTCAGAAACAAGGCCTCCTATTTGTTCAGAATCAAGTCCTTCTACTTGTTCCGAATCAAGGCTTCCTACTTGTTCTGAATCAAGGATTCCTTCTTGTACCGAATCAAGGCTTCCTACTTATTCCGAATCACGGCCTCCTACTTTTTCAGAATCACGGCCTCCTACTTGTTCAGAAACAAGTCCTCCTACTTGTTCGAATCAAGACAGCCAACTTGTTCAGAATGAAGGCCTCCAACTTGTTCAGAGCCAAGGCCTCCAACTTGTTCAGAACCAAGGACTCTGACTTGTTCAGAATCAAGGCTTCCTACTTATTCCGAATCACGGCCTCCTACTTTTTCAGAATCACGGCCTCCTACTTGTTCGAATCAAGACAGCCAACTTGTTCGGAATCAAGGCCTCCTACTTGTTCAGAATCAAGGCATCCTACTTGTTCAGAACCAAGGCCTCCTACTTGTTCAGAATCAAGGCCTCCTACTCATTCAGAATCAAGGCCTTCTACTTGTTCAGAACCAATGCCTCCTACTTGTTTAGAATCAAGGCCTGCTGCTTGTTCAGAATCAAGGCCTCCTACTTGTTTAGAAACAAGTCCTCCTACTTGTTCGAATCAGGACAGCCAACTTGTTCCGAATGAAGGCCTACTTGTTCAGAATCAAGGCCTCCTACTTGTTCAGAAACAAGTCCACCTACTTGTTCGAATCAAGACAGCCAACTTGTTCAGAATCAAGACCTCATAGTTATTAAGAATCAAGGCCTCCTGGTTGTTCAGAATCAAGGCCTCCTATTTGTTCAGAATCAAGTCCTCCTACTTGTTCAGAACCAAGGCCTCCTACTTGTTGAGAATCAAGGCCTCCTACTTGTTCAGAATCAAGGCCTCCTACCCGTTGAGAACCAAGGCCTCCTACTTGTTCAGTATCATGGCCTCTTCCTTGTTTAGCATCAGGGCCTCCTACTTGTTCAGAATCAAGGCCTCCTACTTGTTCCGAATCAAGGCCTCCTACTTGTTCAGAATCAAGGCCTCCTACTTGTTCAGAAACAAGGCCTCCTATTTGTTCAGAATCAAGTCCTCCTACTTGTTCCGAAACAAGGCTTCCTACTTGTTCTGAATCAAGGCTTCCTACTTGCTTCGAATCAAGGCTTCCTACTTGTTCCGAATCAAGGCCTCCTACTTGTTCAGAACCAAAGCCTCCTACTTGTTCAGAAACAAGTCCTCCTACTTGTTCGAATCAAGACAGCCAACTTGTTCCGAATGAAGGCCTCCAACTTGTTCCATATCAATGCTTACTACTTGTTCCAAATCAAGGCCTCTTACTTGTTCAGAACCAAGGCCTCCTGCTTGATCAGCATCATGGCCTCCTACTTGTTCAGAACCAAGGCCTCCTACCCGTTGAGAACCAAGACCTCCTACTTGGTCAGTATCAAGTCCTCTTCCTTGTTTAGCATCAGGGCCTCCTACTTGTTCAGAATCAAGGCTTCCTACTTTTTCAGAATGAAGGCCTCCTACTTGTTCAGAATCAAGGCTTCCTACTTTTTCAGATTGAAGGCATCCTACTCATTCAGAATCAAGGCCTCCTACTTGTTCCGAATCAAGGCCTCCTACTTGTTCAGAATCAAGGCCTCCTACTTGTTCAGAACCAAGGCCTCCTATTTGTTCAGAATCAAGTCCTCCTACTTGTTCCGAATCAAGGCTTCCTACTTGTTCTGAATCAAGGCTTCCTACTTGCTCCGAATCAAGGCTTCCTACTTGTTCCGAATCAAGGCCTCCTACTTGTTCAGAACCAAGGCCTCCTACTTGTTCAGAACCAAAGCCTCCTACTTGTTCAGAAACAAGTCCTCCTACTTGTTCGAATCAAGACAGCCAACTTGTTCCGAATGAAGGCCTCCAACTTGTTCAGAATCAAGACATCATACTTGTTCAGAATCAAGGCCTCCTACTTGTTCAAAACCAAGGCCTCCTACTTGTTCTGAATCAAGACCTCCTACTTGTTCAGAACCAAGGTCTCCTACTTGTCCAGAATCAAGGCCTGCTGCTTGTTCAGAATCACGACCTGCTACTTGTTCCGAATCAAGTCCTCCTACTTTTTCTGAATCACGGCCTCCTACTTTTTCTTAATCAAGGCCTACTACTGTTTACGAATCAAGGCCTACCACTTGTTCCAATTCAAGGCTTCCTACTTGTTAAGAATCTAAGGTTCCTATTTGCTCCGAATCAAGGCTTCCTACTTCTTCCGAATCAAGGCCTCCTACTTGTTCCGAATCAAGGCTTCCTACTTGTTCTGAATCAAGGCTTCCTACTTGCTCCGAATCAAGGCTTCCTACTTGTTCCGAATCAAGGCCTCCTACTTGTTCAGAACCAAGGCCTCCTACTTGTTCGAATCAAGACAGCCAACTTGATCAGAATCAAGACCTCATACTTATTAAGAATCAAGGCCTCCTTGTTGTTCAGTATCAAGGCCTCCTACTTGTTCAGAACCAAGGCCTCCTACTTGTTCAGAATCAAGGCTTCCTACTTGTTCTGAATCAAGGCCTCCTACTTGTTCAGAACCAAGGCCTCCTACTTGTTCGAATCAAGACAGCCAACTTGTTCGGAATCAAGGCCTCCTACTTGTTCAGAATCAAGGCATCCTACTTGTTCAGAACCAAGGCCTCCTACTTGTTCAGAATCAAGGCCTCCTACTCATTCAGAATCAAGGCCTTCTACTTGTTCAGAACCAATGCCTCCTACTTGTTTAGAATCAAGGCCTGCTGCTTGTTCAGAATCAAGGCCTCCTACTTGTTTAGAAACAAGTCCTCCTACTTGTTCGAATCAGGACAGCCAACTTGTTCCGAATGAAGGCCTACTTGTTCAGAATCAAGGCCTCCTACTTGTTCAGAAACAAGTCCACCTACTTGTTCGAATCAAGACAGCCAACTTGTTCAGAATCAAGACCTCATAGTTATTAAGAATCAAGGCCTCCTGGTTGTTCAGAATCAAGGCCTCCTATTTGTTCAGAATCAAGTCCTCCTACTTGTTCAGAACCAAGGCCTCCTACTTGTTGAGAATCAGGGCCTCCTACTTGTTCAGAATCAAGGCCTCCTACCCGTTGAGAACCAAGGCCTCCTACTTGTTCAGTATCATGGCCTCTTCCTTGTTTAGCATCAGGGCCTCCTACTTGTTCAGAATCAAGGCCTCCTACTTGTTCCGAATCAAGGCCTCCTACTTGTTCAGAATCAAGGCCTCCTACTTGTTCCGAATCAAGGCTTCCTACTTGTTCTGAATCAAGGCTTCCTACTTGCTTCGAATCAAGGCTTCCTACTTGTTCCGAATCAAGGCCTCCTACTTGTTCAGAACCAAAGCCTCCTACTTGTTCAGAAACAAGTCCTCCTACTTGTTCGAATCAAGACAGCCAACTTGTTCCGAATGAAGGCCTCCAACTTGTTCCATATCAATGCTTACTACTTGTTCCAAATCAAGGCCTCTTACTTGTTCAGAACCAAGGCCTCCTGCTTGATCAGCATCATGGCCTCCTACTTGTTCAGAACCAAGGCCTCCTACCCGTTGAGAACCAAGACCTCCTACTTGGTCAGTATCAAGTCCTCTTCCTTGTTTAGCATCAGGGCCTCCTACTTGTTCAGAATCAAGGCATCCTACTTTTTCAGAATGAAGGCCTCCTACTTGTTCAGAATCAAGGCTTCCTACTTTTTCAGATTGAAGGCATCCTACTCATTCAGAATCAAGGCCTCCTACTTGTTCCGAATCAAGGCCTCCTACTTGTTCAGAATCAAGGCCTCCTACTTGTTCAGAACCAAGGCCTCCTATTTGTTCAGAATCAAGTCCTCCTACTTGTTCCGAATCAAGGCTTCCTACTTGTTCTGAATCAAGGCTTCCTACTTGCTCCGAATCAAGGCTTCCTACTTGTTCCGAATCAAGGCCTCCTACTTGTTCAGAACCAAGGCCTCCTACTTGTTCAGAACCAAAGCCTCCTACTTGTTCAGAAACAAGTCCTCCTACTTGTTCGAATCAAGACAGCCAACTTGTTCCGAATGAAGGCCTCCAACTTGTTCAGAATCAAGACATCATACTTGTTCAGAATCAAGGCCTCCTACTTGTTCAAAACCAAGGCCTCCTACTTGTTCTGAATCAAGACCTCCTACTTGTTCAGAACCAAGGTCTCCTACTTGTCCAGAATCAAGGCCTGCTGCTTGTTCAGAATCACGACCTGCTACTTGTTCCGAATCAAGTCCTCCTACTTTTTCTGAATCACGGCCTCCTACTTTTTCTTAATCAAGGCCTACTACTGTTTACGAATCAAGGCCTACCAATTGTTCCAATTCAAGGCTTCCTACTTGTTAAGAATCTAAGGTTCCTATTTGCTCCGAATCAAGGCTTCCTACTTCTTCCGAATCAAGGCCTCCTACTTGTTCCGAATCAAGGCTTCCTACTTGTTCTGAATCAAGGCTTCCTACTTGCTCCGAATCAAGGCTTCCTACTTGTTCCGAATCAAGGCCTCCTACTTGTTCAGAACCAAGGCCTCCTACTTGTTCGAATCAAGACAGCCAACTTGTTCAGAATCAAGACCTCATACTTATTAAGAATCAAGGCCTCCTTGTTGTTCAGTATCAAGGCCTCCTACTTGTTCAGAACCAAGGCCTCCTACTTGTTCAGAATCAAGGCTTCCTACTAATTCCGAATCAAGGCTTCCTACTTGTTCCGAATCAAGGCTTCCTACTTGTTCCGAATCAAGGCTTCCTACTTGTTCCGAATCAAGGCTTCCTACTTGTTCAGAATCAAGGCTTCCTACTTGTTCCGAATGAAGGCTTCCTACTTGTTCCGAATCAAGGCTTCCTACTTGTTCCGAATCAAGGCTTCCTACTTGTTCCGAATCAAGGCTTCCTACTTGTTCAGAATCAAGGCTTCCTACTTGTTCCGAATCAAGGCTTCCTACTTGTTCCGAATCAAGGCCTCCTACTTGTTCAGAATCAAGGCCTCCTACTTGTTCAGAAACAAGTCCTCCTACTTGCTCCGAATCAAGGCTTCCTACTTGTTCTGAATCAAGGCCTCCTACTTGTTCAGAACCAAGGACTCCTACTTGTTCGAATCAAGACAGCCAACTTGTTCCAAATGAAGGCCTACGTGTTCAGAATCAAGGCCTCCTACTTGTTCAGAAACAAGTCCAGCTACTTGTTCGAATCAAGACAGCCAACTTGTTCAGAATCAAGACCTCATAGTTATTAAGAATCAAGGCCTCCTGGTTGTTCAGAATCAAGGCCTCCTATTTGTTCAGAATCAAGTCCTCCTACTTGTTCAGAACCAAGGACTCCTACTTGTTGAGAATCAAGGCCTCCTACATGTTCAAAACCAAGGCTTCCTACTTGTTCTAAATCAAGGCTTCCTACTTGTTCCGAATCAAGGCTTCCTACTTGTTCCGAATCAAGGCCTCCGACTTCTTCTGAATCAAGGCCTCCTACCTGTTCAGAGCCAAGGCCTCCAACTTGTTCAGAACCAAGGACTCCGACTTGTTCAGAATCAAGGCCTCCTACTTGTTCAGGATCAAGGCCAGCTTCTTGTTCAGAACCAACTCCTACTATTTGTTCAGAATAAAGGCTTCCTAATGGTTCTGAATCACGGCCTCCTACTTTTTCAGAATCACGGCCTCCTACTTGTTCGAATCAAGACAGCCAACTTGTTCGGAATCAAGGCCTCCTACTTGTTCAGAATCAAGGCATCCTATTTGTTCAGAACCAAGGCCTCCTACTTGTTCAGAATCAAGGCCTCCTACTCATTCAGAATCAAGGCCTTCTACTTGTTCAGAACGAATGCCTCCTACTTGTTTAGAATCAAGGCCTGATGCTTGTTCAGAATCAAGGCCTCCTACTTGTTCAGAATCAAGGCCTCCTACTTGTTCCGAATCAAGGCTTCCTACTTGTTCAGAATCAAGGCTTCCTTCTTGTACCGAATCAAGGCTTCCTACTTATTCCGAATCACGGCCTCCTACTTTTTCAGAATCACGGCCTCCTACTTGTTCGAATCAAGACAGCCAACTTGTTCGGAATCAAGGCCTCCTACTTGTTCAGAATCAAGGCATCCTACTTGTTCAGAACCAAGGCCTCCTACTTGTTCAGAATCAAGGCCTCCTACTCATTCGGAATCAAGGCCTTCTACTTGTTCAGAACCAATGCCTCCTACTTGTTTAGAATCAAGGCCTGCTGCTTGTTCAGAATCAAGGCCTCCTACTTGTTTAGAAACAAGTCCTCCTACTTGTTCGAATCAAGACAGCCAACTTGTTCCGAATGAAGGCCTACTTGTTCAGAATCAAGGCCTCCTACTTGTTCAGAAACAAGTCCACCTACTTGTGCGAATCAAGACAGCCAAATTGTTCAGAATCAAGACCTCATAGTTATTAAGAATCAAGGCCTCCTGGTTGTTCAGAATCAAGGCCTCCTATTTGTTCAGAATCAAGTCCTCCTACTTGTTCAGAACCAAGGCCTCCTACTTGTTCAGAATCAAGGCCTCCTACCCGTTGAGAACCAAGGCCTCCTACTTGTTCAGTATCATGGCCTCTTCCTTGTTTAGCATCAGGGCCTCCTACTTGTTCAGAATCAAGGCCTCCTACTTGTTCCGAATCAAGGCCTCCTACTTGTTCAGAATCAAGGCCTCCTACTTGTTCAGAAACAAGGCCTCCTATTTGTTCAGAATCAAGTCCTCCTACTTGTTCCGAATCAAGGCTTCCTACTTGTTCTGAATCAAGGATTCCTTCTTGTACCGAATCAAGGCTTCCTACTTATTCCGAATCACGGCCTCCTACTTTTTCAGAATCACGGCCTCCTACTTGTTCGAATCAAGACAGCCAACTTGTTCGGAATCAAGGCCTCCTACTTGTTCAGAATCAAGGCATCCTACTTGTTCAGAACCAAGGCCTCCTACTTGTTCAGAATCAAGGCCTCCTACTCATTCAGAATCAAGGCCTTCTACTTGTTCAGAACCAATGCCTCCTACTTGTTTAGAATCAAGGCCTGCTGCTTGTTCAGAATCAAGGCCTCCTACTTGTTTAGAAACAAGTCCTCCTACTTGTTCGAATCAGGACAGCCAACTTGTTCCGAATGAAGGCCTACTTGTTCAGAATCAAGGCCTCCTACTTGTTCAGAAACAAGTCCACCTACTTGTTCGAATCAAGACAGCCAACTTGTTCAGAATCAAGACCTCATAGTTATTAAGAATCAAGGCCTCCTGGTTGTTCAGAATCAAGGCCTCCTATTTGTTCAGAATCAAGTCCTCCTACTTGTTCAGAACCAAGGCCTCCTACTTGTTGAGAATCAAGGCCTCCTACTTGTTCAGAATCAAGGCCTCCTACCCGTTGAGAACCAAGGCCTCCTACTTGTTCAGTATCATGGCCTCTTCCTTGTTTAGCATCAGGGCCTCCTACTTGTTCAGAATCAAGGCCTCCTACTTGTTCCGAATCAAGGCCTCCTACTTGTTCAGAATCAAGGCCTCCTACTTGTTCAGAAACAAGGCCTCCTATTTGTTCAGAATCAAGTCCTCCTACTTGTTCCGAATCAAGGCTTCCTACTTGTTCTGAATCAAGGCTTCCTACTTGCTTCGAATCAAGGCTTCCTACTTGTTCCGAATCAAGGCCTCCTACTTGTTCAGAACCAAAGCCTCCTACTTGTTCAGAAACAAGTCCTCCTACTTGTTCGAATCAAGACAGCCAACTTGTTCCGAATGAAGGCCTCCAACTTGTTCAGAATCAAGACATCATACTTGTTCAGAATCAAGGCCTCCTACTTGTTCAAAACCAAGGCCTCCTACTTGTTCTGAATCAAGACCTCCTACTTGTTCAGAACCAAGGTCTCCTACTTGTCCAGAATCAAGGCCTGCTGCTTGTTCAGAATCTCGACCTGCTACTTGTTCCGAATCAAGTCCTCCTACTTTTTCTGAATCACGGCCTCCTACTTTTTCTTAATCAAGGCCTACTACTGTTTACGAATCAAGGCCTACCACTTGTTCCAATTCAAGGCTTCCTACTTGTTAAGAATCTAAGGTTCCTATTTGCTCCGAATCAAGGCTTCCTACTTCTTCCGAATCAAGGCCTCCTACTTGTTCCGAATCAAGGCTTCCTACTTGTTCTGAATCAAGGCTTCCTACTTGCTCCGAATCAAGGCTTCCTACTTGTTCCGAATCAAGGCCTCCTACTTGTTCAGAACCAAGGCCTCCTACTTGTTCGAATCAAGACAGCCAACTTGTTCAGAATCAAGACCTCATACTTATTAAGAATCAAGGCCTCCTTGTTGTTCAGTATCAAGGCCTCCTACTTGTTCAGAACCAAGGCCTCCTACTTGTTCAGAATCAAGGCTTCCTACTAATTCCGAATCAAGGCTTCCTACTTGTTCCGAATCAAGGCCTCCTACTTGTTCCGAATCAAGGCCTACTACTTGTTCAGAACCAAGGCCTCCTACTTGTTCAGAATCAAGGCCTCCTACTCATTCAGAATCAAGGCATTCTACTTGTTCAGAACCAATGCCTCCTACTTGTTTAGAATCAAGGCCTGCTGCTTGTTCAGAATCAAGGCCTCCTACTTGTTCAGAATCAAGGCCTGCTGCTTGTTCAGAATCAAGGCCTCCTACTTGTTCCGAATCAAGGCTTCCTACTTGTTCAGAATCAAGGCTTCCTTCTTGTTCCGAATCAAGGCTTCCTACTTATTCCGAATCAAGGCCTCCTACTTGTTCCGAATCAATGCTTGCTACTTGTTCCAAATCAAGGCCTCTTACTTGTTCAGAACCATGGCCTCCTGCGTGTTCAGCATCATGGCCTCCTACTTGTTCAGAACCAAGGCCTCCTACCCGTTGAGAACCAAGGCCTCCTACTTGTTCAGTATCATGGCCTATTCCTTGTTTAGCATCAGGGCCTCCTACTTGTTCAGAATCAAGGCTTCCTACTTTTTCAGAATGAAGGCCTCCTACTCATTCAGAATCAAGGCCTCCTACTTGTTCAGAATCAAGGCCTCCTACTTGTTCAGAAACAAGGCCTCCTATTTGTTCAGAATCAAGTCCTCCTACTTGTTCCGAATCAAGGCTTCCTGCTTGTTCTGAATCAAGGCTTCCTACTTGCTTCGAATCAAGGCTTCCTACTTGTTCCGAATCAAGGCCTCCTACTTGTTCAGAACCAAGGCCTCCTACTTGTTCAGAAACAAGTCCTCCTACTTGTTCGAATCAAGACAGCCAACTTGTTCCGAATGAAGGCCTCCAACTTGTTCAGAATCAAGACCTCATACTTGTTCAGAATCAAGGCCTCCTACTTGTTCAAAACCAAGGCCTCCTACTTGTTCTGAATCAAGACCTCCTACTTGTTCAGAACCAAGGCCTCCTACTTGTTTAGAAACAAGTCCTCCTACTTGTTCGAATCAGGACAGCCAACTTGTTCCGAATGAAGGCCTACTTGTTCAGAATCAAGGCCTCCTACTTGTTCAGAAACAAGTCCACCTACTTGTGCGAATCAAGACAGCCAAATTGTTCAGAATCAAGACCTCATAGTTATTAAGAATCAAGGCCTCCTGGTTGTTCAGAATCAAGGCCTCCTATTTGTTCAGAATCAAGTCCTCCTACTTGTTCAGAACCAAGGCCTCCTACTTGTTCAGAATCAAGGCCTCCTACCCGTTGAGAACCAAGGCCTCCTACTTGTTCAGTATCATGGCCTCTTCCTTGTTTAGCATCAGGGCCTCCTACTTGTTCAGAATCAAGGCCTCCTACTTGTTCCGAATCAAGGCCTCCTACTTGTTCAGAATCAAGGCCTCCTACTTGTTCAGAAACAAGGCCTCCTATTTGTTCAGAATCAAGTCCTCCTACTTGTTCCGAATCAAGGCTTCCTACTTGTTCTGAATCAAGGATTCCTTCTTGTACCGAATCAAGGCTTCCTACTTATTCCGAATCACGGCCTCCTACTTTTTCAGAATCACGGCCTCCTACTTGTTCGAATCAAGACAGCCAACTTGTTCGGAATCAAGGCCTCCTACTTGTTCAGAATCAAGGCATCCTACTTGTTCAGAACCAAGGCCTCCTACTTGTTCAGAATCAAGGCTTCCTACTTATTCCGAATCACGGCCTCCTACTTTTTCAGAATCACGGCCTCCTACTTGTTCGAATCAAGACAGCCAACTTGTTCGGAATCAAGGCCTCCTACTTGTTCAGAATCAAGGCATCCTACTTGTTCAGAACCAAGGCCTCCTACTTGTTCAGAATCAAGGCCTCCTACTCATTCAGAATCAAGGCCTTCTACTTGTTCAGAACCAATGCCTCCTACTTGTTTAGAATCAAGGCCTGCTGCTTGTTCAGAATCAAGGCCTCCTACTTGTTCAGAATCAAGGCATCCTACTTGTTCAGAACCAAGGCCTCCAACTTGTTCCGAATGAAGGCCTACTTGTTCAGAATCAAGGCCTCCTACTTGTTCAGAAACAAGTCCACCTACTTGTTCGAATCAAGACAGCCAACTTGTTCAGAATCAAGACCTCATAGTTATTAAGAATCAAGGCCTCCTGGTTGTTCAGAATCAAGGCCTCCTATTTGTTCAGAATCAAGTCCTCCTACTTGTTCAGAACCAAGGCCTCCTACTTGTTGAGAATCAAGGCCTCCTACTTGTTCAGAATCAAGGCCTCCTACCCGTTGAGAACCAAGGCCTCCTACTTGTTCAGTATCATGGCCTCTTCCTTGTTTAGCATCAGGGCCTCCTACTTGTTCAGAATCAAGGCCTCCTACTTGTTCCGAATCAAGGCCTCCTACTTGTTCAGAATCAAGGCCTCCTACTTGTTCAGAAACAAGGCCTCCTATTTGTTCAGAATCAAGTCCTCCTACTTGTTCCGAATCAAGGCTTCCTACTTGTTCTGAATCAAGGCTTCCTACTTGCTTCGAATCAAGGCTTCCTACTTGTTCCGAATCAAGGCCTCCTACTTGTTCAGAACCAAAGCCTCCTACTTGTTCAGAAACAAGTCCTCCTACTTGTTCGAATCAAGACAGCCAACTTGTTCCGAATGAAGGCCTCCAACTTGTTCCATATCAATGCTTACTACTTGTTCCAAATCAAGGCCTCTTACTTGTTCAGAACCAAGGCCTCCTGCTTGATCAGCATCATGGCCTCCTACTTGTTCAGAACCAAGGCCTCCTATCCGTTGAGAACCAAGACCTCCTACTTGGTCAGTATCAAGTCCTCTTCCTTGTTTAGCATCAGGGCCTCCTACTTGTTCAGAATCAAGGCTTCCTACTTTTTCAGAATGAAGGCCTCCTACTTGTTCAGAATCAAGGCTTCCTACTTTTTCAGATTGAAGGCATCCTACTCATTCAGAATCAAGGCCTCCTACTTGTTCCGAATCAAGGCCTCCTACTTGTTCAGAATCAAGGCCTCCTACTTGTTCAGAACCAAGGCCTCCTATTTGTTCAGAATCAAGTCCTCCTACTTGTTCCGAATCAAGGCTTCCTACTTGTTCTGAATCAAGGCTTCCTACTTGCTCCGAATCAAGGCTTCCTACTTGTTCCGAATCAAGGCCTCCTACTTGTTCAGAACCAAGGCCTCCTACTTGTTCAGAACCAAAGCCTCCTACTTGTTCAGAAACAAGTCCTCCTACTTGTTCGAATCAAGACAGCCAACTTGTTCCGAATGAAGGCCTCCAACTTGTTCAGAATCAAGACATCATACTTGTTCAGAATCAAGGCCTCCTACTTGTTCAAAACCAAGGCCTCCTACTTGTTCTGAATCAAGACCTCCTACTTGTTCAGAACCAAGGTCTCCTACTTGTCCAGAATCAAGGCCTGCTGCTTGTTCAGAATCACGACCTGCTACTTGTTCCGAATCAAGTCCTCCTACTTTTTCTGAATCACGGCCTCCTACTTTTTCTTAATCAAGGCCTACTACTGTTTACGAATCAAGGCCTACCACTTGTTCCAATTCAAGGCTTCCTACTTGTTAAGAATCTAAGGTTCCTATTTGCTCCGAATCAAGGCTTCCTACTTCTTCCGAATCAAGGCCTCCTACTTGTTCCGAATCAAGGCTTCCTACTTGTTCTGAATCAAGGCTTCCTACTTGCTCCGAATCAAGGCTTCCTACTTGTTCCGAATCAAGGCCTCCTACTTGTTCAGAACCAAGGCCTCCTACTTGTTCGAATCAAGACAGCCAACTTGTTCAGAATCAAGACCTCATACTTATTAAGAATCAAGGCCTCCTTGTTGTTCAGTATCAAGGCCTCCTACTTGTTCAGAACCAAGGCCTCCTACTTGTTCAGAATCAAGGCTTCCTACTTGTTCTGAATCAAGGCCTCCTACTTGTTCAGAACCAAGGCCTCCTACTTGTTCGAATCAAGACAGCCAACTTGTTCGGAATCAAGGCCTCCTACTTGTTCAGAATCAAGGCATCCTACTTGTTCAGAACCAAGGCCTCCTACTTGTTCAGAATCAAGGCCTCCTACTCATTCAGAATCAAGGCCTTCTACTTGTTCAGAACCAATGCCTCCTACTTGTTTAGAATCAAGGCCTGCTGCTTGTTCAGAATCAAGGCCTCCTACTTGTTTAGAAACAAGTCCTCCTACTTGTTCGAATCAGGACAGCCAACTTGTTCCGAATGAAGGCCTACTTGTTCAGAATCAAGGCCTCCTACTTGTTCAGAAACAAGTCCACCTACTTGTTCGAATCAAGACAGCCAACTTGTTCAGAATCAAGACCTCATAGTTATTAAGAATCAAGGCCTCCTGGTTGTTCAGAATCAAGGCCTCCTATTTGTTCAGAATCAAGTCCTCCTACTTGTTCAGAACCAAGGCCTCCTACTTGTTGAGAATCAAGGCCTCCTACTTGTTCAGAATCAAGGCCTCCTACCCGTTGAGAACCAAGGCCTCCTACTTGTTCAGTATCATGGCCTCTTCCTTGTTTAGCATCAGGGCCTCCTACTTGTTCAGAATCAAGGCCTCCTACTTGTTCCGAATCAAGGCCTCCTACTTGTTCAGAATCAAGGCCTCCTACTTGTTCAGAAACAAGGCCTCCTATTTGTTCAGAATCAAGTCCTCCTACTTGTTCCGAATCAAGGCTTCCTACTTGTTCTGAATCAAGGCTTCCTACTTGCTTCGAATCAAGGCTTCCTACTTGTTCCGAATCAAGGCCTCCTACTTGTTCGAATCAAGACAGCCAACTTGTTCAGAATCAAGACCTCATACTTATTAAGAATCAAGGCCTCCTTGTTGTTCAGTATCAAGGCCTCCTACTTGTTCAGAACCAAAGCCTCCTACTTGTTCAGAATCAAGGCTTCCTACTAATTCCGAATCAAGGCTTCCTACTTGTTCCGAATCAAGGCCTCCTACTTGTTCCGAATCAAGGCCTACTACTTGTTCAGAACCAAGGCCTCCTACTTGTTCAGAATCAAGGCCTCCTACTCATTCAGAATCAAGGCATTCTACTTGTTCAGAACCAATGCCTCCTACTTGTTTAGAATCAAGGCCTGCTGCTTGTTCAGAATCAAGGCCTCCTACTTGTTCAGAATCAAGGCCTGCTGCTTGTTCAGAATCAAGGCCTCCTACTTGTTCCGAATCAAGGCTTCCTACTTGTTCAGAATCAAGGCTTCCTTCTTGTTCCGAATCAAGGCTTCCTACTTATTCCGAATCAAGGCCTCCTACTTGTTCCGAATCAATGCTTGCTACTTGTTCCAAATCAAGGCCTCTTACTTGTTCAGAACCATGGCCTCCTGCGTGTTCAGCATCATGGCCTCCTACTTGTTCAGAACCAAGGCCTCCTACCCGTTGAGAACCAAGGCCTCCTACTTGTTCAGTATCATGGCCTATTCCTTGTTTAGCATCAGGGCCTCCTACTTGTTCAGAATCAAGGCTTCCTACTTTTTCAGAATGAAGGCCTCCTACTCATTCAGAATCAAGGCCTCCTACTTGTTCAGAATCAAGGCCTCCTACTTGTTCAGAAACAAGGCCTCCTATTTGTTCAGAATCAAGTCCTCCTACTTGTTCCGAATCAAGGCTTCCTGCTTGTTCTGAATCAAGGCTTCCTACTTGCTTCGAATCAAGGCTTCCTACTTGTTCTGAATCAAGGCCTCCTACTTGTTCAGAACCAAGGCCTCCTACTTGTTCAGAAACAAGTCCTCCTACTTGTTCGAATCAAGACAGCCAACTTGTTCCGAATGAAGGCCTCCAACTTGTTCAGAATCAAGACCTCATACTTGTTCCGAATCAAGGCCTCCTACTTGTTCAAAACCAAGGCCTCCTACTTGTTCTGAATCAAGACCTCCTACTTGTTCAGAACCAAGGCCTCCTACTTGTTTAGAAACAAGTCCTCCTACTTGTTCGAATCAGGACAGCCAACTTGTTCCGAATGAAGGCCTACTTGTTCAGAATCAAGGCCTCCTACTTGTTCAGAAACAAGTCCACCTACTTGTGCGAATCAAGACAGCCAAATTGTTCAGAATCAAGACCTCATAGTTATTAAGAATCAAGGCCTCCTGGTTGTTCAGAATCAAGGCCTCCTATTTGTTCAGAATCAAGTCCTCCTACTTGTTCAGAACCAAGGCCTCCTACTTGTTCAGAATCAAGGCCTCCTACCCGTTGAGAACCAAGGCCTCCTACTTGTTCAGTATCATGGCCTCTTCCTTGTTTAGCATCAGGGCCTCCTACTTGTTCAGAATCAAGGCCTCCTACTTGTTCCGAATCAAGGCCTCCTACTTGTTCAGAATCAAGGCCTCCTACTTGTTCAGAAACAAGGCCTCCTATTTGTTCAGAATCAAGTCCTCCTACTTGTTCCGAATCAAGGCTTCCTACTTGTTCTGAATCAAGGATTCCTTCTTGTACCGAATCAAGGCTTCCTACTTATTCCGAATCACGGCCTCCTACTTTTTCAGAATCACGGCCTCCTACTTGTTCGAATCAAGACAGCCAACTTGTTCGGAATCAAGGCCTCCTACTTGTTCAGAATCAAGGCATCCTACTTGTTCAGAACCAAGGCCTCCTACTTGTTCAGAATCAAGGCTTCCTACTTATTCCGAATCACGGCCTCCTACTTTTTCAGAATCACGGCCTCCTACTTGTTCGAATCAAGACAGCCAACTTGTTCGGAATCAAGGCCTCCTACTTGTTCAGAATCAAGGCATCCTACTTGTTCAGAACCAAGGCCTCCTACTTGTTCAGAATCAAGGCCTCCTACTCATTCAGAATCAAGGCCTTCTACTTGTTCAGAACCAATGCCTCCTACTTGTTTAGAATCAAGGCCTGCTGCTTGTTCAGAATCAAGGCCTCCTACTTGTTCAGAATCAAGGCATCCTACTTGTTCAGAACCAAGGCCTCCAACTTGTTCCGAATGAAGGCCTACTTGTTCAGAATCAAGGCCTCCTACTTGTTCAGAAACAAGTCCACCTACTTGTTCGAATCAAGACAGCCAACTTGTTCAGAATCAAGACCTCATAGTTATTAAGAATCAAGGCCTCCTGGTTGTTCAGAATCAAGGCCTCCTATTTGTTCAGAATCAAGTCCTCCTACTTGGTCAGAACCAAGGCCTCCTACTTGTTGAGAATCAAGGCCTCCTACTTGTTCAGAATCAAGGCCTCCTACCCGTTGAGAACCAAGGCCTCCTACTTGTTCAGTATCATGGCCTCTTCCTTGTTTAGCATCAGGGCCTCCTACTTGTTCAGAATCAAGGCCTCCTACTTGTTCCGAATCAAGGCCTCCTACTTGTTCAGAATCAAGGCCTCCTACTTGTTCAGAAACAAGGCCTCCTATTTGTTCAGAATCAAGTCCTCCTACTTGTTCCGAATCAAGGCTTCCTACTTGTTCTGAATCAAGGCTTCCTACTTGCTTCGAATCAAGGCTTCCTACTTGTTCCGAATCAAGGCCTCCTACTTGTTCAGAACCAAAGCCTCCTACTTGTTCAGAAACAAGTCCTCCTACTTGTTCGAATCAAGACAGCCAACTTGTTCCGAATGAAGGCCTCCAACTTGTTCCATATCAATGCTTACTACTTGTTCCAAATCAAGGCCTCTTACTTGTTCAGAACCAAGGCCTCCTGCTTGATCAGCATCATGGCCTCCTACTTGTTCAGAACCAAGGCCTCCTATCCGTTGAGAACCAAGACCTCCTACTTGGTCAGTATCAAGTCCTCTTCCTTGTTTAGCATCAGGGCCTCCTACTTGTTCAGAATCAAGGCTTCCTACTTTTTCAGAATGAAGGCCTCCTACTTGTTCAGAATCAAGGCTTCCTACTTTTTCAGATTGAAGGCATCCTACTCATTCAGAATCAAGGCCTCCTACTTGTTCCGAATCAAGGCCTCCTACTTGTTCAGAATCAAGGCCTCCTACTTGTTCAGAACCAAGGCCTCCTATTTGTTCAGAATCAAGTCCTCCTACTTGTTCCGAATCAAGGCTTCCTACTTGTTCTGAATCAAGGCTTCCTACTTGCTCCGAATCAAGGCTTCCTACTTTTTCAGATTGAAGGCATCCTACTCATTCAGAATCAAGGCCTCCTACTTGTTCCGAATCAAGGCCTCCTACTTGTTCAGAATCAAGGCCTCCTACTTGTTCAGAACCAAGGCCTCCTATTTGTTCAGAATCAAGTCCTCCTACTTGTTCCGAATCAAGGCTTCCTACTTGTTCCGAATCAAGGCTTCCTACTTGCTCCGAATCAAGGCTTCCTACTTGTTCTGAATCAAGGCTTCCTACTTGCTCCGAATCAAGGCTTCCTACTTGTTCCGAATCAAGGCCTCCTACTTGTTCAGAACCAAGGCCTCCTACTTGTTCAGAACCAAAGCCTCCTACTTGTTCAGAAACAAGTCCTCCTACTTGTCCGAATCAAGACAGCCAACTTGTTCCGAATGAAGGCCTCCAACTTGTTCAGAATCAAGACATCATACTTGTTCAGAATCAAGGCCTCCTACTTGTTCAAAACCAAGGCCTCCTACTTGTTCTGAATCAAGACCTCCTACTTGTTCAGAACCAAGGTCTCCTACTTGTCCAGAATCAAGGCCTGCTGCTTGTTCAGAATCACGACCTGCTACTTGTTCCGAATCAAGTCCTCCTACTTTTTCAGAATCACGGCCTCCTACTTTTTCTTAATCAAGGCCTACTACTGTTTACGAATCAAGGCCTACCACTTGTTCCAATTCAAGGCTTCCTACTTGTTAAGAATCTAAGGTTCCTATTTGCTCCGAATCAAGGCTTCCTACTTCTTCCGAATCAAGGCCTCCTACTTGTTCCGAATCAAGGCTTCCTACTTGTTCTGAATCAAGGCTTCCTACTTGCTCCGAATCAAGGCTTCCTACTTGTTCCGAATCAAGGCCTCCTACTTGTTCAGAACCAAGGCCTCCTACTTGTTCGAATCAAGACAGCCAACTTGTTCAGAATCAAGACCTCATACTTATTAAGAATCAAGGCCTCCTTGTTGTTCAGTATCAAGGCCTCCTACTTGTTCAGAACCAAGGCCTCCTACTTGTTCAGAATCAAGGCTTCCTACTTGTTCTGAATCAAGGCCTCCTACTTGTTCAGAACCAAGGCCTCCTACTTGTTCGAATCAAGACAGCCAACTTGTTCGGAATCAAGGCCTCCTACTTGTTCAGAATCAAGGCATCCTACTTGTTCAGAACCAAGGCCTCCTACTTGTTCAGAATCAAGGCCTCCTACTCATTCAGAATCAAGGCCTTCTACTTGTTCAGAACCAATGCCTCCTACTTGTTTAGAATCAAGGCCTGCTGCTTGTTCAGAATCAAGGCCTCCTACTTGTTTAGAAACAAGTCCTCCTACTTGTTCGAATCAGGACAGCCAACTTGTTCCGAATGAAGGCCTACTTGTTCAGAATCAAGGCCTCCTACTTGTTCAGAAACAAGTCCACCTACTTGTTCGAATCAAGACAGCCAACTTGTTCAGAATCAAGACCTCATAGTTATTAAGAATCAAGGCCTCCTGGTTGTTCAGAATCAAGGCCTCCTATTTGTTCAGAATCAAGTCCTCCTACTTGTTCAGAACCAAGGCCTCCTACTTGTTGAGAATCAAGGCCTCCTACTTGTTCAGAATCAAGGCCTCCTACCCGTTGAGAACCAAGGCCTCCTACTTGTTCAGTATCATGGCCTCTTCCTTGTTTAGCATCAGGGCCTCCTACTTGTTCAGAATCAAGGCCTCCTACTTGTTCCGAATCAAGGCCTCCTACTTGTTCAGAATCAAGGCCTCCTACTTGTTCAGAAACAAGGCCTCCTATTTGTTCAGAATCAAGTCCTCCTACTTGTTCCGAATCAAGGCTTCCTACTTGTTCTGAATCAAGGCTTCCTACTTGCTTCGAATCAAGGCTTCCTACTTGTTCCGAATCAAGGCCTCCTACTTGTTCAGAACCAAAGCCTCCTACTTGTTCAGAAACAAGTCCTCCTACTTGTTCGAATCAAGACAGCCAACTTGTTCCGAATGAAGGCCTCCAACTTGTTCCATATCAATGCTTACTACTTGTTCCAAATCAAGGCCTCTTACTTGTTCAGAACCAAGGCCTCCTGCTTGATCAGCATCATGGCCTCCTACTTGTTCAGAACCAAGGCCTCCTACCCGTTGAGAACCAAGACCTCCTACTTGGTCAGTATCAAGTCCTCTTCCTTGTTTAGCATCAGGGCCTCCTACTTGTTCAGAATCAAGGCTTCCTACTTTTTCAGAATGAAGGCCTCCTACTTGTTCAGAATCAAGGCTTCCTACTTTTTCAGATTGAAGGCATCCTACTCATTCAGAATCAAGGCCTCCTACTTGTTCCGAATCAAGGCCTCCTACTTGTTCAGAATCAAGGCCTCCTACTTGTTCAGAACCAAGGCCTCCTATTTGTTCAGAATCAAGTCCTCCTACTTGTTCCGAATCAAGGCTTCCTACTTGTTCTGAATCAAGGCTTCCTACTTGCTCCGAATCAAGGCTTCCTACTTGTTCCGAATCAAGGCCTCCTACTTGTTCAGAACCAAGGCCTCCTACTTGTTCAGAACCAAAGCCTCCTACTTGTTCAGAAACAAGTCCTCCTACTTGTTCGAATCAAGACAGCCAACTTGTTCCGAATGAAGGCCTCCAACTTGTTCAGAATCAAGACATCATACTTGTTCAGAATCAAGGCCTCCTACTTGTTCAAAACCAAGGCCTCCTACTTGTTCTGAATCAAGACCTCCTACTTGTTCAGAACCAAGGTCTCCTACTTGTCCAGAATCAAGGCCTGCTGCTTGTTCAGAATCACGACCTGCTACTTGTTCCGAATCAAGTCCTCCTACTTTTTCTGAATCACGGCCTCCTACTTTTTCTTAATCAAGGCCTACTACTGTTTACGAATCAAGGCCTACCACTTGTTCCAATTCAAGGCTTCCTACTTGTTAAGAATCTAAGGTTCCTATTTGCTCCGAATCAAGGCTTCCTACTTCTTCCGAATCAAGGCCTCCTACTTGTTCCGAATCAAGGCTTCCTACTTGTTCTGAATCAAGGCTTCCTACTTGCTCCGAATCAAGGCTTCCTACTTGTTCCGAATCAAGGCCTCCTACTTGTTCAGAACCAAGGCCTCCTACTTGTTCGAATCAAGACAGCCAACTTGTTCAGAATCAAGACCTCATACTTATTAAGAATCAAGGCCTCCTTGTTGTTCAGTATCAAGGCCTCCTACTTGTTCAGAACCAAGGCCTCCTACTTGTTCAGAATCAAGGCTTCCTACTAATTCCGAATCAAGGCTTCCTACTTGTTCCGAATCAAGGCTTCCTACTTGTTCCGAATCAAGGCTTCCTACTTGTTCCGAATCAAGGCTTCCTACTTGTTCAGAATCAAGGCTTCCTACTTGTTCCGAATCAAGGCTTCCTACTTGTTCCGAATCAAGGCTTCCTACTTGTTCAGAATCAAGGCTTCCTACTAATTCCGAATCAAGGCTTCCTACTTGTTCCGAATCAAGGCTTCCTACTTGTTCCGAATCAAGGCTTCCTACTTGTTCCGAATCAAGGCTTCCTACTTGTTCAGAATCAAGGCTTCCTACTTGTTCCGAATCAAGGCTTCCTACTTGTTCCGAATCAAGGCCTCCTACTTGTTCAGAATCAAGGCCTCCTACTTGTTCAGAAACAAGTCCTCCTACTTGCTCCGAATCAAGGCTTCCTACTTGTTCTGAATCAAGGCCTCCTACTTGTTCAGAACCAAGGCCTCCTACTTGTTCGAATCAAGACAGCCAACTTGTTCCAAATGAAGGCCTACGTGTTCAGAATCAAGGCCTCCTACTTGTTCAGAAACAAGTCCAGCTACTTGTTCGAATCAAGACAGCCAACTTGTTCAGAATCAAGACCTCATAGTTATTAAGAATCAAGGCCTCCTGGTTGTTCAGAATCGAGGCCTCCTATTTGTTCAGAATCAAGTCCTCCTACTTGTTCAGAACCAAGGACTCCTACTTGTTGAGAATCAAGGCCTCCTACATGTTCAAAACCAAGGCTTCCTACTTGTTCTAAATCAAGGCTTCCTACTTGTTCCGAATCAAGGCTTCCTACTTGTTCCGAATCAAGGCCTCCGACTTCTTCTGAATCAAGGCCTCCTACCTGTTCAGAGCCAAGGCCTCCAACTTGTTCAGAACCAAGGACTCCGACTTGTTCAGAATCAAGGCCTCCTACTTGTTCAGGATCAAGGCCAGCTTCTTGTTCAGAACCAACTCCTACTATTTGTTCAGAATAAAGGCTTCCTAATGGTTCTGAATCACGGCCTCCTACTTTTTCAGAATCACGGCCTCCTACTTGTTCGAATCAAGACAGCCAACTTGTTCGGAATCAAGGCCTCCTACTTGTTCAGAATCAAGGCATCCTATTTGTTCAGAACCAAGGCCTCCTACTTGTTCAGAATCAAGGCCTCCTACTCATTCAGAATCAAGGCCTTCTACTTGTTCAGAACGAATGCCTCCTACTTGTTTAGAATCAAGGCCTGATGCTTGTTCAGAATCAAGGCCTCCTACTTGTTCAGAATCAAGGCCTCCTACTTGTTCCGAATCAAGGCTTCCTACTTGTTCAGAATCAAGGCTTCCTTCTTGTACCGAATCAAGGCTTCCTACTTATTCCGAATCACGGCCTCCTACTTTTTCAGAATCACGGCCTCCTACTTGTTCGAATCAAGACAGCCAACTTGTTCGGAATCAAGGCCTCCTACTTGTTCAGAATCAAGGCATCCTACTTGTTCAGAACCAAGGCCTCCTACTTGTTCAGAATCAAGGCCTCCTACTCATTCGGAATCAAGGCCTTCTACTTGTTCAGAACCAATGCCTCCTACTTGTTTAGAATCAAGGCCTGCTGCTTGTTCAGAATCAAGGCCTCCTACTTGTTTAGAAACAAGTCCTCCTACTTGTTCGAATCAAGACAGCCAACTTGTTCCGAATGAAGGCCTACTTGTTCAGAATCAAGGCCTCCTACTTGTTCAGAAACAAGTCCACCTACTTGTGCGAATCAAGACAGCCAAATTGTTCAGAATCAAGACCTCATAGTTATTAAGAATCAAG
Organism: Hypanus sabinus; assembly: GCF_030144855.1. Taxonomy (NCBI): domain Eukaryota; kingdom Metazoa; phylum Chordata; class Chondrichthyes; order Myliobatiformes; family Dasyatidae; genus Hypanus; species Hypanus sabinus. The sequence continues at coordinate 106,985,152 of NC_082708.1, read as the reverse complement.
GCCTCCTGGTTGTTCAGAATCAAGGCCTCCTATTTGTTCAGAATCAAGTCCTCCTACTTGTTCAGAACCAAGGCCTCCTACTTGTTCAGAATCAAGGCCTCCTACCCGTTGAGAACCAAGGCCTCCTACTTGTTCAGTATCATGGCCTCTTCCTTGTTTAGCATCAGGGCCTCCTACTTGTTCAGAATCAAGGCCTCCTACTTGTTCCGAATCAAGGCCTCCTACTTGTTCAGAATCAAGGCCTCCTACTTGTTCAGAAACAAGGCCTCCTATTTGTTCAGAATCAAGTCCTCCTACTTGTTCCGAATCAAGGCTTCCTACTTGTTCTGAATCAAGGATTCCTTCTTGTACCGAATCAAGGCTTCCTACTTATTCCGAATCACGGCCTCCTACTTTTTCAGAATCACGGCCTCCTACTTGTTCGAATCAAGACAGCCAACTTGTTCGGAATCAAGGCCTCCTACTTGTTCAGAATCAAGGCATCCTACTTGTTCAGAACCAAGGCCTCCTACTTGTTCAGAATCAAGGCCTCCTACTCATTCAGAATCAAGGCCTTCTACTTGTTCAGAACCAATGCCTCCTACTTGTTTAGAATCAAGGCCTGCTGCTTGTTCAGAATCAAGGCCTCCTACTTGTTTAGAAACAAGTCCTCCTACTTGTTCGAATCAGGACAGCCAACTTGTTCCGAATGAAGGCCTACTTGTTCAGAATCAAGGCCTCCTACTTGTTCAGAAACAAGTCCACCTACTTGTTCGAATCAAGACAGCCAACTTGTTCAGAATCAAGACCTCATAGTTATTAAGAATCAAGGCCTCCTGGTTGTTCAGAATCAAGGCCTCCTATTTGTTCAGAATCAAGTCCTCCTACTTGTTCAGAACCAAGGCCTCCTACTTGTTGAGAATCAAGGCCTCCTACTTGTTCAGAATCAAGGCCTCCTACCCGTTGAGAACCAAGGCCTCCTACTTGTTCAGTATCATGGCCTCTTCCTTGTTTAGCATCAGGGCCTCCTACTTGTTCAGAATCAAGGCCTCCTACTTGTTCCGAATCAAGGCCTCCTACTTGTTCAGAATCAAGGCCTCCTACTTGTTCAGAAACAAGGCCTCCTATTTGTTCAGAATCAAGTCCTCCTACTTGTTCCGAATCAAGGCTTCCTACTTGTTCTGAATCAAGGCTTCCTACTTGCTTCGAATCAAGGCTTCCTACTTGTTCCGAATCAAGGCCTCCTACTTGTTCAGAACCAAAGCCTCCTACTTGTTCAGAAACAAGTCCTCCTACTTGTTCGAATCAAGACAGCCAACTTGTTCCGAATGAAGGCCTCCAACTTGTTCAGAATCAAGACATCATACTTGTTCAGAATCAAGGCCTCCTACTTGTTCAAAACCAAGGCCTCCTACTTGTTCTGAATCAAGACCTCCTACTTGTTCAGAACCAAGGTCTCCTACTTGTCCAGAATCAAGGCCTGCTGCTTGTTCAGAATCACGACCTGCTACTTGTTCCGAATCAAGTCCTCCTACTTTTTCTGAATCACGGCCTCCTACTTTTTCTTAATCAAGGCCTACTACTGTTTACGAATCAAGGCCTACCACTTGTTCCAATTCAAGGCTTCCTACTTGTTAAGAATCTAAGGTTCCTATTTGCTCCGAATCAAGGCTTCCTACTTCTTCCGAATCAAGGCCTCCTACTTGTTCCGAATCAAGGCTTCCTACTTGTTCTGAATCAAGGCTTCCTACTTGCTCCGAATCAAGGCTTCCTACTTGTTCCGAATCAAGGCCTCCTACTTGTTCAGAACCAAGGCCTCCTACTTGTTCGAATCAAGACAGCCAACTTGTTCAGAATCAAGACCTCATACTTATTAAGAATCAAGGCCTCCTTGTTGTTCAGTATCAAGGCCTCCTACTTGTTCAGAACCAAGGCCTCCTACTTGTTCAGAATCAAGGCTTCCTACTAATTCCGAATCAAGGCTTCCTACTTGTTCCGAATCAAGGCCTCCTACTTGTTCCGAATCAAGGCCTACTACTTGTTCAGAACCAAGGCCTCCTACTTGTTCAGAATCAAGGCCTCCTACTCATTCAGAATCAAGGCATTCTACTTGTTCAGAACCAATGCCTCCTACTTGTTTAGAATCAAGGCCTGCTGCTTGTTCAGAATCAAGGCCTCCTACTTGTTCAGAATCAAGGCCTGCTGCTTGTTCAGAATCAAGGCCTCCTACTTGTTCCGAATCAAGGCTTCCTACTTGTTCAGAATCAAGGCTTCCTTCTTGTTCCGAATCAAGGCTTCCTACTTATTCCGAATCAAGGCCTCCTACTTGTTCCGAATCAATGCTTGCTACTTGTTCCAAATCAAGGCCTCTTACTTGTTCAGAACCATGGCCTCCTGCGTGTTCAGCATCATGGCCTCCTACTTGTTCAGAACCAAGGCCTCCTACCCGTTGAGAACCAAGGCCTCCTACTTGTTCAGTATCATGGCCTATTCCTTGTTTAGCATCAGGGCCTCCTACTTGTTCAGAATCAAGGCTTCCTACTTTTTCAGAATGAAGGCCTCCTACTCATTCAGAATCAAGGCCTCCTACTTGTTCAGAATCAAGGCCTCCTACTTGTTCAGAAACAAGGCCTCCTATTTGTTCAGAATCAAGTCCTCCTACTTGTTCCGAATCAAGGCTTCCTGCTTGTTCTGAATCAAGGCTTCCTACTTGCTTCGAATCAAGGCTTCCTACTTGTTCCGAATCAAGGCCTCCTACTTGTTCAGAACCAAGGCCTCCTACTTGTTCAGAAACAAGTCCTCCTACTTGTTCGAATCAAGACAGCCAACTTGTTCCGAATGAAGGCCTCCAACTTGTTCAGAATCAAGACCTCATACTTGTTCAGAATCAAGGCCTCCTACTTGTTCAAAACCAAGGCCTCCTACTTGTTCTGAATCAAGACCTCCTACTTGTTCAGAACCAAGGTCTCCTACTTGTCCAGAATCAAGGCCTGCTGCTTGTTCAGAATCACGACCTGCTACTTGTTCCGAATCAAGTCCTCCTACTTTTTCTGAATCACGGCCTCCTACTTTTTCTTAATCAAGGCCTACTACTGTTTACGAATCAAGGCCTACCACTTGTTCCAATTCAAGGCTTCCTACTTGTTAAGAATCTAAGGTTCCTATTTGCTCCGAATCAAGGCTTCCTACTTCTTCCGAATCAAGGCCTCCTACTTGTTCCGAATCAAGGCTTCCTACTTGTTCTGAATCAAGGCTTCCTACTTGCTCCGAATCAAGGCTTCCTACTTGTTCCGAATCAAGGCCTCTTACTTGTTCAGAACCAAGGCCTCCTGCTTGATCAGCATCATGGCCTCCTACTTGTTCAGAACCAAGGCCTCCTACCCGTTGAGAACCAAGACCTCCTACTTGGTCAGTATCAAGTCCTCTTCCTTGTTTAGCATCAGGGCCTCCTACTTGTTCAGAATCAAGGCTTCCTACTTTTTCAGAATGAAGGCCTCCTACTTGTTCAGAATCAAGGCTTCCTACTTTTTCAGATTGAAGGCATCCTACTCATTCAGAATCAAGGCCTCCTACTTGTTCCGAATCAAGGCCTCCTACTTGTTCAGAATCAAGGCCTCCTACTTGTTCAGAACCAAGGCCTCCTATTTGTTCAGAATCAAGTCCTCCTACTTGTTCCGAATCAAGGCTTCCTACTTGTTCTGAATCAAGGCTTCCTACTTGCTCCGAATCAAGGCTTCCTACTTGTTCCGAATCAAGGCCTCCTACTTGTTCAGAACCAAGGCCTCCTACTTGTTCGAATCAAGACAGCCAACTTGTTCAGAATCAAGACCTCATACTTATTAAGAATCAAGGCCTCCTTGTTGTTCAGTATCAAGGCCTCCTACTTGTTCAGAACCAAGGCCTCCTACTTGTTCAGAATCAAGGCTTCCTACTAATTCCGTATCAAGGCTTCCTACTTGTTCCGAATCAAGGCCTCCTACTTGTTCCGAATCAAGGCCTACTACTTGTTTAGAAACAAGTCCTCGAACACTGTTCAGAATCAAGACCTCCTACTTGTTCAGAATCAAGACCTCATACTTATTCAGAATCAAGGACTCCAACTTCTTCAGAAACAAGGCCTCCTGGTTGTTCTGAATCAAGGCCTCCTACTTGTTCAGAGTCAAGACCTCCTACTTGTTCAGAACCAAGGCCTCTTACTTGTTCAGAATCAAGGCCTCCTACTTGTTCAGAGCCAAGGCCTCCAACTTTTTCAGAACCAAGGACTCCGACTCTTTCAGAATCAAGGCCTCCTACTTGTTCAGGATCAAGGCCTGCTACTTGTTCAGAACCAAGGCTTCCTACTTGTTCAGAATCAAGACTTCCTTCTTGTTCCGAATCAAGGCTTCCTACTTATTCCGAATCAAGGCCTCCTACTTGTTCCAAATCAATGCTTACTACTTGTTCCAAATCAAGGCCTCCTACCTGTTCAGAATCAAGGCCTCCTATTTGTTTAGAATCAAGTCCTCCTACTTGTTCCGAATCAAGGCCTCCTACTTTTTCTTAATGAAGGCCTACTGCTTTTTTGGAATCAAGGCCTACCACTTGTTCCAATTCAAGGCTTCCTACTTGTTAAGAATCAAAGGTTCCTATTTGTTCCGAATCAAGGCTTCCTACTTCTTCCGAATCAAGGCCTCCTACTTGTTCCGAATCATGGCTTCCTACTTGTTCTGAATCAAGGCTTCCTACTTGCTCCGTATCAAGGCTTCCTACTTGTTCCGAATCAAGGTCTCCTACTTGTTCAGAACCAAGGCCTCCTACTTTTTCAGAACCAAGGCCTCCTACTTGTTCAGAGCCAAGGCCTCCAACTTTTTCTGAACCAAGGACTCCGACTTGTTCAGAATCAAGGCCTCCTACTTGTTCAGGATCAAGGCCTGCTACTTATTCAGAACCAACTCCTACTATTTGTTCAGAATAAAGGCTTCCTAATGGTTCTGAATCACGGCCTCCTTCTTGTTCAGAATCAAGGCCTGCTGCTTGTTCAGAATCAAGTCCTCCTACTTTTTCAGAATCACGGCCTCCTACTTGTTCGAATCAAGACAGCCAGCTTGTTCGGAATCAAGGCCTCCTACTTGTTCAGAATCAAGGCATCCTACTTGTTCAGAACCAAGGCCTCCTACTTGTTCAGAATCAAGGCCTCCTACTCATTCAGAATCAAGGCCTTCTACTTGTTCAGAACGAATGCCTCCTACTTGTTTAGAATCAAGGCCTGATGCTTGTTCAGAATCAAGGCCTCCTACTTGTTCAGAATCAAGGCCTGCTGCTTGTTCAGAATCAAGGCCTCCTACTTGTTCCGAATCAAGGCTTCCTACTTGTTCAGAATCAAGGCTTCCTTCTTGTTCCGAATCAAGGCTTCCTACTTATTCCGAATCAAGGCCTCCTACTTGTTCCGAATCAATGCTTGCTACTTGTTCCAAATCAAGGCCTCTTACTTGTTCAGAACCAAGGCCTCCTGCTTGATCAGCATCATGGCCTCCTACTTGTTCAGAACCAAGCCCTCCTACCCGTTGTGAACCAAGGCCTCCTACTTGTTCAGTATCAAGGCCTCTTCCTTGTTTAGCATCAGGGCCTCCTACTTGTTCAGAATCAAGGCTTCCTACTTTTTCAGAATGAAGGCCTCCTACTCATTCAGAATCAAGGCCTCCTACTTGTTCCGAATCAAGGCCTCCTACTTGTTCAGAATCAAGGCCTCCTACTTGTTCAGAACCAAGGCCTCCTATTTGTTCAGAATCAAGTCCTCCTACTTGTTCCGAATCAAGGCTTCCTACTTGTTCTGAATCAAGGCCTCCTACTTGTTTAGAATCAAGGCCTCCTACTTGTTCAGAACCAAGGCCTCCTACTTGTTGAGAATCAAGGCCTACTACTTGTTCAGAATCAGGGCCTCCTACTTGTTCAAAACAAAGGCCTCCTACTTGTTCTGAATCAAGACCTCCTACTTGTTCAGAACCAAGGTCTCCTACTTGTCCAGAATCAAGGCCTGCTGCTTGTTCAGAATCACGACCTGCTACTTGTTCCGAATCCAGTCCTCCTACTTTTTCGGAATCACGGCCTCCTACTTTTTCTTAATCAAGGCCTACTGCTTTTTCCGAATCAAGGCCTACCACTTGTTCCAATTCAAGGCTTCCTACTTGTTAAGAATCAAGGGTTCCTATTTGTTCCGACTCAAGGCTTCCTACTGCTTCCGAATCAAGGCCTCCTACCTGTTCAGAATCAAGGCCTCCTATTTGTTTAGAATCAAGTCCTCCTACTTGTTCCGAATCAAGGACTCCTACTTTTTCTTAATGAAGGCCTACTGCTTTTTAGGAATCAAGGCCTACCACTTGTTCCAATTCAAGGCTTCCTACTTGTTAAGAATCAAAGGTTCCTATTTGTTCCGAATCCAGGCTTCCTACTTCTTCCGAATCAAGGCCTCCTACTTGTTCTGAATCAAGGCTTCCTACTTGTTCTGAATCAAGGCTTCCTACTTGCTCCGAATAAAGGCTTCCTACTTGTTCCGAATCAAGGTCTCCTACTTGTTCAGAACCAAGGCCTCCTACTTTTTCAGAACCAAGGCCTCTTACTTGTTCAGAATCAAGGCCTCCTACTTGTTCAGAATCAAGGCCTCCTACTTTTTCAGAATCAAGGCCTCCTACTTGTTCAGAGCCAAGGCCTCCAACTTGTTCAGAACCAAGGACTCCGACTTGTTCAGAATCAAGGCCTCCTACTTGTTCAGGATCAAGGCCTGCTACTTGTTCAGAACCAACTCCTACTATTTGTTCAGAATAAAGGCTTCCTAATGGTTCTGAATCATGACCTCCTACTTGTTCAGAATCAAGGCCTGCTGCTTGTTCAGAATCAAGTCCTCCTACTTTTTCAGAATCAAGGCCTCCTACTTGTTCAGAGCCAAGGCCTCCAACTTGTTCTGAACCAAGGACTCCGACTTGTTCAGAATCAAGGCCTCCTACTTGTTCAGGATGAAGGCCTGCTACTTATTCAGAACCAACTCCTACTATTTGTTCAGAATAAAGGCTTCCTAATGGTTCTGAATCAGGGCCTCCTTCTTGTTCAGAATCAAGGCCTGCTGCTTGTTCAGAATCAAGTCCTCCTACTTTTTCAGAATCACGGCCTCCTACTTGTTCGAATCAAGACAGCCAACTTGTTCGGAATCAAGGCCTCCTACTTGTTCAGAATCAAGGCATCCTACTTGTTCAGAACCAAGGCCTCCTACTTGTTCAGAATCAAGGCCTCCCACTCATTCAGAATCAAGGCCTTCTACTTGTTCAGAACCAATGCCTCCTACTTGTTTAGAATCAAGGCCTGCTGCTTGTTCAGAATCAAGGACTCCTACTTGTTCAGAATCAAGGCCTGCTGCTTGTTCAGAATCAAGGCCTCCTACTTGTTCCGAATCAAGGCTTCATACTTGTTCAGAATCAAGGCTTCCTTCTTGTTCCGAATGAAGGCTTCCTACTTATTCCGAATCAAGGCCTCCTACTTGTTCAGAACCAAGGCCTCCTGCGTGTTCAGCATCATGGCCTCCTACTTGTTCAGAACCAAGGCCTCCTACCCGTTGAGAACCAAGGCCTCCTACTTGTTCAGTATCATGGCCTCTTCCTTGTTTAGCATCAGGGCCTCCTACTTGTTCAGAATCAAGGCTTCCTACTTTTTCAGAATGAAGGCCTCCTACTCATTCAGAATCAAGGCCTCCTACTTGTTCCGAATCAAGGCCTCCTACTTGTTCAGTATCAGGGCCTCCTACTTGTTCAGAAACAAGGCCTCCTATTTGTTCAGAATCAAGTCCTCCTACTTGCTTCGAATCAAGGCTTCCTACTTGTTCCGAATCAAGGCCTCCTACTTGTTCAGAACCAAGGCCTCCTTCTTGTTCAGAAACAAGTCCTCCTACTTGTTCGAATCAAGACAGCCAACTTGTTCCGAATGAAGGCCTCCAACTTGTTCAGAATCAAGACCTCATACTTGTTCAGAATCAAGGCCTCCTACTTGTTCAAAACCAAGGCCTCCTACTTGTTCTGAATCAAGACCTCCTACTTGTTCAGAACCAAGGTCTCCTACTTGTCCAGAATCAAGGCCTGCTGCTTGTTCAGAATCACGACCTGCTACTTGTTCCGAATCAAGTCCTCCTACTTTTTCAGAATCACGGCCTCCTACTTTTTCTTAATCAAGGCCTACTACTGTTTACGAATCAAGGCCTACCACTTGTTCCAATTCAAGGCTTCCTACTTGTTAAGAATCTAAGGTTCCTATTTGCTCCGAATCAAGGCTTCCTACTTCTTCCGAATCAAGGCCTCCTACTTGTTCCGAATCAAGGCTTCCTACTTGTTCTGAATCAAGGCTTCCTACTTGCTCCGAATCAAGGCTTCCTACTTGTTCCGAATCAAGGCCTCCTACTTGTTCAGAACCAAGGCCTCCTACTTGTTCGAATCAAGACAGCCAACTTGTTCGGAATCAAGACCTCATACTTATTAAGAATCAAGGCCTCCTTGTTGTTCAGTATCAAGGCCTCCTACTTGTTCAGAACTAAGGCCTCCTACTTGTTCAGAATCAAGGCTTCCTACTAATTCCGAATCAAGGCTTCCTACTTGTTCCGAATCAAGGCCTCCTACTTGTTCCGATTCAAGGCCTACTACTTGTTCAGAACCAAGGCCTCCTACTTGTTCAGAATCAAGGCCTCCTACTCATTCAGAATCAAGGCATTCTACTTGTTCAGAACCAATGCCTCCTACTTGTTTAGAATCAAGGCCTCCTACTTGTTCAGAATCAGGGCCTCCTACTTGTTCAGAAACAAGGCCTCCTATTTGTTCAGAATCAAGTCCTCCTACTTGTTCCGAATCAAGGCTTCCTACTTGTTCTGAATCAAGGCTTCCTACTTGCTTCGAATCAAGGCTTCCTACTTGTTCCGAATCAAGGCCTCCTACTTGTTCAGAACCAAGGCCTCCTACTTGTTCAGAATCAAGTCCTCCTACTTGTTCGAATCAAGACAGCCAACTTGTTCCGAATGAAGGCCTCCAACTTGTTCAGAATCAAGACATCATACTTGTTCAGAATCAAGGCCTCCTACTTGTTCAAAACCAAGGCCTCCTACTTGTTCTGAATCAAGACCTCCTACTTGTTCAGAACCAAGGTCTCCTACTTGTCCAGAATCAAGGCCTGCTGCTTGTTCAGAATCACGACCTGCTACTTGTTCCGAATCAAGTCCTCCTACTTTTTCTGAATCACGGCCTCCTACTTTTTCTTAATCAAGGCCTACTACTGTTTACGAATCAAGGCCTACCACTTGTTCCAATTCAAGGCTTCCTACTTGTTAAGAATCTAAGGTTCCTATTTGCTCCGAATCAAGGCTTCCTACTTCTTCCGAATCAAGGCCTCCTACTTGTTCCGAATCAAGGCTTCCTACTTGTTCTGAATCAAGGCTTCCTACTTGCTCCGAATCAAGGCTTCCTACTTGTTCCGAATCAAGGCCTCCTACTTGTTCAGAACCAAGGCCTCCTACTTGTTCGAATCAAGACAGCCAACTTGTTCAGAATCAAGACCTCATACTTATTAAGAATCAAGGCCTCCTTGTTGTTCAGTATCAAGGCCTCCTACTTGTTCAGAACCAAGGCCTCCTACTTGTTCAGAATCAAGGCTTCCTACTTGTTCTGAATCAAGGCCTCCTACTTGTTCAGAACCAAGGCCTCCTACTTGTTCGAATCAAGACAGCCAACTTGTTCGGAATCAAGGCCTCCTACTTGTTCAGAATCAAGGCATCCTACTTGTTCAGAACCAAGGCCTCCTACTTGTTCAGAATCAAGGCCTCCTACTCATTCAGAATCAAGGCCTTCTACTTGTTCAGAACCAATGCCTCCTACTTGTTTAGAATCAAGGCCTGCTGCTTGTTCAGAATCAAGGCCTCCTACTTGTTTAGAAACAAGTCCTCCTACTTGTTCGAATCAGGACAGCCAACTTGTTCCGAATGAAGGCCTACTTGTTCAGAATCAAGGCCTCCTACTTGTTCAGAAACAAGTCCACCTACTTGTTCGAATCAAGACAGCCAACTTGTTCAGAATCAAGACCTCATAGTTATTAAGAATCAAGGCCTCCTGGTTGTTCAGAATCAAGGCCTCCTATTTGTTCAGAATCAAGTCCTCCTACTTGTTCAGAACCAAGGCCTCCTACTTGTTGAGAATCAAGGCCTCCTACTTGTTCAGAATCAAGGCCTCCTACCCGTTGAGAACCAAGGCCTCCTACTTGTTCAGTATCATGGCCTCTTCCTTGTTTAGCATCAGGGCCTCCTACTTGTTCAGAATCAAGGCCTCCTACTTGTTCCGAATCAAGGCCTCCTACTTGTTCAGAATCAAGGCCTCCTACTTGTTCAGAAACAAGGCCTCCTATTTGTTCAGAATCAAGTCCTCCTACTTGTTCCGAATCAAGGCTTCCTACTTGTTCTGAATCAAGGCTTCCTACTTGCTTCGAATCAAGGCTTCCTACTTGTTCCGAATCAAGGCCTCCTACTTGTTCAGAACCAAAGCCTCCTACTTGTTCAGAAACAAGTCCTCCTACTTGTTCGAATCAAGACAGCCAACTTGTTCCGAATGAAGGCCTCCAACTTGTTCCATATCAATGCTTACTACTTGTTCCAAATCAAGGCCTCTTACTTGTTCAGAACCAAGGCCTCCTGCTTGATCAGCATCATGGCCTCCTACTTGTTCAGAACCAAGGCCTCCTACCCGTTGAGAACCAAGACCTCCTACTTGGTCAGTATCAAGTCCTCTTCCTTGTTTAGCATCAGGGCCTCCTACTTGTTCAGAATCAAGGCTTCCTACTTTTTCAGAATGAAGGCCTCCTACTTGTTCAGAATCAAGGCTTCCTACTTTTTCAGATTGAAGGCATCCTACTCATTCAGAATCAAGGCCTCCTACTTGTTCCGAATCAAGGCCTCCTACTTGTTCAGAATCAAGGCCTCCTACTTGTTCAGAACCAAGGCCTCCTATTTGTTCAGAATCAAGTCCTCCTACTTGTTCCGAATCAAGGCTTCCTACTTGTTCTGAATCAAGGCTTCCTACTTGCTCCGAATCAAGGCTTCCTACTTGTTCCGAATCAAGGCCTCCTACTTGTTCAGAACCAAGGCCTCCTACTTGTTCAGAACCAAAGCCTCCTACTTGTTCAGAAACAAGTCCTCCTACTTGTTCGAATCAAGACAGCCAACTTGTTCCGAATGAAGGCCTCCAACTTGTTCAGAATCAAGACATCATACTTGTTCAGAATCAAGGCCTCCTACTTGTTCAAAACCAAGGCCTCCTACTTGTTCTGAATCAAGACCTCCTACTTGTTCAGAACCAAGGTCTCCTACTTGTCCAGAATCAAGGCCTGCTGCTTGTTCAGAATCACGACCTGCTACTTGTTCCGAATCAAGTCCTCCTACTTTTTCTGAATCACGGCCTCCTACTTTTTCTTAATCAAGGCCTACTACTGTTTACGAATCAAGGCCTACCACTTGTTCCAATTCAAGGCTTCCTACTTGTTAAGAATCTAAGGTTCCTATTTGCTCCGAATCAAGGCTTCCTACTTCTTCCGAATCAAGGCCTCCTACTTGTTCCGAATCAAGGCTTCCTACTTGTTCTGAATCAAGGCTTCCTACTTGCTCCGAATCAAGGCTTCCTACTTGTTCCGAATCAAGGCCTCCTACTTGTTCAGAACCAAGGCCTCCTACTTGTTCGAATCAAGACAGCCAACTTGTTCAGAATCAAGACCTCATACTTATTAAGAATCAAGGCCTCCTTGTTGTTCAGTATCAAGGCCTCCTACTTGTTCAGAACCAAGGCCTCCTACTTGTTCAGAATCAAGGCTTCCTACTAATTCCGAATCAAGGCTTCCTACTTGTTCCGAATCAAGGCTTCCTACTTGTTCCGAATCAAGGCTTCCTACTTGTTCCGAATCAAGGCTTCCTACTTGTTCAGAATCAAGGCTTCCTACTTGTTCCGAATCAAGGCTTCCTACTTGTTCCGAATCAAGGCTTCCTACTTGTTCAGAATCAAGGCTTCCTACTAATTCCGAATCAAGGCTTCCTACTTGTTCCGAATCAAGGCTTCCTACTTGTTCCGAATCAAGGCTTCCTACTTGTTCCGAATCAAGGCTTCCTACTTGTTCAGAATCAAGGCTTCCTACTTGTTCCGAATCAAGGCTTCCTACTTGTTCCGAATCAAGGCCTCCTACTTGTTCAGAATCAAGGCCTCCTACTTGTTCAGAAACAAGTCCTCCTACTTGCTCCGAATCAAGGCTTCCTACTTGTTCTGAATCAAGGCCTCCTACTTGTTCAGAACCAAGGCCTCCTACTTGTTCGAATCAAGACAGCCAACTTGTTCCAAATGAAGGCCTACGTGTTCAGAATCAAGGCCTCCTACTTGTTCAGAAACAAGTCCAGCTACTTGTTCGAATCAAGACAGCCAACTTGTTCAGAATCAAGACCTCATAGTTATTAAGAATCAAGGCCTCCTGGTTGTTCAGAATCGAGGCCTCCTATTTGTTCAGAATCAAGTCCTCCTACTTGTTCAGAACCAAGGACTCCTACTTGTTGAGAATCAAGGCCTCCTACATGTTCAAAACCAAGGCTTCCTACTTGTTCTAAATCAAGGCTTCCTACTTGTTCCGAATCAAGGCTTCCTACTTGTTCCGAATCAAGGCCTCCGACTTCTTCTGAATCAAGGCCTCCTACCTGTTCAGAGCCAAGGCCTCCAACTTGTTCAGAACCAAGGACTCCGACTTGTTCAGAATCAAGGCCTCCTACTTGTTCAGGATCAAGGCCAGCTTCTTGTTCAGAACCAACTCCTACTATTTGTTCAGAATAAAGGCTTCCTAATGGTTCTGAATCACGGCCTCCTACTTTTTCAGAATCACGGCCTCCTACTTGTTCGAATCAAGACAGCCAACTTGTTCGGAATCAAGGCCTCCTACTTCTTCAGAATCAAGGCATCCTATTTGTTCAGAACCAAGGCCTCCTACTTGTTCAGAATCAAGGCCTCCTACTCATTCAGAATCAAGGCCTTCTACTTGTTCAGAACGAATGCCTCCTACTTGTTTAGAATCAAGGCCTGATGCTTGTTCAGAATCAAGGCCTCCTACTTGTTCAGAATCAAGGCCTCCTACTTGTTCCGAATCAAGGCTTCCTACTTGTTCAGAATCAAGGCTTCCTTCTTGTACCGAATCAAGGCTTCCTACTTATTCCGAATCACGGCCTCCTACTTTTTCAGAATCACGGCCTCCTACTTGTTCGAATCAAGACAGCCAACTTGTTCGGAATCAAGGCCTCCTACTTGTTCAGAATCAAGGCATCCTACTTGTTCAGAACCAAGGCCTCCTACTTGTTCAGAATCAAGGCCTCCTACTCATTCGGAATCAAGGCCTTCTACTTGTTCAGAACCAATGCCTCCTACTTGTTTAGAATCAAGGCCTGCTGCTTGTTCAGAATCAAGGCCTCCTACTTGTTTAGAAACAAGTCCTCCTACTTGTTCGAATCAAGACAGCCAACTTGTTCCGAATGAAGGCCTACTTGTTCAGAATCAAGGCCTCCTACTTGTTCAGAAACAAGTCCACCTACTTGTGCGAATCAAGACAGCCAAATTGTTCAGAATCAAGACCTCATAGTTATTAAGAATCAAGGCCTCCTGGTTGTTCAGAATCAAGGCCTCCTATTTGTTCAGAATCAAGTCCTCCTACTTGTTCAGAACCAAGGCCTCCTACTTGTTCAGAATCAAGGCCTCCTACCCGTTGAGAACCAAGGCCTCCTACTTGTTCAGTATCATGGCCTCTTCCTTGTTTAGCATCAGGGCCTCCTACTTGTTCAGAATCAAGGCCTCCTACTTGTTCCGAATCAAGGCCTCCTACTTGTTCAGAATCAAGGCCTCCTACTTGTTCAGAAACAAGGCCTCCTATTTGTTCAGAATCAAGTCCTCCTACTTGTTCCGAATCAAGGCTTCCTACTTGTTCTGAATCAAGGATTCCTTCTTGTACCGAATCAAGGCTTCCTACTTATTCCGAATCACGGCCTCCTACTTTTTCAGAATCACGGCCTCCTACTTGTTCGAATCAAGACAGCCAACTTGTTCGGAATCAAGGCCTCCTACTTGTTCAGAATCAAGGCATCCTACTTGTTCAGAACCAAGGCCTCCTACTTGTTCAGAATCAAGGCCTCCTACTCATTCAGAATCAAGGCCTTCTACTTGTTCAGAACCAATGCCTCCTACTTGTTTAGAATCAAGGCCTGCTGCTTGTTCAGAATCAAGGCCTCCTACTTGTTTAGAAACAAGTCCTCCTACTTGTTCGAATCAGGACAGCCAACTTGTTCCGAATGAAGGCCTACTTGTTCAGAATCAAGGCCTCCTACTTGTTCAGAAACAAGTCCACCTACTTGTTCGAATCAAGACAGCCAACTTGTTCAGAATCAAGACCTCATAGTTATTAAGAATCAAGGCCTCCTGGTTGTTCAGAATCAAGGCCTCCTATTTGTTCAGAATCAAGTCCTCCTACTTGTTCAGAACCAAGGCCTCCTACTTGTTGAGAATCAAGGCCTCCTACTTGTTCAGAATCAAGGCCTCCTACCCGTTGAGAACCAAGGCCTCCTACTTGTTCAGTATCATGGCCTCTTCCTTGTTTAGCATCAGGGCCTCCTACTTGTTCAGAATCAAGGCCTCCTACTTGTTCCGAATCAAGGCCTCCTACTTGTTCAGAATCAAGGCCTCCTACTTGTTCAGAAACAAGGCCTCCTATTTGTTCAGAATCAAGTCCTCCTACTTGTTCCGAATCAAGGCTTCCTACTTGTTCTGAATCAAGGCTTCCTACTTGCTTCGAATCAAGGCTTCCTACTTGTTCCGAATCAAGGCCTCCTACTTGTTCAGAACCAAAGCCTCCTACTTGTTCAGAAACAAGTCCTCCTACTTGTTCGAATCAAGACAGCCAACTTGTTCCGAATGAAGGCCTCCAACTTGTTCAGAATCAAGACATCATACTTGTTCAGAATCAAGGCCTCCTACTTGTTCAAAACCAAGGCCTCCTACTTGTTCTGAATCAAGACCTCCTACTTGTTCAGAACCAAGGTCTCCTACTTGTCCAGAATCAAGGCCTGCTGCTTGTTCAGAATCACGACCTGCTACTTGTTCCGAATCAAGTCCTCCTACTTTTTCTGAATCACGGCCTCCTACTTTTTCTTAATCAAGGCCTACTACTGTTTACGAATCAAGGCCTACCACTTGTTCCAATTCAAGGCTTCCTACTTGTTAAGAATCTAAGGTTCCTATTTGCTCCGAATCAAGGCTTCCTACTTCTTCCGAATCAAGGCCTCCTACTTGTTCCGAATCAAGGCTTCCTACTTGTTCTGAATCAAGGCTTCCTACTTGCTCCGAATCAAGGCTTCCTACTTGTTCCGAATCAAGGCCTCCTACTTGTTCAGAACCAAGGCCTCCTACTTGTTCGAATCAAGACAGCCAACTTGTTCAGAATCAAGACCTCATACTTATTAAGAATCAAGGCCTCCTTGTTGTTCAGTATCAAGGCCTCCTACTTGTTCAGAACCAAGGCCTCCTACTTGTTCAGAATCAAGGCTTCCTACTAATTCCGAATCAAGGCTTCCTACTTGTTCCGAATCAAGGCCTCCTACTTGTTCCGAATCAAGGCCTACTACTTGTTCAGAACCAAGGCCTCCTACTTGTTCAGAATCAAGGCCTCCTACTCATTCAGAATCAAGGCATTCTACTTGTTCAGAACCAATGCCTCCTACTTGTTTAGAATCAAGGCCTGCTGCTTGTTCAGAATCAAGGCCTCCTACTTGTTCAGAATCAAGGCCTGCTGCTTGTTCAGAATCAAGGCCTCCTACTTGTTCCGAATCAAGGCTTCCTACTTGTTCAGAATCAAGGCTTCCTTCTTGTTCCGAATCAAGGCTTCCTACTTATTCCGAATCAAGGCCTCCTACTTGTTCCGAATCAATGCTTGCTACTTGTTCCAAATCAAGGCCTCTTACTTGTTCAGAACCATGGCCTCCTGCGTGTTCAGCATCATGGCCTCCTACTTGTTCAGAACCAAGGCCTCCTACCCGTTGAGAACCAAGGCCTCCTACTTGTTCAGTATCATGGCCTATTCCTTGTTTAGCATCAGGGCCTCCTACTTGTTCAGAATCAAGGCTTCCTACTTTTTCAGAATGAAGGCCTCCTACTCATTCAGAATCAAGGCCTCCTACTTGTTCAGAATCAAGGCCTCCTACTTGTTCAGAAACAAGGCCTCCTATTTGTTCAGAATCAAGTCCTCCTACTTGTTCCGAATCAAGGCTTCCTGCTTGTTCTGAATCAAGGCTTCCTACTTGCTTCGAATCAAGGCTTCCTACTTGTTCCGAATCAAGGCCTCCTACTTGTTCAGAACCAAGGCCTCCTACTTGTTCAGAAACAAGTCCTCCTACTTGTTCGAATCAAGACAGCCAACTTGTTCCGAATGAAGGCCTCCAACTTGTTCAGAATCAAGACCTCATACTTGTTCAGAATCAAGGCCTCCTACTTGTTCAAAACCAAGGCCTCCTACTTGTTCTGAATCAAGACCTCCTACTTGTTCAGAACCAAGGTCTCCTACTTGTCCAGAATCAAGGCCTGCTGCTTGTTCAGAATCACGACCTGCTACTTGTTCCGAATCAAGTCCTCCTACTTTTTCTGAATCACGGCCTCCTACTTTTTCTTAATCAAGGCCTACTACTGTTTACGAATCAAGGCCTACCACTTGTTCCAATTCAAGGCTTCCTACTTGTTAAGAATCTAAGGTTCCTATTTGCTCCGAATCAAGGCTTCCTACTTCTTCCGAATCAAGGCCTCCTACTTGTTCCGAATCAAGGCTTCCTACTTGTTCTGAATCAAGGCTTCCTACTTGCTCCGAATCAAGGCTTCCTACTTGTTCCGAATCAAGGCCTCCTACTTGTTCAGAACCAAGGCCTCCTACTTGTTCGAATCAAGACAGCCAACTTGTTCAGAATCAAGACCTCATACTTATTAAGAATCAAGGCCTCCTTGTTGTTCAGTATCAAGGCCTCCTACTTGTTCAGAACCAAGGCCTCCTACTTGTTCAGAATCAAGGCTTCCTACTAATTCCGAATCAAGGCTTCCTACTTGTTCCGAATCAAGGCCTCCTACTTGTTCCGAATCAAGGCCTACTACTTGTTTAGAAACAAGTCCTCGAACACTGTTCAGAATCAAGACCTCCTACTTGTTCAGAATCAAGACCTCATACTTATTCAGAATCAAGGACTCCAACTTCTTCAGAAACAAGGCCTCCTGGTTGTTCAGAATCAAGGCCTCCTACTTGTTCAGAGTCAAGGCCTCCTACTTGTTCAGAACCAAGGCCTCTTACTTGTTCAGAATCAAGGCCTCCTACTTGTTCAGAGCCAAGGCCTCCAACTTTTTCAGAACCAAGGACTCCGACTCTTTCAGAATCAAGGCCTCCTACTTGTTCAGGATCAAGGCCTGCTACTTGTTCAGAACCAACTCCTACTATTTGTTCAGAATAAAGGCTTCCTAATGGTTCTGAATCATGGCCTCCTACTTGTTCAGAATCAAGGCCTGCTGCTTGTTCAGAATCAAGTCCTCCTACTTTTTCAGAATCACGGCCTCCTACTTGTTCGAATCAAGACAGCCAACTTGTTCGGAATCAAGGCCTCCTACTTGTTCAGAATCAAGGCATCCTACTTGTTCAGAACCAAGGCCTCCTACTTGTTCAGAATCAAGGCCTCCTACTCATTCAGAATCAAGGCCTTCTACTTGATCAGAACCAATGCCTCCTACTTGTTTAGAATCAAGGCCTGCTGCTTGTTCAGAATCAAGGCCTCCTACTTGTTCAGAATCAAGGCCTGCTGCTTGTTCAGAATCAAGGCCTCCTACTTGTTCCGAATCAAGGCTTCCTACTTGTTCAGAATCAAGGCTTCCTTCTTGTTCCGAATCAAGGCTTCCTACTTATTCCGAATCAAGGCCTCCTACTTGTTCCATATCAATGCTTACTACTTGTTCCAAATCAAGGCCTCTTACTTGTTCAGAACCAAGGCCTCCTGCTTGATCAGCATCATGGCCTCCTACTTGTTCAGAACCAAGGCCTCCTACCCGTTGAGAACCAAGACCTCCTACTTGGTCAGTATCAAGTCCTCTTCCTTGTTTAGCATCAGGGCCTCCTACTTGTTCAGAATCAAGGCTTCCTACTTTTTCAGAATGAAGGCCTCCTACTTGTTCAGAATCAAGGCTTCCTACTTTTTCAGATTGAAGGCATCCTACTCATTCAGAATCAAGGCCTCCTACTTGTTCCGAATCAAGGCCTCCTACTTGTTCAGAATCAAGGCCTCCTACTTGTTCAGAACCAAGGCCTCCTATTTGTTCAGAATCAAGTCCTCCTACTTGTTCCGAATCAAGGCTTCCTACTTGTTCTGAATCAAGGCTTCCTACTTGCTCCGAATCAAGGCTTCCTACTTGTTCCGAATCAAGGCCTCCTACTTGTTCAGAACCAAGGCCTCCTACTTGTTCGAATCAAGACAGCCAACTTGTTCAGAATCAAGACCTCATACTTATTAAGAATCAAGGCCTCCTTGTTGTTCAGTATCAAGGCCTCCTACTTGTTCAGAACCAAGGCCTCCTACTTGTTCAGAATCAAGGCTTCCTAGTAATTCCGAATCAAGGCTTCCTACTTGTTCCGAATCAAGCCCTCCTACTTGTTCCGAATCATGGCCTACTACTTGTTTAGAAACAAGTCCTCGAACACTGTTCAGAATCAAGACCTCCTACTTGTTCAGAATCAAGGCTTCCTTCTTGTTCCGAATGAAGGCTTCCTACTTATTCCGAATCAAGGCCTCCTACTTGTTCAGAACCAAGGCCTCCTGCGTGTTCAGCATCATGGCCTCCTACTTGTTCAGAACCAAGGCCTCCTACCCGTTGAGAACCAAGGCCTCCTACTTGTTCAGTATCATGGCCTCTTCCTTGTTTAGCATCAGGGCCTCCTACTTGTTCAGAATCAAGGCTTCCTACTTTTTCAGAATGAAGGCCTCCTACTCATTCAGAATCAAGGCCTCCTACTTGTTCCGAATCAAGGCCTCCTACTTGTTCAGTATCAGGGCCTCCTACTTGTTCAGAAACAAGGCCTCCTATTTGTTCAGAATCAAGTCCTCCTACTTGTTCCGAATCAAGGCTTCCTACTTGTTCTGAATCAAGGCTTCCTACTTGCTTCGAATCAAGGCTTCCTACTTGTTCCGAATCAAGGCCTCCTACTTGTTCAGAACCAAGGCCTCCTTCTTGTTCAGAAACAAGTCCTCCTACTTGTTCGAATCAAGACAGCCAACTTGTTCCGAATGAAGGCCTCCAACTTGTTCAGAATCAAGACCTCATACTTGTTCAGAATCAAGGCCTCCTACTTGTTCAAAACCAAGGCCTCCTACTTGTTCTGAATCAAGACCTCCTACTTGTTCAGAACCAAGGTCTCATACTTGTCCAGAATCAAGGCCTGCTGCTTGTTCAGGGTCACGACCTGCTACTTGTTCCGAATCAAGTCCTCCTACTTTTTCAGAATCACGGCCTCCTACTTTTTCTTAATCAAGGCCTACTACTGTTTACGAATCAAGGCCTACCACTTGTTCCAATTCAAGGCTTCCTACTTGTTAAGAATCTAAGGTTCCTATTTGCTCCGAATCAAGGCTTCCTACTTCTTCCGAATCAAGGCCTCCTACTTGTTCTGAATCAAGGCTTCCTACTTGCTCCGAATCAAGGCTTCCTACTTGTTCCGAATCAAGGCCTCCTACTTGTTCAGAACCAAGGCCTCCTACTCATTCAGAATCAAGGCATTCTACTTGTTCAGAATCAAGACCTCATACTTATTAAGAATCAAGGCCTGCTGCTTGTTCAGAATCAAGGCCTCCTACTTGTTCAGAATCAAGGCCTGCTGCTTGTTCAGAATCAAGGCCTCCTACTTGTTCCGAATCAAGGCTTCCTACTTGTTCAGAATCAAGGCTTCCTACTTGTTCTGAATCAAGGCCTCCTACTTGTTTAGAATCAAGACCTCCTACTTGTTCAGAACCAAGCTCTCCTACTTGTCCAGAATCAAGGCCTGCTGCTTGTTCAGAATCACGA
Organism: Hypanus sabinus; assembly: GCF_030144855.1. NCBI lineage: Eukaryota > Metazoa > Chordata > Chondrichthyes > Myliobatiformes > Dasyatidae > Hypanus > Hypanus sabinus. The sequence continues at coordinate 106,965,038 of NC_082708.1, read as the reverse complement.
CCTGCTACTTGTTCCGAATCAAGTCCTCCTACTTTTTCAGAATCACGGCCTCCTACTTTTTCTTAATCAAGGCCTACTACTGTTTACGAATCAAGGCCTACCACTTGTTCCAATTCAAGGCTTCCTACTTGTTAAGAATCTAAGGTTCCTATTTGCTCCGAATCAAGGCTTCCTACTTCTTCCGAATCAAGGCCTCCTACTTGTTCTGAATCAAGGCTTCCTACTTGCTCCGAATCAAGGCTTCCTACTTGTTCCGAATCAAGGCCTCCTACTTGTTCAGAACCAAGGCCTCCTACTTGTTCGAATCAAGACAGCCAACTTGTTCAGAATCAAGACCTCATACTTATTAAGAATCAAGGCCTCCTTGTTGTTCAGTATCAAGGCCTCCTACTTGTTCAGAACCAAGGCCTCCTACTTGTTCAGAATCAAGGCTTCCTACTAATTCCGAATCAAGGCTTCCTACTTGTTCCGAATCAAGGCCTCCTACTTGTTCCGAATCAAGGCCTACTACTTGTTTAGAAACAAGTCCTCGAACACTGTTCAGAATCAAGACCTCCTACTTGTTCAGAATCAAGGCCTCCTACTTGTTCCGAATCAAGGCTTCCTACTTGTTCAGAATCAAGGCTTCCTTCTTGTTCCGAATGAAGGCTTCCTACTTATTCCGAATCAAGGCCTCCTACTTGTTCAGAACCAAGGCCTCCTGCGTGTTCAGCATCATGGCCTCCTACTTGTTCAGAACCAAGGCCTCCTACCCGTTGAGAACCAAGGCCTCCTACTTGTTCAGTATCATGGCCTCTTCCTTGTTTAGCATCAGGGCCTCCTACTTGTTCAGAATCAAGGCTTCCTACTTTTTCAGAATAAAGGCCTCCTACTCATTCAGAATCAAGGGCTCCTACTTGTTCCGAATCAAGGCTTCCTACTTGTTCAGTATCAGGGCCTCCTACTTGTTCAGAAACAAGGCCTCCTATTTGTTCAGAATCAAGTCCTCCTACTTGTTCCGAATCAAGGCTTCCTACTTGTTCTGAATCAAGGCTTCCTACTTGCTTCGAATCAAGGCTTCCTACTTGTTCCGAATCAAGGCCTCCTACTTGTTCAGAACCAAGGCCTCCTTCTTGTTCAGAAACAAGTCCTCCTACTTGTTCGAATCAAGACAGCCAACTTGTTCCGAATGAAGGCCTCCAACTTGTTCAGAATCAAGACCTCACACTTGTTCAGAATCAAGGCCTCCTACTTGTTCAAAACCAAGGCCTCCTACTTGTTCTGAATCAAGACCTCCTACTTGTTCAGAACCAAGGTCTCCTACTTGTCCAGAATCAAGGCCTGCTGCTTGTTCAGAATCACGACCTGCTACTTGTTCCGAATCAAGTCCTCCTACTTTTTCAGAATCACGGCCTCCTACTTTTTCTTAATCAAGGCCTACTACTGTTTACGAATCAAAGCCTACCACTTGTTCCAATTCAAGGCTTCCTACTTGTTAAGAATCTAAGGTTCCTATTTGCTCCGAATCAAGGCTTCCTACTTCTTCCGAATCAAGGCCTCCTACTTGTTCCGAATCAAGGCCTACTACTTGTTCAGAACCAAGGCCTCCTACTTGTTCAGAATCAAGGCCTCCTACTCATTCAGAATCAAGGCATTCTACTTGTTCAGAACCAATGCCTCCTACTTGTTTAGAATCAAGGCCTGCTGCTTGTTCAGAATCAAGGCCTCCTACTTGTTCAGAATCAAGGCCTGCTGCTTGTTCAGAATCAAGGCCTCCTACTTGTTCCGAATCAAGGCTTCCTACTTGTTCAGAATCAAGGCTTCCTTCTTGTTCCGAATCAAGGCTTCCTACTTATTCCGAATCAAGGCCTCCTACTTGTTCCGAATCAATGCTTGCTACTTGTTCCAAATCAAGGCCTCTTACTTGTTCAGAACCATGGCCTCCTGCGTGTTCAGCATCATGGCCTCCTACTTGTTCAGAACCAAGGCCTCCTACCCGTTGAGAACCAAGGCCTCCTACTTGTTCAGTATCATGGCCTATTCCTTGTTTAGCATCAGGGCCTCCTACTTGTTCAGAATCAAGGCTTCCTACTTTTTCAGAATGAAGGCCTCCTACTCATTCAGAATCAAGGCCTCCTACTTGTTCAGAATCAAGGCCTCCTACTTGTTCAGAAACAAGGCCTCCTATTTGTTCAGAATCAAGTCCTCCTACTTGTTCCGAATCAAGGCTTCCTGCTTGTTCTGAATCAAGGCTTCCTACTTGCTTCGAATCAAGGCTTCCTACTTGTTCCGAATCAAGGCCTCCTACTTGTTCAGAACCAAGGCCTCCTACTTGTTCAGAAACAAGTCCTCCTACTTGTTCGAATCAAGACAGCCAACTTGTTCCGAATGAAGGCCTCCAACTTGTTCAGAATCAAGACCTCATACTTGTTCAGAATCAAGGCCTCCTACTTGTTCAAAACCAAGGCCTCCTACTTGTTCTGAATCAAGACCTCCTACTTGTTCAGAACCAAGGTCTCCTACTTGTCCAGAATCAAGGCCTGCTGCTTGTTCAGAATCACGACCTGCTACTTGTTCCGAATCAAGTCCTCCTACTTTTTCTGAATCACGGCCTCCTACTTTTTCTTAATCAAGGCCTACTACTGTTTACGAATCAAGGCCTACCACTTGTTCCAATTCAAGGCTTCCTACTTGTTAAGAATCTAAGGTTCCTATTTGCTCCGAATCAAGGCTTCCTACTTCTTCCGAATCAAGGCCTCCTACTTGTTCCGAATCAAGGCTTCCTACTTGTTCTGAATCAAGGCTTCCTACTTGCTCCGAATCAAGGCTTCCTACTTGTTCCGAATCAAGGCCTCCTACTTGTTCAGAACCAAGGCCTCCTACTTGTTCGAATCAAGACAGCCAACTTGTTCAGAATCAAGACCTCATACTTATTAAGAATCAAGGCCTCCTTGTTGTTCAGTATCAAGGCCTCCTACTTGTTCAGAACCAAGGCCTCCTACTTGTTCAGAATCAAGGCTTCCTACTAATTCCGAATCAAGGCTTCCTACTTGTTCCGAATCAAGGCCTCCTACTTGTTCCGAATCAAGGCCTACTACTTGTTTAGAAACAAGTCCTCGAACACTGTTCAGAATCAAGACCTCCTACTTGTTCAGAATCAAGACCTCATACTTATTCAGAATCAAGGACTCCAACTTCTTCAGAAACAAGGCCTCCTGGTTGTTCAGAATCAAGGCCTCCTACTTGTTCAGAGTCAAGGCCTCCTACTTGTTCAGAACCAAGGCCTCTTACTTGTTCAGAATCAAGGCCTCCTACTTGTTCAGAGCCAAGGCCTCCAACTTTTTCAGAACCAAGGACTCCGACTCTTTCAGAATCAAGGCCTCCTACTTGTTCAGGATCAAGGCCTGCTACTTGTTCAGAACCAACTCCTACTATTTGTTCAGAATAAAGGCTTCCTAATGGTTCTGAATCATGGCCTCCTACTTGTTCAGAATCAAGGCCTGCTGCTTGTTCAGAATCAAGTCCTCCTACTTTTTCAGAATCACGGCCTCCTACTTGTTCGAATCAAGACAGCCAACTTGTTCGGAATCAAGGCCTCCTACTTGTTCAGAATCAAGGCATCCTACTTGTTCAGAACCAAGGCCTCCTACTTGTTCAGAATCAAGGCCTCCTACTCATTCAGAATCAAGGCCTTCTACTTGATCAGAACCAATGCCTCCTACTTGTTTAGAATCAAGGCCTGCTGCTTGTTCAGAATCAAGGCCTCCTACTTGTTCAGAATCAAGGCCTGCTGCTTGTTCAGAATCAAGGCCTCCTACTTGTTCCGAATCAAGGCTTCCTACTTGTTCAGAATCAAGGCTTCCTTCTTGTTCCGAATCAAGGCTTCCTACTTATTCCGAATCAAGGCCTCCTACTTGTTCCATATCAATGCTTACTACTTGTTCCAAATCAAGGCCTCTTACTTGTTCAGAACCAAGGCCTCCTGCTTGATCAGCATCATGGCCTCCTACTTGTTCAGAACCAAGGCCTCCTACCCGTTGAGAACCAAGACCTCCTACTTGGTCAGTATCAAGTCCTCTTCCTTGTTTAGCATCAGGGCCTCCTACTTGTTCAGAATCAAGGCTTCCTACTTTTTCAGAATGAAGGCCTCCTACTTGTTCAGAATCAAGGCTTCCTACTTTTTCAGATTGAAGGCATCCTACTCATTCAGAATCAAGGCCTCCTACTTGTTCCGAATCAAGGCCTCCTACTTGTTCAGAATCAAGGCCTCCTACTTGTTCAGAACCAAGGCCTCCTATTTGTTCAGAATCAAGTCCTCCTACTTGTTCCGAATCAAGGCTTCCTACTTGTTCTGAATCAAGGCTTCCTACTTGCTCCGAATCAAGGCTTCCTACTTGTTCCGAATCAAGGCCTCCTACTTGTTCAGAACCAAGGCCTCCTACTTGTTCGAATCAAGACAGCCAACTTGTTCAGAATCAAGACCTCATACTTATTAAGAATCAAGGCCTCCTTGTTGTTCAGTATCAAGGCCTCCTACTTGTTCAGAACCAAGGCCTCCTACTTGTTCAGAATCAAGGCTTCCTAGTAATTCCGAATCAAGGCTTCCTACTTGTTCCGAATCAAGCCCTCCTACTTGTTCCGAATCATGGCCTACTACTTGTTTAGAAACAAGTCCTCGAACACTGTTCAGAATCAAGACCTCCTACTTGTTCAGAATCAAGGCTTCCTTCTTGTTCCGAATGAAGGCTTCCTACTTATTCCGAATCAAGGCCTCCTACTTGTTCAGAACCAAGGCCTCCTGCGTGTTCAGCATCATGGCCTCCTACTTGTTCAGAACCAAGGCCTCCTACCCGTTGAGAACCAAGGCCTCCTACTTGTTCAGTATCATGGCCTCTTCCTTGTTTAGCATCAGGGCCTCCTACTTGTTCAGAATCAAGGCTTCCTACTTTTTCAGAATGAAGGCCTCCTACTCATTCAGAATCAAGGCCTCCTACTTGTTCCGAATCAAGGCCTCCTACTTGTTCAGTATCAGGGCCTCCTACTTGTTCAGAAACAAGGCCTCCTATTTGTTCAGAATCAAGTCCTCCTACTTGTTCCGAATCAAGGCTTCCTACTTGTTCTGAATCAAGGCTTCCTACTTGCTTCGAATCAAGGCTTCCTACTTGTTCCGAATCAAGGCCTCCTACTTGTTCAGAACCAAGGCCTCCTTCTTGTTCAGAAACAAGTCCTCCTACTTGTTCGAATCAAGACAGCCAACTTGTTCCGAATGAAGGCCTCCAACTTGTTCAGAATCAAGACCTCATACTTGTTCAGAATCAAGGCCTCCTACTTGTTCAAAACCAAGGCCTCCTACTTGTTCTGAATCAAGACCTCCTACTTGTTCAGAACCAAGGTCTCATACTTGTCCAGAATCAAGGCCTGCTGCTTGTTCAGGGTCACGACCTGCTACTTGTTCCGAATCAAGTCCTCCTACTTTTTCAGAATCACGGCCTCCTACTTTTTCTTAATCAAGGCCTACTACTGTTTACGAATCAAGGCCTACCACTTGTTCCAATTCAAGGCTTCCTACTTGTTAAGAATCTAAGGTTCCTATTTGCTCCGAATCAAGGCTTCCTACTTCTTCCGAATCAAGGCCTCCTACTTGTTCTGAATCAAGGCTTCCTACTTGCTCCGAATCAAGGCTTCCTACTTGTTCCGAATCAAGGCCTCCTACTTGTTCAGAACCAAGGCCTCCTACTCATTCAGAATCAAGGCATTCTACTTGTTCAGAATCAAGACCTCATACTTATTAAGAATCAAGGCCTGCTGCTTGTTCAGAATCAAGGCCTCCTACTTGTTCAGAATCAAGGCCTGCTGCTTGTTCAGAATCAAGGCCTCCTACTTGTTCCGAATCAAGGCTTCCTACTTGTTCAGAATCAAGGCTTCCTACTTGTTCTGAATCAAGGCCTCCTACTTGTTTAGAATCAAGACCTCCTACTTGTTCAGAACCAAGCTCTCCTACTTGTCCAGAATCAAGGCCTGCTGCTTGTTCAGAATCACGACCTGCTACTTGTTCCGAATCAAGTCCTCCTACTTTTTCAGAATCACGGCCTCCTACTTTTTCTTAATCAAGGCCTACTACTGTTTACGAATCAAGGCCTACCACTTGTTCCAATTCAAGGCTTCCTACTTGTTAAGAATCTAAGGTTCCTATTTGCTCCGAATCAAGGCTTCCTACTTCTTCCGAATCAAGGCCTCCTACTTGTTCTGAATCAAGGCTTCCTACTTGCTCCGAATCAAGGCTTCCTACTTGTTCCGAATCAAGGCCTCCTACTTGTTCAGAACCAAGGCCTCCTACTTGTTCGAATCAAGACAGCCAACTTGTTCAGAATCAAGACCTCATACTTATTAAGAATCAAGGCCTCCTTGTTGTTCAGTATCAAGGCCTCCTACTTGTTCAGAACCAAGGCCTCCTACTTGTTCAGAATCAAGGCTTCCTACTAATTCCGAATCAAGGCTTCCTACTTGTTCCGAATCAAGGCCTCCTACTTGTTCCGAATCAAGGCCTACTACTTGTTTAGAAACAAGTCCTCGAACACTGTTCAGAATCAAGACCTCCTACTTGTTCAGAATCAAGGCCTCCTACTTGTTCCGAATCAAGGCTTCCTACTTGTTCAGAATCAAGGCTTCCTTCTTGTTCCGAATGAAGGCTTCCTACTTATTCCGAATCAAGGCCTCCTACTTGTTCAGAACCAAGGCCTCCTGCGTGTTCAGCATCATGGCCTCCTACTTGTTCAGAACCAAGGCCTCCTACCCGTTGAGAACCAAGGCCTCCTACTTGTTCAGTATCATGGCCTCTTCCTTGTTTAGCATCAGGGCCTCCTACTTGTTCAGAATCAAGGCTTCCTACTTTTTCAGAATAAAGGCCTCCTACTCATTCAGAATCAAGGGCTCCTACTTGTTCCGAATCAAGGCTTCCTACTTGTTCAGTATCAGGGCCTCCTACTTGTTCAGAAACAAGGCCTCCTATTTGTTCAGAATCAAGTCCTCCTACTTGTTCCGAATCAAGGCTTCCTACTTGTTCTGAATCAAGGCTTCCTACTTGCTTCGAATCAAGGCTTCCTACTTGTTCCGAATCAAGGCCTCCTACTTGTTCAGAACCAAGGCCTCCTTCTTGTTCAGAAACAAGTCCTCCTACTTGTTCGAATCAAGACAGCCAACTTGTTCCGAATGAAGGCCTCCAACTTGTTCAGAATCAAGACCTCACACTTGTTCAGAATCAAGGCCTCCTACTTGTTCAAAACCAAGGCCTCCTACTTGTTCTGAATCAAGACCTCCTACTTGTTCAGAACCAAGGTCTCCTACTTGTCCAGAATCAAGGCCTGCTGCTTGTTCAGAATCACGACCTGCTACTTGTTCCGAATCAAGTCCTCCTACTTTTTCAGAATCACGGCCTCCTACTTTTTCTTAATCAAGGCCTACTACTGTTTACGAATCAAAGCCTACCACTTGTTCCAATTCAAGGCTTCCTACTTGTTAAGAATCTAAGGTTCCTATTTGCTCCGAATCAAGGCTTCCTACTTCTTCCGAATCAAGACCTCCTACTTGTTCCGAATCAAGGCTTCCTACTTGTTCTGAATCAAGGCTTCCTACTTGCTCCGAATCAAGGCTTCCTACTTGTTCCGAATCAAGGCCTCCTACTTGTTCAGAACCAAGGCCTCCTACTTGTTCGAATCAAGACAGCCAACTTGTTCAGAATCAAGACCTCATACTTATTAAGAATCAAGGCCTCCTTGTTGTTCAGTATCAAGGCCTCCTACTTGTTCAGAACTAAGGCCTCCTACTTGTTCAGAATCAAGGCTTCCTACTAATTCCGAATCAAGGCTTCCTACTTGTTCCGAATCAAGGCCTCCTACTTGTTCCGAATCAAGGCCTACTACTTGTTCAGAACCAAGGCCTCCTACTTGTTCAGAATCAAGGCCTCCTACTCATTCAGAATCAAGGCATTCTACTTGTTCAGAAGCAATGCCTCCTACTTGTTTAGAATCAAGGCCTGCTGCTTGTTCAGAATCAAGGCCTCCTACTTGTTCAGAATCAAGGCCTGCTGCTTGTTCAGAATCAAGGCCTCCTACTTGTTCCGAATCAAGGCTTCCTACTTGTTCAGAATCAAGGCTTCCTACTTGTTCTGAATCAAGGCCTCCTACTTGTTTAGAATCAAGACCTCCTACTTGTTCAGAACCAAGCTCTCCTACTTGTCCAGAATCAAGGCCTGCTGCTTGTTCAGAATCACGACCTGCTACTTGTTCCGAATCAAGTCCTCCTACTTTTTCAGAATCACGGCCTCCTACTTTTTCTTAATCAAGGCCTACTACTGTTTACGAATCAAGGCCTACCACTTGTTCCAATTCAAGGCTTCCTACTTGTTAAGAATCTAAGGTTCCTATTTGCTCTGAATCAAGGCTTCCTACTTCTTCCGAATCAAGGCCTCCTACTTGTTCTGAATCAAGGCTTCCTACTTGCTCCGAATCAAGGCTTCCTACTTGTTCCGAATCAAGGCCTCCTACTTGTTCAGAACCAAGGCCTCCTACTTGTTTGAATCAAGACAGCCAACTTGTTCAGAATCAAGACCTCATACTTATTAAGAATCAAGGCCTCCTTGTTGTTCAGTATCAAGGCCTCCTACTTGTTCAGAACCAAGGCCTCCTACTTGTTCAGAATCAAGGCTTCCTACTAATTCCGAATCAAGGCTTCCTACTTGTTCCGAATCAAGGCCTCCTACTTGTTCCGAATCAAGGCCTACTACTTGTTTAGAAACAAGTCCTCGAACACTGTTCAGAATCAAGACCTCCTACTTGTTCAGAATCAAGACCTCATACTTATTCAGAATCAAGGACTCCAACTTCTTCAGAAACATTGCCTCCTGGTTGTTCAGAATCAAGGCCTCTTACTTGTTCAGAGTCAAGGCCTCCTACTTGTTCAGAACCAAGGCCTCTTACTTGTTCAGAATCAAGGCCTCCTACTTGTTCAGAATCAAGGCCTTCTACTTTTTCAGAATCAAGGCCTCCTACTTGTTCAGAGCCAAGGCCTCCAACTTGTTCAGAACCAAGGACTCCGACTCGTTCAGAATCAAGGCCTCCTACTTGTTCAGGATCAAGGCCTGCTACTTCTTCAGAACCAACTCCTACTATTTGTTCAGAATAAAGGCTTCCGAATGGTTCTGAATCATGGCCTCCTACTTGTTCAGAATCAAGGCCTGCTGGTTGTTCAGAATCAAGTACTCCTACTTTTTCAGAATCACGGCCTCCTACTTGTTCGAATCAAGACAGCCAACTTGTTTGGAATCAAGGCCTCCTACTTGTTCAGAATCAAGGCATCCTACTTGTTCAGAACCAAGGCCTCCTACTTGTTCAGAATCAAGGCCTCCTACTCATTCAGAATCAAGGCATTCTACTTGTTCAGAACCAATGCCTCCTACTTGTTTAGAATCAAGGCCTGCTGCTTGTTCAGAATCAAGGCCTCCTACTTGTTCAGAATCAAGGCCTGCTGCTTGTTCAGAATCAAGGCCTCCTACTTGTTCCGAATCAAGGCTTCCTACTTGTTCAGAATCAAGGCTTCCTTCTTGTTCCGAATCAAGGCTTCCTACTTATTCCGAATCAAGGCCTCCTACTTGTTCCGAATCAATGCTTGCTACTTGTTCCAAATCAAGGCCTCTTACTTGTTCAGAACCAAGGCCTCCTGCTTGATCAGCATCATGGCCTCCTACTTGTTCAGAACCAAGGCCTCCTACCCGTTGAGAACCAAGGCCTCCTACTTGTTCAGTATCATGACCTCTTCCTTGTTTAGCATCAGGGCCTCCTACTTGTTCAGAATCAAGGCTTCCTACTTTTTCAGAATGAAGGCCTCCTACGCATTCAGAATCAAGGCCTCCTACTTGTTCCGAATCAAGGCCTCCTACTTGTTCAGAATCAAGGCCTCCTACTTGTTCAGAAACAAGGCCTCCTATTTGTTCAGAATCAAGTCCTCCTACTTGTTCCGAATCAAGGCTTCCTACTTGTTCCGAATCAAGGCCTCCTACTTGTTCAGAACCAAGGCCTCCTACTTGTTCAGAAACAAGTCCTCCTACTTGTTCGAATCAAGACAGCCAACTTGTTCCGAATGAAGGCCTCCAACTTGTTCAGAATCAAGACCTCATACTTGTTCAGAATCAAGGCCTCCTACTTGTTCAAAACCAAGGCCTCCTACTTGTTCAGAATCAAGACCTCCTACTTGTTCAGAACCAAGGTCTCCTACTTGTCCAGAATCAAGGCCTGCTGCTTGTTCAGAATCACGACCTGCTACTTGTTCCGAATCAAGTCCTCCTACTTTTTCAGAATCACGGCCTCCAACTTTTTCTTAATCAAGGCCTACTACTGTTTACGAATCAAGGCCTACCACTTGTTCCAATTCAAGGCTTCCTACTTGTTAAGAATCTAAGGTTCCTATTTGCTCCGAATCAAGGCTTCCTACTTCTTCCGAATCAAGGCCTCCTACTTGTTCCGAATCAAGGCTTCCTACTTGTTCTGAATCAAGGCTTCCTACTTGCTCCGAATCAAGGCTTCCTACTTGTTCCGAATCAAGGCCTCCTACTTGTTCAGAACCAAGGCCTCCTACTTGTTCGAATCAAGACAGCCAACTTGTTCAGAATCAAGACCTCATACTTATTAAGAATCAAGGCCTCCTTGTTGTTCAGTATCAAGGCCTCCTACTTCTCCAGAACCAAGGCCTCCTACTTGTTCAGAATCAAGGCTTCCTACTAATTCCGAATCAAGGCTTCCTACTTGTTCCGAATCAAGGCCTCCTACTTGTTCCGAATCAAGGCCTACTACTTGTTCAGAACCAAGGCCTCCTAGTTGTTCAGAATCAAGGCCTCCTACTCATTCAGAATCAAGGCATTCTACTTGTTCAGAACCAATGCCTCCTACTTGTTCAGAATCAAGGCTTCCTACTTTTTCAGAATGAAGGCCTCCTACGCATTCAGAATCAAGGCCTCCTACTTGTTCCGAATCAAGGCCTCCTACTTGTTCAGAATCAGGGCCTCCTACTTGTTCAGAAACAAGGCCTCCTATTTGTTCAGAATCAAGTCCTCCTACTTGTTCCGAATCAAGGCTTCCTACTTGTTCCGAATCAAGGCCTCCTACTTGTTCAGAACCAAGGCCTCCTACTTGTTCAGAAACAAGTCCTCCTACTTGTTCGAATCAAGACAGCCAACTTGTTCCGAATGAAGGCCTCCAACTTGTTCAGAATCAAGACCTCATACTTGTTCAGAATCAAGGCCTCCTACTTGTTCAAAACCAAGGCCTCCTACTTGTTCAGAATCAAGACCTCCTACTTGTTCAGAACCAAGGTCTCCTACTTGTCCAGAATCAAGGCCTGCTGCTTGTTCAGAATCACGACCTGCTACTTGTTCCGAATCAAGTCCTCCTACTTTTTCAGAATCACGGCCTCCTACTTTTTCTTAATCAAGGCCTACTACTGTTTACGAATCAAGGCCTACCACTTGTTCCAATTCAAGGCTTCCTACTTGTTAAGAATCTAAGGTTCCTATTTGCTCCGAATCAAGGCTTCCTACTTCTTCCGAATCAAGGCCTCCTACTTGTTCCGAATCAAGGCTTCCTACTTGTTCTGAATCAAGGCTTCCTACTTGCTCCGAATCAAGGCTTCCTACTTGTTCCGAATCAAGGCCTCCTACTTGTTCAGAACCAAGGCCTCCTACTTGTTCGAATCAAGACAGCCAACTTGTTCAGAATCAAGACCTCATACTTATTAAGAATCAAGGCCTCCTTGTTGTTCAGTATCAAGGCCTCCTACTTCTCCAGAACCAAGGCCTCCTACTTGTTCAGAATCAAGGCTTCCTACTAATTCCGAATCAAGGCTTCCTACTTGTTCCGAATCAAGGCCTCCTACTTGTTCCGAATCAAGGCCTACTACTTGTTCAGAACCAAGGCCTCCTAGTTGTTCAGAATCAAGGCCTCCTACTCATTCAGAATCAAGGCATTCTACTTGTTCAGAACCAATGCCTCCTACTTGTTTAGAATCAAGGCCTGCTGCTTGTTCAGAATCAAGGCCTCCTACTTGTTCAGAATCAAGGCCTGCTGCTTGTTCAGAATCAAGGCCTCCTACTTGTTCCGAATCAAGGCTTCCTACTTGTTCAGAATCAAGGCTTCCTTCTTGTTCCGAATCAAGGCTTCCTACTTATTCCGAATCAAGGCCTCCTACTTGTTCCGAATCAATGCTTGCTACTTGTTCCAAATCAAGGCCTCTTACTTGTTCAGAACCAAGGCCTCCTGCTTGATCAGCATCATGGCCTCCTACTTGTTCAGAACCAAGGCCTCCTACCCGTTGAGAACCAAGGCCTCCTACTTGTTCAGTATCATGACCTCTTCCTTGTTTAGCATCAGGGCCTCCAACTTGTTCAGAATCAAGGCTTCCTACTTTTTCAGAATGAAGGCCTCCTACGCATTCAGAATCAAGGCCTCCTACTTGTTCCGAATCAAGGCCTCCTACTTGTTCAGAATCAGGGCCTCCTACTTGTTCAGAAACAAGGCCTCCTATTTGTTCAGAATCAAGTCCTCCTACTTGTTCCGAATCAAGGCTTCCTACTTGTTCCGAATCAAGGCCTCCTACTTGTTCAGAACCAAGGCCTCCTACTTGTTCAGAAACAAGTCCTCCTACTTGTTCGAATCAAGACAGCCAACTTGTTCCGAATGAAGGCCTCCAACTTGTTCAGAATCAAGACCTCATACTTGTTCAGAATCAAGGCCTCCTACTTGTTCAAAACCAAGGCCACCTACTTGTTCAGAATCAAGACCTCCTACTTGTTCAGAACCAAGGTCTCCTACTTGTCCAGAATCAAGGCCTGCTGCTTGTTCAGAATCACGACCTGCTACTTGTTCCGAATCAAGTCCTCCTACTTTTTCAGAATCACGGCCTCCTACTTTTTCTTAATCAAGGCCTACTACTGTTTACGAATCAAGGCCTACCACTTGTTCCAATTCAAGGCTTCCTACTTGTTAAGAATCTAAGGTTCCTATTTGCTCCGAATCAAGGCTTCCTACTTCTTCCGAATCAAGGCCTCCTACTTGTTCCGAATCAAGGCTTCCTACTTGTTCTGAATCAAGGCTTCCTACTTGCTCCGAATCAAGGCTTCCTACTTGTTCCGAATCAAGGCCTCCTACTTGTTCAGAACCAAGGCCTCCTACTTGTTCGAATCAAGACAGCCAACTTGTTCAGAATCAAGACCTCATACTTATTAAGAATCAAGGCCTCCTTGTTGTTCAGTATCAAGGCCTCCTACTTCTCCAGAACCAAGGCCTCCTACTTGTTCAGAATCAAGGCTTCCTACTAATTCCGAATCAAGGCTTCCTACTTGTTCCGAATCAAGGCCTCCTACTTGTTCCGAATCAAGGCCTACTACTTGTTCAGAACCAAGGCCTCCTAGTTGTTCAGAATCAAGGCCTCCTACTCATTCAGAATCAAGGCATTCTACTTGTTCAGAACCAATGCCTCCTACTTGTTTAGAATCAAGGCCTGCTGCTTGTTCAGAATCAAGGCCTCCTACTTGTTCAGAATCAAGGCCTGCTGCTTGTTCAGAATCAAGGCCTCCTACTTGTTCCGAATCAAGGCTTCCTACTTGTTCAGAATCAAGGCTTCCTTCTTGTTCCGAATCAAGGCTTCCTACTTATTCCGAATCAAGGCCTCCTACTTGTTCCGAATCAATGCTTGCTACTTGTTCCAAATCAAGGCCTCCTACCCGTTGAGAACCAAGGCCTCCTACTTGTTCAGTATCATGGCCTATTCCTTGTTTAGCATCAGGGCCTCCTACTTGTTCAGAATCAAGGCTTCCTACTTTTTCAGAATGAAGGCTTCCTACTTGTTCCGAATCAAGGCCTCCTACTTGTTCAGAACCAAGGCCTCCTACTTGTTCGAATCAAGACAGCCAACTTGTTCAGAATCAAGACCTCATACTTATTAAGAATCAAGGCCTCCTTGTTGTTCAGTATCAAGGCCTCCTACTTGTTCAGAACCAATGCCTCCTACTTGTTTAGAATCAAGGCCTGCTGCTTGTTCAGAATCAAGGCCTCCTACTTGTTCAGAATCAAGGCCTGCTGCTTGTTCAGAATCAAGGCCTCCTACTTGTTCCGAATCAAGGCTTCCTACTTGTTCAGAATCAAGGCTTCCTACTTGTTCTGAATCAAGGCCTCCTACTTGTTTAGAATCAAGACCTCCTACTTGTTCAGAACCAAGCTCTCCTACTTGTCCAGAATCAAGTCCTGCTGCTTGTTCAGAATCACGACCTACTACCTGTTCCGAATCAAGTCCTCCTACTTTTTCAGAATCACGGCCTCCTACTTTTTCTTAATCAAGGCCTACTACTGTTTACGAATCAAGGCCTACCACTTGTTCCAATTCAAGGCTTCCTACTTGTTAAGAATCTAAGGTTCCTATTTGCTCCGAATCAAGGCTTCCTACTTCTTCCGAATCAAGGCCTCCTACTTGTTCTGAATCAAGGCTTCCTACTTGCTCCGAATCAAGGCTTCCTACTTGTTCCGAATCAAGGCCTCCTACTTGTTCAGAACCAAGGCCTCCTACTTGTTCGAATCAAGACAGCCAACTTGTTCAGAATCAAGACCTCATACTTATTAAGAGTCAAGGCCTCCTTGTTGTTCAGTATCAAGGCCTCCTACTTGTTCAGAACCAAGGCCTCCTACTTGTTCAGAATCAAGGCTTCCTACTAATTCCGAATCAAGGCTTCCTACTTGTTCCGAATCAAGGCCTCCTACTTGTTCCGAATCAAGGCCTACTACTTGTTTAGAAACAAGTCCTCGAACACTGTTCAGAATCAAGACCTCCTACTTGTTCAGAATCAAGGCCTCCTACTTGTTCCGAATCAAGGCTTCCTACTTGTTCAGAATCAAGGCTTCCTTCTTGTTCCGAATGAAGGCTTCCTACTTATTCCGAATCAAGGCCTCCTACTTGTTCAGAACCAAGGCCTCCTGCGTGTTCAGCATCATGGCCTCCTACTTGTTCAGAACCAAGGCCTCCTACCCGTTGAGAACCAAGGCCTCCTACTTGTTCAGTATCATGGCCTCTTCCTTGTTTAGCATCAGGGCCTCCTACTTGTTCAGAATCAAGGCTTCCTACTTTTTCAGAATGAAGGCCTCCTACTCATTCAGAATCAAGGCCTCCTACTTGTTCCGAATCAAGGCCTCCTACTTGTTCAGTATCAGGGCCTCCTACTTGTTCAGAAACAAGGCCTCCTATTTGTTCAGAATCAAGTCCTCCTACTTGTTCCGAATCAAGGCTTCCTACTTGTTCTGAATCAAGGCTTCCTACTTGCTTCGAATCAAGGCTTCCTACTTGTTCCGAATCAAGGCCTCCTACTTGTTCAGAACCAAGGCCTCCTTCTTGTTCAGAAACAAGTCCTCCTACTTGTTCGAATCAAGACAGCCAACTTGTTCCGAATGAAGGCCTCCAACTTGTTCAGAATCAAGACCTCACACTTGTTCAGAATCAAGGCCTCCTACTTGTTCAAAACCAAGGCCTCCTACTTGTTCTGAATCAAGACCTCCTACTTGTTCAGAACCAAGGTCTCCTACTTGTCCAGAATCAAGGCCTGCTGCTTGTTCAGAATCACGACCTGCTACTTGTTCCGAATCAAGTCCTCCTACTTTTTCAGAATCACGGCCTCCTACTGTTTCTTAATCAAGGCCTACTACTGTTTACGAATCAAGGCCTACCACTTGTTCCAATTCAAGGCTTCCTACTTGTTAAGAATCTAAGGTTCCTATTTGCTCCGAATCAAGGCTTCCTACTTCTTCCGAATCAAGGCCTCCTACTTGTTCCGAATCAAGGCTTCCTACTTGTTCTGAATCAAGGCTTCCTACTTGCTCCGAATCAAGGCTTCCTACTTGTTCCGAATCAAGGCCTCCTACTTGTTCAGAACCAAGGCCTCCTACTTGTTCGAATCAAGACAGCCAACTTGTTCAGAATCAAGACCTCATACTTATTAAGAATCAAGGCCTCCTTGTTGTTCAGTATCAAGGCCTCCTACTTGTTCAGAACTAAGGCCTCCTACTTGTTCAGAATCAAGGCTTCCTACTAATTCCGAATCAAGGCTTCCTACTTGTTCCGAATCAAGGCCTCCTACTTGTTCCGAATCAAGGCCTACTACTTGTTCAGAACCAAGGCCTCCTACTTGTTCAGAATCAAGGCCTCCTACTCATTCAGAATCAAGGCATTCTACTTGTTCAGAACCAATGCCTCCTACTTGTTTAGAATCAAGGCCTGCTGCTTGTTCAGAATCAAGGCCTCCTACTTGTTCAGAATCAAGGCCTGCTGCTTGTTCAGAATCAAGGCCTCCTACTTGTTCCGAATCAAGGCTTCCTACTTGTTCAGAATCAAGGCTTCCTACTTGTTCTGAATCAAGGCCTCCTACTTGTTTAGAATCAAGACCTCCTACTTGTTCAGAACCAAGGTCTCCTACTTGTCCAGAATCAAGGCCTGCTGCTTGTTCAGAATCACGACCTGCTACTTGTTCCGAATCAAGTCCTCCTACTTTTTCAGAATCACGGCCTCCTACTTTTTCTTAATCAAGGCCTACTACTGTTTACGAATCAAGGCCTACCACTTGTTCCAATTCAAGGCTTCCTACTTGTTAAGAATCTAAGGTTCCTATTTGCTCCGAATCAAGGCTTCCTACTTCTTCCGAATCAAGGCCTCCTACTTGTTCCGAATCAAGGCTTCCTACTTGTTCTGAATCAAGGCTTCCTACTTGCTCCGAATCAAGGCTTCCTACTTGTTCCGAATCAAGGCCTCCTACTTGTTCAGAACCAAGGCCTCCTACTTGTTCGAATCAAGACAGCCAACTTGTTCAGAATCAAGACCTCATACTTATTAAGAATCAAGGCCTCCTTGTTGTTCAGTATCAAGGCCTCCTACTTGTTCAGAACTAAGGCCTCCTACTTGTTCAGAATCAAGGCTTCCTACTAATTCTGAATCAAGGCTTCCTACTTGTTCCGAATCAAGGCCTCCTACTTGTTCCGAATCAAGGCCTACTACTTGTTCAGAACCAAGGCCTCCTACTTGTTCAGAATCAAGGCCTCCTACTCATTCAGAATCAAGGCATTCTACTTGTTCAGAACCAATGCCTCCTACTTGTTTAGAATCAAGGCCTGCTGCTTGTTCAGAATCAAGGCCTCCTACTTGTTCAGAATCAAGGCCTGCTGCTTGTTCAGAATCAAGGCCTCCTACTTGTTCCGAATCAAGGCTTCCTACTTGTTCAGAATCAAGGCTTCCTACTTGTTCTGAATCAAGGCCTCCTACTTGTTTAGAATCAAGACCTCCTACTTGTTCAGAACCAAGGTCTCCTACTTGTCCAGAATCAAGGCCTGCTGCTTGTTCAGAATCAAGGCCTCCTACTTGTTCCGAATCAAGGCTTCCTACTTGTTCAGAATCAAGGCTTCCTTCTTGTTCCGAATCAAGGCTTCCTACTTATTCCGAATCAAGGCCTCCTACTTGTTCCGAATCAATGCTTGCTACTTGTTCCAAATCAAGGCCTCTTACTTGCTCAGAACCATGGCCTCCTGCGTGTTCAGCATCATGGCCTCCTACTTGTTCAGAACCAAGGCCTCCTACCCGTTGAGAACCAAGGCCTCCTACTTGTTCAGTATCATGGCCTATTCCTTGTTTAGCATCAGGGCCTCCTACTTCTTCAGAATCAAGGCTTCCTACTTTTTCAGAATGAAGGCTTCCTACTTGTTCCGAATCAAGGCCTCCTACTTGTTCAGAACCAAGGCCTCCTACTTGTTCGAATCAAGACAGCCAACTTGTTCAGAATCAAGACCTCATACTTATTAAGAATCAAGGCCTCCTTGTTGTTCAGTATCAAGGCCTCCTACTTGTTCAGAACCAATGCCTCCTACTTGTTTAGAATCAAGGCCTGCTGCTTGTTCAGAATCAAGGCCTCCTACTTGTTCTGAATCAAGGCTTCCTACTTGCTTCGAATCAAGGCTTCCTACTTGTTCCGAATCAAGGCCTCCTACTTGTTCAGAACCAAGGCCTCCTTCTTGTTCAGAAACAAGTCCTCCTACTTGTTCGAATCAAGACAGCCAACTTGTTCCGAATGAAGGCCTCCAACTTGTTCAGAATCAAGACCTCACACTTGTTCAGAATCAAGGCCTCCTACTTGTTCAAAACCAAGGCCTCCTACTTGTTCTGAATCAAGACCTCCTACTTGTTCAGAACCAAGGTCTCCTACTTGTCCAGAATCAAGGCCTGCTGCTTGTTCAGAATCACGACCTGCTACTTGTTCCGAATCAAGTCCTCCTACTTTTTCAGAATCACGGCCTCCTACTTTTTCTTAATCAAGGCCTACTACTGTTTACGAATCAAGGCCTACCACTTGTTCCAATTCAAGGCTTCCTACTTGTTAAGAATCTAAGGTTCCTATTTGCTCCGAATCAAGGCTTCCTACTTCTTCCGAATCAAGGCCTCCTACTTGTTCCGAATCAAGGCTTCCTACTTGTTCTGAATCAAGGCTTCCTACTTGCTCCGAATCAAGGCTTCCTACTTGTTCCGAATCAAGGCCTCCTACTTGTTCAGAACCAAGGCCTCATACTTGTTCGAATCAAGACAGCCAACTTGTTCAGAATCAAGACCTCATACTTATTAAGAATCAAGGCCTCCTTGTTGTTCAGTATCAAGGCCTCCTACTTGTTCAGAACTAAGGCCTCCTACTTGTTCAGAATCAAGGCTTCCTACTAATTCCGAATCAAGGCTTCCTACTTGTTCCGAATCAAGGCCTCCTACTTGTTCCGAATCAAGGCCTACTACTTGTTCAGAACCAAGGCCTCCTACTTGTTCAGAATCAAGGCCTCCTACTCATTCAGAATCAAGGCATTCTACTTGTTCAGAACCAATGCCTCCTACTTGTTTAGAATCAAGGCCTGCTGCTTGTTCAGAATCAAGGCCTCCTACTTGTTCAGAATCAAGGCCTGCTGCTTGTTCAGAATCAAGGCTTCCTACTTGTTCTGAATCAAGGCCTCCTACTTGTTTAGAATCAAGACCTCCTACTTGTTCAGAACCAAGGTCTCCTACTTGTCCAGAATCAAGGCCTGCTGCTTGTTCAGAATCACGACCTGCTACTTGTTCCGAATCAAGTCCTCCTACTTTTTCAGAATCACGGCCTCCTACTTTTTCTTAATCAAGGCCTACTACTGTTTACGAATCAAGGCCTACCACTTGTTCCAATTCAAGGCTTCCTACTTGTTAAGAATCTAAGGTTCCTATTTGCTCCGAATCAAGGCTTCCTACTTCTTCCGAATCAAGGCCTCCTACTTGTTCCGAATCAAGGCATCCTACTTGTTCAGAACCAAGGCCTCCTACTTGTTCAGAATCAAGGCCTCCTACTCATTCAGAATCAAGGCATTCTACTTGTTCAGAACCAATGCCTCCTACTTGTTTAGAATCAAGGCCTGCTGCTTGTTCAGAATCAAGGCCTCCTACTTGTTCAGAATCAAGGCCTGCTGCTTGTTCAGAATCAAGGCCTCCTACTTGTTCCGAATCAAGGCTTCCTACTTGTTCCGAATCAAGGCTTCCTACTTATTCCGAATCAAGGCCTCCTACTTGTTCCGAATCAATGCTTGCTACTTGTTCCAAATCAAGGCCTCTTACTTGTTCAGAACCAAGGCCTCCTGCTTGATCAGCATCATGGCCTCCTACTTGTTCAGAACCAAGGCCTCCTACCCGTTGAGAACCAAGGCCTCCTACTTGTTCAGTATCATGACCTCTTCCTTGTTTAGCATCAGGGCCTCCTACTTGTTCAGAATCAAGGCTTCCTACTTTTTCAGAATGAAGGCCTCCTACTCATTCAGAATCAAGGCCTCCTACTTGTTCCGAATCAAGGCCTCCTACTTGTTCAGAATCAGGGCCTCCTACTTGTTCAGAAACAAGGCCTCCTATTTGTTCAGAATCAAGTCCTCCTACTTGTTCCGAATCAAGGCTTCCTACTTGTTCTGAATCAAGGCTTCCTACTTGCTTCGAATCAAGGCTTCCTACTTGTTCCGAATCAAGGCCTCCTACTTGTTCAGAACCAAGGCCTCCTACTTGTTCAGAAACAAGTCCTCCTACTTGTTCGAATCAAGACAGCCAACTTGTTCCGAATGAAGGCCTCCAACTTGTTCAGAATCAAGACCTCATACTTGTTCAGAATCAAGGCCTCCTACTTGTTCAAAACCAAGGCCTCCTACTTGTTCTGAATCAAGACCTCCTACTTGTTCAGAACCAAGGTCTCCTACTTGTCCAGAATCAAGGCCTGCTGCTTGTTCAGAATCACGACCTGCTACTTGTTCCGAATCAAGTCCTCCTACTTTTTCAGAATCACGGCCTCCTACTTTTTCTTAATCAAGGCCTACTACTGTTTACGAATCAAGGCCTACCACTTGTTCCAATTCAAGGCTTCCTACTTGTTAAGAATCTAAGGTTCCTATTTGCTCCGAATCAAGGCTTCCTACTTCTTCCGAATCAAGGCCTCCTACTTGTTCCGAATCAAGGCTTCCTACTTATTCTGAATCAAGGCTTCCTACTTGCTCCGAATCAAGGCTTCCTACTTGTTCCGAATCAAGGCCTCCTACTTGTTCAGAACCAAGGCCTCCTACTTGTTCGAATCAAGACAGCCAACTTGTTCAGAATCAAGACCTCATACTTATTAAGAATCAAGGCCTCCTTGTTGTTCAGTATCAAGGCCTCCTACTTCTCCAGAACCAAGGCCTCCTACTTGTTCAGAATCAAGGCTTCCTACTAATTCCGAATCAAGGCTTCCTACTTGTTCCGAATCAAGGCCTCCTACTTGTTCCGAATCAAGGCCTACTACTTGTTCAGAACCAAGGCCTCCTAGTTGTTCAGAATCAAGGCCTCCTACTCATTCAGAATCAAGGCATTCTACTTGTTCAGAACCAATGCCTCCTACTTGTTTAGAATCAAGGCCTGCTGCTTGTTCAGAATCAAGGCCTCCTACTTGTTCAGAATCAAGGCCTGCTGCTTGTTCAGAATCAAGGCCTCCTACTTGTTCCGAATCAAGGCTTCCTACTTGTTCAGAATCAAGGCTTCCTTCTTGTTCCGAATCAAGGCTTCCTACTTATTCCGAATCAAGGCCTCCTACTTGTTCCGAATCAATGCTTGCTACTTGTTCCAAATCAAGGCCTCTTACTTGTTCAGAACCATGGCCTCCTGCGTGTTCAGCATCATGGCCTCCTACTTGTTCAGAACCAAGGCCTCCTACCCGTTGAGAACCAAGGCCTCCTACTTGTTCAGTATCATGGCCTATTCCTTGTTTAGCATCAGGGCCTCCTACTTGTTCAGAATCAAGGCTTCCTACTTTTTCAGAATGAAGGCTTCCTACTTGTTCCGAATCAAGGCCTCCTACTTGTTCAGAACCAAGGCCTCCTACTTGTTCGAATCAAGACAGCCTACTTGTTCAGAATCAAGACCTCATACTTATTAAGAATCAAGGCCTCCTTGTTGTTCAGTATCAAGGCCTCCTACTTGTTCAGAACCAATGCCTCCTACTTGTTTAGAATCAAGGCCTGCTGCTTGTTCAGAATCAAGGCCTCCTACTTGTTCAGAATCAAGGCCTGCTGCTTGTTCAGAATCAAGGCCTCCTACTTGTTCCGAATCAAGGCTTCCTACTTGTTCAGAATCAAGGCTTCCTACTTGTTCTGAATCAAGGCCTCCTACTTGTTTAGAATCAAGACCTCCTACTTGTTCAGAACCAAGCTCTCCTACTTGTCCAGAATCAAGGCCTGCTGCTTGTTCAGAATCACAACCTACTACTTGTTCCGAATCAAGTCCTCCTACTTTTTCAGAATCACGGCCTCCTACTTTTTCTTAATCAAGGCCTACTACTGTTTACGAATCAAGGCCTACCACTTGTTCCAATTCAAGGCTTCCTACTTGTTAAGAATCTAAGGTTCCTATTTGCTCCGAATCAAGGCTTCCTACTTCTTCCGAATCAAGGCCTCCTACTTGTTCTGAATCAAGGCTTCCTACTTGCTCCGAATCAAGGCTTCCTACTTGTTCCGAATCAAGGCCTCCTACTTGTTCAGAACCAAGGCCTCCTACTTGTTCGAATCAAGACAGCCAACTTGTTCAGAATCAAGAACTCATACTTATTAAGAATCAAGGCCTCCTTGTTGTTCAGTATCAAGGCCTCCTACTTGTTCAGAACCAAGGCCTCCTACTTGTTCAGAATCAAGGCTTCCTACTAATTTCGAATCAAGGCTTCCTACTTGTTCCGAATCAAGGCCTCCTACTTGTTCCGAATCAAGGCCTACTACTTGTTTAGAAACAAGTCCTCGAACACTGTTCAGAATCAAGACCTCCTACTTGTTCAGAATCAAGGCCTCCTACTTGTTCCGAATCAAGGCTTCCTACTTGTTCAGAATCAAGGCTTCCTTCTTGTTCCGAATGAAGGCTTCCTACTTATTCCGAATCAAGGCCTCCTACTTGTTCAGAACCAAGGCCTCCTGCGTGTTCAGCATCATGGCCTCCTACTTGTTCAGAACCAAGGCCTCCTACCCGTTGAGAACCAAGGCCTCCTACTTGTTCAGTATCATGGCCTCTTCCTTGTTTAGCATCAGGGCCTCCTACTTGTTCAGAATCAAGGCTTCCTACTTTTTCAGAATGAAGGCCTCCTACTCATTCAGAATCAAGGCCTCCTACTTGTTCCGAATCAAGGCCTCCTACTTGTTCAGTATCAGGGCCTCCTACTTGTTCAGAAACAAGGCCTCCTATTTGTTCCGAATCAAGTCCTCCTACTTGTTCCGAATCAAGGCTTCCTACTTGTTCTGAATCAAGGCTTCCTACTTGCTCCGAATCAAGGCTTCCTACTTGTTCAGAATCAAGGCTTCCTACTTGTTCCGCATCAAGGCTTCCTACTTGTTCCGAATCA
Source organism: Hypanus sabinus (assembly GCF_030144855.1). Classification (NCBI taxonomy): domain Eukaryota; kingdom Metazoa; phylum Chordata; class Chondrichthyes; order Myliobatiformes; family Dasyatidae; genus Hypanus; species Hypanus sabinus. The sequence goes on along the minus strand of NC_082708.1, from coordinate 106,942,096 downwards.
AGGCCTCCTATTTGCTCCGAATCAAGGCTTCCTACTTGTTCAGAATCAAGGCCTCCTACTTGTTCTGAATCAAGGCCTCCAACTTGTTCAGAACCAAGGCCTCCCACTTGTTCAGAAACAAGTCCTCCTACTTGTTCGAATCAAGACAGCCAACTTGTTCCGAATGAAGGCCTCCAACTTGTTCAGAATCAAGACCTCACACTTGTTCAGAATCAAGGCCTCCTACTTGTTCAAAACCAAGGCCTCCTACTTGTTCTGAATCAAGACCTCCTACTTGTTCAGAACCAAGGTCTCCTACTTGTCCAGAATCAAGGCCTGCTGCTTGTTCAGAATCGCGACCTGCTACTTGTTCCGAATCAGGTCCTCCTACTTTTTCAGAATCACGGCCTCCTACTTTTTCTTAATCAAGGCCTACTACTGTTTACGAATCAAGGCCTACCACTTGTTCCAATTCAAGGCTTCCTACTTGTTAAGAATCTAAGGTTCCTATTTGCTCCGAATCAAGGCTTCCTACTTCTTCCGAATCAAGGCCTCCTACTTGTTCTGAATCAAGGCTTCCTACTTGTTCTGAATCAAGGCTTCCTACTTGCTCCGAATCAAGGCTTCCTACTTGTTCCGAATCAAGGCCTCCTACTTGTTCAGAACCAAGGCCTCCTACTTGTTCGAATCAAGACAGCCAACTTGTTCAGAATCAAGACCTCATACTTATTAAGAATCAAGGCCTCCTTGTTGTTCAGTATCAAGGCCTCCTACTTGTTCAGAACTAAGGCCTCCTACTTGTTCAGAATCAAGGCTTCCTACTAATTCCGAATCAAGGCTTCCTACTTGTTCCGAATCAAGGCCTCCTACTTGTTCCGAATCAAGGCCTACTACTTGTTCAGAACCAAGGCCTCCTACTTGTTCAGAATCAAGGCCTCCTACTCATTCAGAATCAAGGCATTCTACTTGTTCAGAACCAATGCCTCCTACTTGTTTAGAATCAAGGCCTGCTGCTTGTTCAGAATCAAGGCCTCCTACTTGTTCAGAATCAAGGCCTGCTGCTTGTTCAGAATCAAGGCCTCCTACTTGTTCCGAATCAAGGCTTCCTACTTGTTCAGAATCAAGGCTTCCTACTTGTTCTGAATCAAGGCCTCCTACTTGTTTAGAATCAAGACCTCCTACTTGTTCAGAACCAAGGTCTCCTACTTGTCCAGAATCAAGGCCTGCTGCTTGTTCAGAATCACGACCTGCTACTTGTTCCGAATCAAGTCCTCCTACTTTTTCAGAATCACGGCCTCCTACTTTTTCTTAATCAAGGCCTACTACTGTTTACGAATCAAGGCCTACCACTTGTTCCAATTCAAGGCTTCCTACTTGTTAAGAATCTAAGGTTCCTATTTGCTCCGAATCAAGGCTTCCTACTTCTTCCGAATCAAGGCCTCCTACTTGTTCTGAATCAAGGCTTCCTACTTGCTCCGAATCAAGGCTTCCTACTTGTTCCGAATCAAGGCCTCCTACTTGTTCAGAACCAAGGCCTCCTACTTGTTTGAATCAAGACAGCCAACTTGTTCAGAATCAAGACCTCATACTTATTAAGAATCAAGGCCTCCTTGTTGTTCAGTATCAAGGCCTCCTACTTGTTCAGAACCAAGGCCTCCTACTTGTTCAGAATCAAGGCTTCCTACTAATTCCGAATCAAGGCTTCCTACTTGTTCCGAATCAAGGCCTCCTACTTGTTCCGAATCAAGGCCTACTACTTGTTTAGAAACAAGTCCTCGAACACTGTTCAGAATCAAGACCTCCTACTTGTTCAGAATGAAGACCTCATACTTATTCAGAATCAAGGACTCCAACTTCTTCAGAAACATTGCCTCCTGGTTGTTCAGAATCAAGGCCTCCTACTTGTTCAGAGTCAAGGCCTCCTACTTGTTCGAATCAAGACAGCCAACTTGTTCCGAATGAAGGCCTCCAACTTGTTCAGAATCAACACCTCATACTTGTTCAGAATCAAGGCCTCCTACTTGTTCAGAACCAAGGCCTCTTACTTGTTCAGAATCAAGGCCTCCTACCTGTTCAGAATCAAGGCCTTCTACTTTTTCAGAATCAAGGCCTCCTACTTGTTCAGAGCCAAGGCCTCCAACTTGTTCAGAACCAAGGACTCCGACTCGTTCAGAATCAAGGCCTCCTACTTGTTCAGGATCAAGGCCTGCTACTTCTTCAGAACCAACTCCTACTATTTGTTCAGAATAAAGGCTTCCGAATGGTTCTGAATCATGGCCTCCTACTTGTTCAGAATCAAGGCCTGCTGGTTGTTCAGAATCAAGTACTCCTACTTTTTCAGAATCACGGCCTCCTACTTGTTCGAATCAAGACAGCCAACTTGTTTGGAATCAAGGCCTCCTACTTGTTCAGAATCAAGGCATCCTACTTGTTCAGAACCAAGGCCTCCTACTTGTTCAGAATCAAGGCCTCCTACTCATTCAGAATCAAGGCATTCTACTTGTTCAGAACCAATGCCTCCTACTTGTTTAGAATCAAGGCCTGCTGCTTGTTCAGAATCAAGGCCTCCTACTTGTTCAGAATCAAGGCCTGCTGCTTGTTCAGAATCAAGGCCTCCTACTTGTTCCGAATCAAGGCTTCCTACTTGTTCAGAATCAAGGCTTCCTTCTTGTTCCGAATCAAGGCTTCCTACTTATTCCGAATCAAGGCCTCCTACTTGTTCCGAATCAATGCTTGCTACTTGTTCCAAATCAAGGCCTCTTACTTGTTCAGAACCAAGGCCTCCTGCTTGATCAGCATCATGGCCTCCTACTTGTTCAGAACCAAGGCCTCCTACCCGTTGAGAACCAAGGCCTCCTACTTGTTCAGTATCATGACCTCTTCCTTGTTTAGCATCAGGGCCTCCTACTTGTTCAGAATCAAGGCTTCCTACTTTTTCAGAATGAAGGCCTCCTACTCATTCAGAATCAAGGCCTCCTACTTGTTCCGAATCAAGGCCTCCTACTTGTTCAGAATCAGGGCCTCCTACTTGTTCAGAAACAAGGCCTCCTATTTGTTCAGAATCAAGTCCTCCTACTTGTTCCGAATCAAGGCTTCCTACTTGTTCCGAATCAAGGCCTCCTACTTGTTCAGAACCAAGGCCTCCTACTCATTCAGAATCAAGGCATTCTACTTGTTCAGAACCAATGCCTCCTACTTGTTTAGAATCAAGGCCTGCTGCTTGTTCAGAATCAAGGCCTCCTACTTGTTCAGAATCAAGGCCTGCTGCTTGTTCAGAATCAAGGCCTCCTACTTGTTCCGAATCAAGGCTTCCTACTTGTTCAGAATCAAGGCTTCCTTCTTGTTCCGAATCAAGGCTTCCTACTTATTCCGAATCAAGGCCTCCTACTTGTTCCGAATCAATGCTTGCTACTTGTTCCAAATCAAGGCCTCTTACTTGTTCAGAACCAAGGCCTCCTGCTTGATCAGCATCATGGCCTCCTACTTGTTCAGAACCAAGGCCTCCTACCCGTTGAGAACCAAGGCCTCCTACTTGTTCAGTATCATGACCTCTTCCTTGTTTAGCATCAGGGCCTCCTACTTGTTCAGAATCAAGGCTTCCTACTTTTTCAGAATGAAGGCCTCCTACTCATTCAGAATCAAGGCCTCCTACTTGTTCCGAATCAAGGCCTCCTACTTGTTCAGAATCAGGGCCTCCTACTTGTTCAGAAACAAGGCCTCCTATTTGTTCAGAATCAAGTCCTCCTACTTGTTCCGAATCAAGGCTTCCTACTTGTTCTGAATCAAGGCTTCCTACTTGCTTCGAATCAAGGCTTCCTACTTGTTCCGAATCAAGGCCTCCTACTTGTTCAGAACCAAGGCCTCCTACTTGTTCAGAAACAAGTCCTCCTACTTGTTCGAATCAAGACAGCCAACTTGTTCCGAATGAAGGCCTCCAACTTGTTGAGAATCAAGACCTCATACTTGTTCAGAATCAAGGCCTCCTACTTGTTCAAAACCAAGGCCTCCTACTTGTTCTGAATCAAGACCTCCTACTTGTTCAGAACCAAGGTCTCCTACTTGTCCAGAATCAAGGCCTACTGCTTGTTCAGAATCAAGGCCTCCTACTTGTTCAGAGCCAAGGCCTCCAACTTGTTCAGAACCAAGGACTCCGACTCGTTCAGAATCAAGGCCTCCTACTTGTTCAGGATCAAGGCCTGCTACTTCTTCAGAACCAACTCCTACTATTTGTTCAGAATAAAGGCTTCCGAATGGTTCTGAATCATGGCCTCCTACTTGTTCAGAATCAAGGCCTGCTGGTTGTTCAGAATCAAGTACTCCTACTTTTTCAGAATCACGGCCTCCTACTTGTTCGAATCAAGACAGCCAACTTGTTTGGAATCAAGGCCTCCTACTTGTTCAGAATCAAGGCATCCTACTTGTTCAGAACCAAGGCCTCCTACTTGTTCAGAATCAAGGCCTCCTACTCATTCAGAATCAAGGCATTCTACTTGTTCAGAACCAATGCCTCCTACTTGTTTAGAATCAAGGCCTGCTGCTTGTTCAGAATCAAGGCCTCCTACTTGTTCAGAATCAAGGCCTGCTGCTTGTTCAGAATCAAGGCCTCCTACTTGTTCCGAATCAAGGCTTCCTACTTGTTCAGAATCAAGGCTTCCTTCTTGTTCCGAATCAAGGCTTCCTACTTATTCCGAATCAAGGCCTCCTACTTGTTCCGAATCAATGCTTGCTACTTGTTCCAAATCAAGGCCTCTTACTTGTTCAGAACCAAGGCCTCCTGCTTGATCAGCATCATGGCCTCCTACTTGTTCAGAACCAAGGCCTCCTACCCGTTGAGAACCAAGGCCTCCTACTTGTTCAGTATCATGACCTCTTCCTTGTTTAGCATCAGGGCCTCCTACTTGTTCAGAATCAAGGCTTCCTACTTTTTCAGAATGAAGGCCTCCTACTCATTCAGAATCAAGGCCTCCTACTTGTTCCGAATCAAGGCCTCCTACTTGTTCAGAATCAGGGCCTCCTACTTGTTCAGAAACAAGGCCTCCTATTTGTTCAGAATCAAGTCCTCCTACTTGTTCCGAATCAAGGCTTCCTACTTGTTCCGAATCAAGGCCTCCTACTTGTTCAGAACCAAGGCCTCCTACTCATTCAGAATCAAGGCATTCTACTTGTTCAGAACCAATGCCTCCTACTTGTTTAGAATCAAGGCCTGCTGCTTGTTCAGAATCAAGGCCTCCTACTTGTTCAGAATCAAGGCCTGCTGCTTGTTCAGAATCAAGGCCTCCTACTTGTTCCGAATCAAGGCTTCCTACTTGTTCAGAATCAAGGCTTCCTTCTTGTTCCGAATCAAGGCTTCCTACTTATTCCGAATCAAGGCCTCCTACTTGTTCCGAATCAATGCTTGCTACTTGTTCCAAATCAAGGCCTCTTACTTGTTCAGAACCAAGGCCTCCTGCTTGATCAGCATCATGGCCTCCTACTTGTTCAGAACCAAGGCCTCCTACCCGTTGAGAACCAAGGCCTCCTACTTGTTCAGTATCATGACCTCTTCCTTGTTTAGCATCAGGGCCTCCTACTTGTTCAGAATCAAGGCTTCCTACTTTTTCAGAATGAAGGCCTCCTACTCATTCAGAATCAAGGCCTCCTACTTGTTCCGAATCAAGGCCTCCTACTTGTTCAGAATCAGGGCCTCCTACTTGTTCAGAAACAAGGCCTCCTATTTGTTCAGAATCAAGTCCTCCTACTTGTTCCGAATCAAGGCTTCCTACTTGTTCTGAATCAAGGCTTCCTACTTGCTTCGAATCAAGGCTTCCTACTTGTTCCGAATCAAGGCCTCCTACTTGTTCAGAACCAAGGCCTCCTACTTGTTCAGAAACAAGTCCTCCTACTTGTTCGAATCAAGACAGCCAACTTGTTCCGAATGAAGGCCTCCAACTTGTTGAGAATCAAGACCTCATACTTGTTCAGAATCAAGGCCTCCTACTTGTTCAAAACCAAGGCCTCCTACTTGTTCTGAATCAAGACCTCCTACTTGTTCAGAACCAAGGTCTCCTACTTGTCCAGAATCAAGGCCTGCTGCTTGTTCAGAATCACGACCTGCTACTTGTTCCGAATCAAGTCCTCCTACTTTTTCAGAATCACGGCCTCCTACTTTTTCTTAATCAAGGCCTACTACTGTTTACGAATCAAGGCCTACCACTTGTTCCAATTCAAGGCTTCCTACTTGTTAAGAATCTAAGGTTCCTATTTGCTCCGAATCAAGGCTTCCTACTTCTTCCGAATCAAGGCCTCCTACTTGTTCCGAATCAAGGCTTCCTACTTGTTCTGAATCAAGGCTTCCTACTTGCTCCGAATCAAGGCTTCCTACTTGTTCCGAATCAAGGCCTCCTACTTGTTCAGAACCAAGGCCTCCTACTTGTTCGAATCAAGACAGCCAACTTGTTCAGAATCAAGACCTCATAATTATTAAGAATCAAGGCCTCCTTGATGTTCAGTATCAAGGCCTCCTACTTCTCCAGAACCAAGGCCTCCTACTTGTTCAGAATCAAGGCTTCCTACTAATTCCGAATCAAGGCTTCCTACTTGTTCCGAATCAAGGCCTCCTACTTGTTCCGAATCAAGGCCTACTACTTGTTCAGAACCAAGGCCTCCTACTTGTTCAGAATCAAGACCTCCTACTCATTCAGAATCAAGGCATTCTACTTGTTCAGAACCAATGCCTCCTACTTGTTTAGAATCAAGGCCTGCTGCTTGTTCAGAATCAAGGCCTCCTACTTGTTCAGAATCAAGGCCTGCTGCTTGTTCAGAATCAAGGCCTCCTACTTGTTCCGAATCAAGGCTTCCTACTTGTTCAGAATGAAGGCTTCCTACTTGTTCCGAATCAAGGCCTCCTACTTGTTCAGAACCAAGGCCTCCTACTTGTTCGAATCAAGACAGCCAACTTGTTCAGAATCAAGACCTCATACTTATTAAGATTCAAGGCCTCCTTGTTGTTCAGTATCAAGGCCTCCTACTTGTTCAGAACCAATGCCTCCTACTTGTTTAGAATCAAGGCCTGCTGCTTGTTCAGAATCAAGGCCTCCTACTTGTTCAGAATCAAGGCCTGCTGCTTGTTCAGAATCAAGGCCTCCTACTTGTTCCGAATCAAGGCTTCCTACTTGTTCAGAATCAAGGCTTCCTACTTGTTCTGAATCAAGGCCTCCTACTTGTTTAGAATCAAGACCTCCTACTTGTTCAGAACCAAGCTCTCCTACTTGTCCAGAATCAAGGCCTGCTGCTTGTTCAGAATCACGACCTGCTACTTGTTCCGAATCAAGTCCTCCTACTTTTTCAGAATCACGGCCTCCTACTTGTTCCGAATCAAGGCTTCCTACTAATTCCCAATCAAGGCTTCCTACTTGTTCCGAATCAAGGCCTCCTACTTGTTCCGAATCAAGGCCTACTACTTGTTTAGAAACAAGTCCTCGAACACTGTTCAGAATCAAGACCTCCTACTTATTCAGAATCAAGGACTCCAACTTCTTCAGAAACATTGCCTCCTGGTTGTTCAGAATCAAGGCCTCTTACTTGTTCAGAATCAAGGCCTCCTACTTGTTCAGAATCAAGGCCTTCTACTTTTTCAGAATCAAGGCCTCCTACTTGTTCAGAGCCAAGGCCTCCAACTTGTTCAGAACCAAGGACTCCGACTCGTTCAGAATCAAGGCCTCCTACTTGTTCAGGATCAAGGCCTGCTACTTCTTCAGAACCAACTCCTACTATTTGTTCAGAATAAAGGCTTCCTAATGGTTCTGAATCATGGCCTCCTACTTGTTCAGAATCAAGGCCTGCTGGTTGTTCAGAATCAAGTCCTCCTACTTTTTCAGAATCACGGCCTCCTACTTTTTCTTAATCAAGGCCTACTACTGTTTACGAATCAAGGCCTACCACTTGTTCCAATTCAAGGCTTCCTACTTGTTAAGAATCTAAGGTTCCTATTTGCTCCGAATCAAGGCCTCCTACTTGTTCTGAATCAAGGCTTCCTACTTGCTCCGAATCAAGGCTTCCTACTTGTTCCGAATCAAGGCCTCCTACTTGTTCAGAACCAAGGCCTCCTACTTGTTCGAATCAAGACAGCCAACTTGTTCAGAATCAAGAACTCATACTTATTAAGAATCAAGGCCTCCTTGTTGTTCAGTATCAAGGCCTCCTACTTGTTCAGAACCAAAGCCTCCTACTTGTTCAGAATCAAGGCTTCCTACTAATTTCGAATCAAGGCTTCCTACTTGTTCCGAATCAAGGCCTCCTACTTGTTCCGAATCAAGGCCTACTACTTGTTTAGAAACAAGTCCTCGAACACTGTTCAGAATCAAGACCTCCTACTTGTTCAGAATCAAGGCCTCCTACTTGTTCCGAATCAAGGCTTCCTACTTGTTCAGAATCAAGGCTTCCTTCTTGTTCCGAATGAAGGCTTCCTACTTATTCCGAATCAAGGCCTCCTACTTGTTCAGAACCAAGGCCTCCTGCGTGTTCAGCATCATGGCCTCCTACTTGTTCAGAACCAAGGCCTCCTACCCGTTGAGAACCAAGGCCTCCTACTTGTTCAGTATCATGGCCTCTTCCTTGTTTAGCATCAGGGCCTCCTACTTGTTCAGAATCAAGGCTTCCTACTTTTTCAGAATGAAGGCCTCCTACTCATTCAGAATCAAGGCCTCCTACTTGTTCCGAATCAAGGCCTCCTACTTGTTCAGTATCAGGGCCTCCTACTTGTTCAGAAACAAGGCCTCCTATTTGTTCCGAATCAAGTCCTCCTACTTGTTCCGAATCAAGGCTTCCTACTTGTTCTGAATCAAGGCTTCCTACTTGCTTCGAATCAAGGCTTCCTACTTGTTCCGAATCAAGGCCTCCTACTTGTTCAGAACCAAGGCCTCCTTCTTGTTCAGAAACAAGTCCTCCTACTTGTTCGAATCAAGACAGCCAACTTGTTCCGAATGAAGGCCTCCAACTTGTTCAGAATCAAGACCTCACACTTGTTCAGAATCAAGGCCTCCTACTTGTTCAAAACCAAGGCCTCCTACTTGTTCTGAATCAAGACCTCCTACTTGTTCAGAACCAAGGTCTCCTACTTGTCCAGAATCAAGGCCTGCTGCTTGTTCAGAATCACGACCTGCTACTTGTTCCGAATCAGGTCCTCCTACTTTTTCAGAATCACGGCCTCCTACTTTTTCTTAATCAAGGCCTACTACTGTTTACGAATCAAGGCCTACCACTTGTTCCAATTCAAGGCTTCCTACTTGTTAAGAATCTAAGGTTCCTATTTGCTCCGAATCAAGGCTTCCTACTTGTTCCGAATCAAGGCCTCCTACTTGTTCCGAATCAAGGCTTCCTACTTGTTCTGAATCAAGGCTTCCTACTTGCTCCGAATCAAGGCTTCCTACTTGTTCCGAATCAAGGCCTCCTACTTGTTCAGAACCAAGGCCTCCTACTTGTTCGAATCAAGACAGCCAACTTGTTCAGAATCAAGACCTCATACTTATTAAGAATCAAGGCCTCCTTGTTGTTCAGTATCAAGGCCTCCTACTTGTTCAGAACTAAGGCCTCCTACTTGTTCAGAATCAAGGCTTCCTACTAATTCCGAATCAAGGCTTCCTACTTGTTCCGAATCAAGGCCTCCTACTTGTTCCGAATCAAGGCCTACTACTTGTTCAGAACCAAGGCCTCCTACTTGTTCAGAATCAAGGCCTCCTACTCATTCAGAATCAAGGCATTCTACTTGTTCAGAACCAATGCCTCCTACTTGTTTAGAATCAAGGCCTGCTGCTTGTTCAGAATCAAGGCCTCCTACTTGTTCAGAATCAAGGCCTGCTGCTTGTTCAGAATCAAGGCCTCCTACTTGTTCCGAATCAAGGCTTCCTACTTGTTCAGAATCAAGGCTTCCTACTTGTTCTGAATCAAGGCCTCCTACTTGTTTAGAATCAAGACCTCCTACTTGTTCAGAACCAAGGTCTCCTACTTGTCCAGAATCAAGGCCTGCTGCTTGTTCAGAATCACGACCTGCTACTTGTTCCGAATCAAGTCCTCCTACTTTTTCAGAATCACGGCCTCCTACTTTTTCTTAATCAAGGCCTACTACTGTTTACGAATCAAGGCCTACCACTTGTTCCAATTCAAGGCTTCCTACTTGTTAAGAATCTAAGGTTCCTATTTGCTCCGAATCAAGGCTTCCTACTTCTTCCGAATCAAGGCCTCCTACTTGTTCTGAATCAAGGCTTCCTACTTGCTCCGAATCAAGGCTTCCTACTTGTTCCGAATCAAGGCCTCCTACTTGTTCAGAACCAAGGCCTCCTACTTGTTTGAATCAAGACAGCCAACTTGTTCAGAATCAAGACCTCATACTTATTAAGAATCAAGGCCTCCTTGTTGTTCAGTATCAAGGCCTCCTACTTGTTCAGAACCAAGGCCTCCTACTTGTTCAGAATCAAGGCTTCCTACTAATTCCGAATCAAGGCTTCCTACTTGTTCCGAATCAAGGCCTCCTACTTGTTCCGAATCAAGGCCTACTACTTGTTTAGAAACAAGTCCTCGAACACTGTTCAGAATCAAGACCTCCTACTTGTTCAGAATGAAGACCTCATACTTATTCAGAATCAAGGACTCCAACTTCTTCAGAAACATTGCCTCCTGGTTGTTCAGAATCAAGGCCTCCTACTTGTTCAGAGTCAAGGCCTCCTACTTGTTCGAATCAAGACAGCCAACTTGTTCCGAATGAAGGCCTCCAACTTGTTCAGAATCAACACCTCATACTTGTTCAGAATCAAGGCCTCCTACTTGTTCAGAACCAAGGCCTCTTACTTGTTCAGAATCAAGGCCTCCTACCTGTTCAGAATCAAGGCCTTCTACTTTTTCAGAATCAAGGCCTCCTACTTGTTCAGAGCCAAGGCCTCCAACTTGTTCAGAACCAAGGACTCCGACTCGTTCAGAATCAAGGCCTCCTACTTGTTCAGGATCAAGGCCTGCTACTTCTTCAGAACCAACTCCTACTATTTGTTCAGAATAAAGGCTTCCGAATGGTTCTGAATCATGGCCTCCTACTTGTTCAGAATCAAGGCCTGCTGGTTGTTCAGAATCAAGTACTCCTACTTTTTCAGAATCACGGCCTCCTACTTGTTCGAATCAAGACAGCCAACTTGTTTGGAATCAAGGCCTCCTACTTGTTCAGAATCAAGGCATCCTACTTGTTCAGAACCAAGGCCTCCTACTTGTTCAGAATCAAGGCCTCCTACTCATTCAGAATCAAGGCATTCTACTTGTTCAGAACCAATGCCTCCTACTTGTTTAGAATCAAGGCCTGCTGCTTGTTCAGAATCAAGGCCTCCTACTTGTTCAGAATCAAGGCCTGCTGCTTGTTCAGAATCAAGGCCTCCTACTTGTTCCGAATCAAGGCTTCCTACTTGTTCAGAATCAAGGCTTCCTTCTTGTTCCGAATCAAGGCTTCCTACTTATTCCGAATCAAGGCCTCCTACTTGTTCCGAATCAATGCTTGCTACTTGTTCCAAATCAAGGCCTCTTACTTGTTCAGAACCAAGGCCTCCTGCTTGATCAGCATCATGGCCTCCTACTTGTTCAGAACCAAGGCCTCCTACCCGTTGAGAACCAAGGCCTCCTACTTGTTCAGTATCATGACCTCTTCCTTGTTTAGCATCAGGGCCTCCTACTTGTTCAGAATCAAGGTTTCCTACTTTTTCAGAATGAAGGCCTCCTACTCATTCAGAATCAAGGCCTCCTACTTGTTCCGAATCAAGGCCTCCTACTTGTTCAGAATCAGGGCCTCCTACTTGTTCAGAAACAAGGCCTCCTATTTGTTCAGAATCAAGTCCTCCTACTTGTTCCGAATCAAGGCTTCCTACTTGTTCCGAATCAAGGCCTCCTACTTGTTCAGAACCAAGGCCTCCTACTCATTCAGAATCAAGGCATTCTACTTGTTCAGAACCAATGCCTCCTACTTGTTTAGAATCAAGGCCTGCTGCTTGTTCAGAATCAAGGCCTCCTACTTGTTCAGAATCAAGGCCTGCTGCTTGTTCAGAATCAAGGCCTCCTACTTGTTCCGAATCAAGGCTTCCTACTTGTTCAGAATCAAGGCTTCCTTCTTGTTCCGAATCAAGGCTTCCTACTTATTCCGAATCAAGGCCTCCTACTTGTTCCGAATCAATGCTTGCTACTTGTTCCAAATCAAGGCCTCTTACTTGTTCAGAACCAAGGCCTCCTGCTTGATCAGCATCATGGCCTCCTACTTGTTCAGAACCAAGGCCTCCTACCCGTTGAGAACCAAGGCCTCCTACTTGTTCAGTATCATGACCTCTTCCTTGTTTAGCATCAGGGCCTCCTACTTGTTCAGAATCAAGGCTTCCTACTTTTTCAGAATGAAGGCCTCCTACTCATTCAGAATCAAGGCCTCCTACTTGTTCCGAATCAAGGCCTCCTACTTGTTCAGAATCAGGGCCTCCTACTTGTTCAGAAACAAGGCCTCCTATTTGTTCAGAATCAAGTCCTCCTACTTGTTCCGAATCAAGGCTTCCTACTTGTTCTGAATCAAGGCTTCCTACTTGCTTCGAATCAAGGCTTCCTACTTGTTCCGAATCAAGGCCTCCTACTTGTTCAGAACCAAGGCCTCCTACTTGTTCAGAAACAAGTCCTCCTACTTGTTCGAATCAAGACAGCCAACTTGTTCCGAATGAAGGCCTCCAACTTGTTGAGAATCAAGACCTCATACTTGTTCAGAATCAAGGCCTCCTACTTGTTCAAAACCAAGGCCTCCTACTTGTTCTGAATCAAGACCTCCTACTTGTTCAGAACCAAGGTCTCCTACTTGTCCAGAATCAAGGCCTGCTGCTTGTTCAGAATCACGACCTGCTACTTGTTCCGAATCAAGTCCTCCTACTTTTTCAGAATCACGGCCTCCTACTTTTTCTTAATCAAGGCCTACTACTGTTTACGAATCAAGGCCTACCACTTGTTCCAATTCAAGGCTTCCTACTTGTTAAGAATCTAAGGTTCCTATTTGCTCCGAATCAAGGCTTCCTACTTCTTCCGAATCAAGGCCTCCTACTTGTTCCGAATCAAGGCTTCCTACTTGTTCTGAATCAAGGCTTCCTACTTGCTCCGAATCAAGGCTTCCTACTTGTTCCGAATCAAGGCCTCCTACTTGTTCAGAACCAAGGCCTCCTACTTGTTCGAATCAAGACAGCCAACTTGTTCAGAATCAAGACCTCATAATTATTAAGAATCAAGGCCTCCTTGATGTTCAGTATCAAGGCCTCCTACTTCTCCAGAACCAAGGCCTCCTACTTGTTCAGAATCAAGGCTTCCTACTAATTCCGAATCAAGGCTTCCTACTTGTTCCGAATCAAGGCCTCCTACTTGTTCCGAATCAAGGCCTACTACTTGTTCAGAACCAAGGCCTCCTACTTGTTCAGAATCAAGACCTCCTACTCATTCAGAATCAAGGCATTCTACTTGTTCAGAACCAATGCCTCCTACTTGTTTAGAATCAAGGCCTGCTGCTTGTTCAGAATCAAGGCCTCCTACTTGTTCAGAATCAAGGCCTGCTGCTTGTTCAGAATCAAGGCCTCCTACTTGTTCCGAATCAAGGCTTCCTACTTGTTCAGAATGAAGGCTTCCTACTTGTTCCGAATCAAGGCCTCCTACTTGTTCAGAACCAAGGCCTCCTACTTGTTCGAATCAAGACAGCCAACTTGTTCAGAATCAAGACCTCATACTTATTAAGATTCAAGGCCTCCTTGTTGTTCAGTATCAAGGCCTCCTACTTGTTCAGAACCAATGCCTCCTACTTGTTTAGAATCAAGGCCTGCTGCTTGTTCAGAATCAAGGCCTCCTACTTGTTCAGAATCAAGGCCTGCTGCTTGTTCAGAATCAAGGCCTCCTACTTGTTCCGAATCAAGGCTTCCTACTTGTTCAGAATCAAGGCTTCCTACTTGTTCTGAATCAAGGCCTGCTGGTTGTTCAGAATCAAGTCCTCCTACTTTTTCAGAATCACGGCCTCCTACTTGTTCGAATCAAGACAGCCAACTTGTTTGGAATCAAGGCCTCCTACTTGTTCAGAATCAAGGCATCCTACTTGTTCAGAACCAAGGCCTCCTACTTGTTCAGAATCAAGGCCTCCTACTCATTCAGAATCAAGGCATTCTACTTGTTCAGAACCAATGCCTCCTACTTGTTTAGAATCAAGGCCTGCTGCTTGTTCAGAATCAAGGCCTCCTACTTGTTCAGAATCAAGGCCTGCTGCTTGTTCAGAATCAAGGCCTCCTACTTGTTCCGAATCAAGGCTTCCTACTTGTTCAGAATCAAGGCTTCCTTCTTGTTCCGAATCAAGGCTTCCTACTTATTCCGAATCAAGGCCTCCTACTTGTTCCGAATCAATGCTTGCTACTTGTTCCAAATCAAGGCCTCTTACTTGTTCAGAACCAAGGCCTCCTGCTTGATCAGCATCATGGCCTCCTACTTGTTCAGAACCAAGGCCTCCTACCCGTTGAGAACCAAGGCCTCCTACTTGTTCAGTATCATGACCTCTTCCTTGTTTAGCATCAGGGCCTCCTACTTGTTCAGAATCAAGGCTTCCTACTTTTTCAGAATGAAGGCCTCCTACTCATTCAGAATCAAGGCCTCCTACTTGTTCCGAATCAAGGCCTCCTACTTGTTCAGAATCAGGGCCTCCTACTTGTTCAGAAACAAGGCCTCCTATTTGTTCAGAATCAAGTCCTCCTACTTGTTCCGAATCAAGGCTTCCTACTTGTTCTGAATCAAGGCTTCCTACTTGCTTCGAATCAAGGCTTCCTACTTGTTCCGAATCAAGGCCTCCTACTTGTTCAGAACCAAGGCCTCCTACTTGTTCAGAAACAAGTCCTCCTACTTGTTCGAATCAAGACAGCCAACTTGTTCCGAATGAAGGCCTCCAACTTGTTGAGAATCAAGACCTCATACTTGTTCAGAATCAAGGCCTCCTACTTGTTCAAAACCAAGGCCTCCTACTTGTTCTGAATCAAGACCTCCTACTTGTTCAGAACCAAGGTCTCCTACTTGTCCAGAATCAAGGCCTGCTGCTTGTTCAGAATCAAGGCCTCCTACTTGTTCAGAGCCAAGGCCTCCAACTTGTTCAGAACCAAGGACTCCGACTCGTTCAGAATCAAGGCCTCCTACTTGTTCAGGATCAAGGCCTGCTACTTCTTCAGAACCAACTCCTACTATTTGTTCAGAATAAAGGCTTCCGAATGGTTCTGAATCATGGCCTCCTACTTGTTCAGAATCAAGGCCTGCTGGTTGTTCAGAATCAAGTACTCCTACTTTTTCAGAATCACGGCCTCCTACTTGTTCGAATCAAGACAGCCAACTTGTTTGGAATCAAGGCCTCCTACTTGTTCAGAATCAAGGCATCCTACTTGTTCAGAACCAAGGCCTCCTACTTGTTCAGAATCAAGGCCTCCTACTCATTCAGAATCAAGGCATTCTACTTGTTCAGAACCAATGCCTCCTACTTGTTTAGAATCAAGGCCTGCTGCTTGTTCAGAATCAAGACCTCCTACTTGTTCAGAATCAAGGCCTGCTGCTTGTTCAGAATCAAGGCCTCCTACTTGTTCCGAATCAAGGCTTCCTACTTGTTCAGAATCAAGGCTTCCTTCTTGTTCCGAATCAAGGCTTCCTACTTATTCCGAATCAAGGCCTCCTACTTGTTCCGAATCAATGCTTGCTACTTGTTCCAAATCAAGGCCTCTTACTTGTTCAGAACCAAGGCCTCCTGCTTGATCAGCATCATGGCCTCCTACTTGTTCAGAACCAAGGCCTCCTACCCGTTGAGAACCAAGGCCTCCTACTTGTTCAGTATCATGACCTCTTCCTTGTTTAGCATCAGGGCCTCCTACTTGTTCAGAATCAAGGTTTCCTACTTTTTCAGAATGAAGGCCTCCTACTCATTCAGAATCAAGGCCTCCTACTTGTTCCGAATCAAGGCCTCCTACTTGTTCAGAATCAGGGCCTCCTACTTGTTCAGAAACAAGGCCTCCTATTTGTTCAGAATCAAGTCCTCCTACTTGTTCCGAATCAAGGCTTCCTACTTGTTCCGAATCAAGGCCTCCTACTTGTTCAGAACCAAGGCCTCCTACTCATTCAGAATCAAGGCATTCTACTTGTTCAGAACCAATGCCTCCTACTTGTTTAGAATCAAGGCCTGCTGCTTGTTCAGAATCAAGGCCTCCTACTTGTTCAGAATCAAGGCCTGCTGCTTGTTCAGAATCAAGGCCTCCTACTTGTTCCGAATCAAGGCTTCCTACTTGTTCAGAATCAAGGCTTCCTTCTTGTTCCGAATCAAGGCTTCCTACTTATTCCGAATCAAGGCCTCCTACTTGTTCCGAATCAATGCTTGCTACTTGTTCCAAATCAAGGCCTCTTACTTGTTCAGAACCAAGGCCTCCTGCTTGATCAGCATCATGGCCTCCTACTTGTTCAGAACCAAGGCCTCCTACCCGTTGAGAACCAAGGCCTCCTACTTGTTCAGTATCATGACCTCTTCCTTGTTTAGCATCAGGGCCTCCTACTTGTTCAGAATCAAGGCTTCCTACTTTTTCAGAATGAAGGCCTCCTACTCATTCAGAATCAAGGCCTCCTACTTGTTCCGAATCAAGGCCTCCTACTTGTTCAGAATCAGGGCCTCCTACTTGTTCAGAAACAAGGCCTCCTATTTGTTCAGAATCAAGTCCTCCTACTTGTTCCGAATCAAGGCTTCCTACTTGTTCTGAATCAAGGCTTCCTACTTGCTTCGAATCAAGGCTTCCTACTTGTTCCGAATCAAGGCCTCCTACTTGTTCAGAACCAAGGCCTCCTACTTGTTCAGAAACAAGTCCTCCTACTTGTTCGAATCAAGACAGCCAACTTGTTCCGAATGAAGGCCTCCAACTTGTTGAGAATCAAGACCTCATACTTGTTCAGAATCAAGGCCTCCTACTTGTTCAAAACCAAGGCCTCCTACTTGTTCTGAATCAAGACCTCCTACTTGTTCAGAACCAAGGTCTCCTACTTGTCCAGAATCAAGGCCTGCTGCTTGTTCAGAATCACGACCTGCTACTTGTTCCGAATCAAGTCCTCCTACTTTTTCAGAATCACGGCCTCCTACTTTTTCTTAATCAAGGCCTACTACTGTTTACGAATCAAGGCCTACCACTTGTTCCAATTCAAGGCTTCCTACTTGTTAAGAATCTAAGGTTCCTATTTGCTCCGAATCAAGGCTTCCTACTTCTTCCGAATCAAGGCCTCCTACTTGTTCCGAATCAAGGCTTCCTACTTGTTCTGAATCAAGGCTTCCTACTTGCTCCGAATCAAGGCTTCCTACTTGTTCCGAATCAAGGCCTCCTACTTGTTCAGAACCAAGGCCTCCTACTTGTTCGAATCAAGACAGCCAACTTGTTCAGAATCAAGACCTCATAATTATTAAGAATCAAGGCCTCCTTGATGTTCAGTATCAAGGCCTCCTACTTCTCCAGAACCAAGGCCTCCTACTTGTTCAGAATCAAGGCTTCCTACTAATTCCGAATCAAGGCTTCCTACTTGTTCCGAATCAAGGCCTCCTACTTGTTCCGAATCAAGGCCTACTACTTGTTCAGAACCAAGGCCTCCTACTTGTTCAGAATCAAGACCTCCTACTCATTCAGAATCAAGGCATTCTACTTGTTCAGAACCAATGCCTCCTACTTGTTTAGAATCAAGGCCTGCTGCTTGTTCAGAATCAAGGCCTCCTACTTGTTCAGAATCAAGGCCTGCTGCTTGTTCAGAATCAAGGCCTCCTACTTGTTCCGAATCAAGGCTTCCTACTTGTTCAGAATGAAGGCTTCCTACTTGTTCCGAATCAAGGCCTCCTACTTGTTCAGAACCAAGGCCTCCTACTTGTTCGAATCAAGACAGCCAACTTGTTCAGAATCAAGACCTCATACTTATTAAGATTCAAGGCCTCCTTGTTGTTCAGTATCAAGGCCTCCTACTTGTTCAGAACCAATGCCTCCTACTTGTTTAGAATCAAGGCCTGCTGCTTGTTCAGAATCAAGGCCTCCTACTTGTTCAGAATCAAGGCCTGCTGCTTGTTCAGAATCAAGGCCTCCTACTTGTTCCGAATCAAGGCTTCCTACTTGTTCAGAATCAAGGCTTCCTACTTGTTCTGAATCAAGGCCTGCTGGTTGTTCAGAATCAAGTCCTCCTACTTTTTCAGAATCACGGCCTCCTACTTGTTCGAATCAAGACAGCCAACTTGTTTGGAATCAAGGCCTCCTACTTGTTCAGAATCAAGGCATCCTACTTGTTCAGAACCAAGGCCTCCTACTTGTTCAGAATCAAGGCCTCCTACTCATTCAGAATCAAGGCATTCTACTTGTTCAGAACCAATGCCTCCTCCTTGTTTAGAATCAAGGCCTGCTGCTTGTTCAGAATCAAGGCCTCCTACTTGTTCAGAATCAAGGCCTGCTGCTTGTTCAGAATCAAGGCCTCCTACTTGTTCCGAATAAAGGCTTCCTACTTGTTCAGAATCAAGGCTTCCTTCTTGTTCCGAATCAAGGCTTCCTACTTATTCAGAATCAAGGCTTCCTACTAATTCCGAATCAAGGCTTCCTACTTGTTCCGAATCAAGGCCTCCTACTTGTTCCGAATCAAGGCCTACTACTTGTTCAGAACCAAGGCCTCCTACTTGTTCAGAATCAAGACCTCCTACTCATTCAGAATCAAGGCATTCTACTTGTTCAGAACCAATGCCTCCTACTTGTTTAGAATCAAGGCCTGCTGCTTGTTCAGAATCAAGGCCTCCTACTTGTTCAGAATCAAGGCCTGCTGCTTGTTCAGAATCAAGGCCTCCTACTTGTTCCGAATCAAGGCTTCCTACTTGATCAGAATGAAGGCTTCCTACTTGTTCCGAATCAAGGCATCCTACTTGTTCAGAACCAAGGCCTCCTACTTGTTCGAATCAAGACAGCCAACTTGTTCAGAATCAAGACCTCATACTTATTAAGAATCAAGGCCTCCTTGTTGTTCAGTATCAAGGCCTCCTACTTGTTCAGAACCAATGCCTCCTACTTGTTTAGAATCAAGGCCTGCTGCTTGTTCAGAATCAAGGCCTGCTACTTCTTCAGAACCAACTCCTACTATTTGTTCAGAATAAAGGCTTCCTAATGGTTCTGAATCATGGCCTCCTACTTGTTCAGAATCAAGGCCTGCTGGTTGTTCAGAATCAAGTCCTCCTACTTTTTCAGAATCACGGCCTCCTACTTGTTCGAATCAAGACAGCCAACTTGTTTGGAATCAAGGCCTCCTACTTGTTCAGAATCAAGGCATCCTACTTGTTCAGAACCAAGGCCTCCTACTTGTTCAGAATCAAGGCCTCCTACTCATTCAGAATCAAGGCATTCTACTTGTTCAGAACCAATGCCTCCTCCTTGTTTAGAATCAAGGCCTGCTGCTTGTTCAGAATCAAGGCCTCCTACTTGTTCAGAATCAAGGCCTGCTGCTTGTTCAGAATCAAGGCCTCCTACTTGTTCCGAATCAAGGCTTCCTACTTGTTCAGAATCAAAGCTTCCTTCTTGTTCCGAATCAAGGCTTCCTACTTATTCCGAATCAAGGCCTCCTACTTGTTCCGAATCAATGCTTGCTACTTGTTCCAAATCAAGGCCTCTTACTTGTTCAGAACCAAGGCCTCCTGCTTGATCAGCATCATGGCCTCCTACTTGTTCAGAACCAAGGCCTCCTACCCGTTGAGAACCAAGGCCTCCTACTTGTTCAGTATCATGGCCTCTTCCTTGTTTAGCATCAGGGCCTCCTACTTGTTCAGAATCAAGGCTTCCTACTTTTTCAGAATGAAGGCCTCCTACTCATTCAGAATCAAGGCCTCCTACTTGTTCCGAATCAAGGCCTCCTACTTGTTCAGAATCAGGGCCTCCTACTTGTTCAGAAACAAGGCCTCCTATTTGTTCAGAATCAAGTCCTCCTACTTGTTCCGAATCAAGGCTTCCTACTTGTTCTGAATCAAGGCTTCCTACTTGCTTCGAATCAAGGCTTCCTACTTGTTCCGAATCAAGGCCTCCTACTTGTTCAGAACCAAGGCCTCCTACTTGTTCAGAAACAAGTCCTCCTACTTGTTCGAATCAAGACAGCCAACTTGTTCCGAATGAAGGCCTCCTACTTGTTCTGAATCAAGACCTCCTACTTGTTCAGAACCAAGGTCTCCTACTTGTCCAGAATCAAGGCCTGCTGCTTGTTCAGAATCACGACCTGCTACTTGTTCCGAATCAAGTCCTCCTACTTTTTCAGAATCACGGCCTCCTACTTTTTCTTAATCAAGGCCTACTACTGTTTACGAATCAAGGCCTACCACTTGTTCCAATTCAAGACCTCATACTTATTAAGAATCAAGGCCTCCTTGTTGTTCAGTATCAAGGCCTCCTACTTGTTCAGAACCAAGGCCTCCTACTTGTTCAGAATCAAGGCTTCCTACTAATTCCGAATCAAGGCTTCCTACTTGTTCCGAATCAAGGCCTCCTACTTGTTCCGAATCAAGGCCTACTACTTGTTCAGAACCAAGGCCTCCTACTTGTTCAGAATCAAGGCCTCCTACTCATTCAGAATCAAGGCATTCTACTTGTTCAGAACCAATGCCTCCTACTTGTTTAGAATCAAGGCCTGCTGCTTGTTCAGAATCAAGGTCTCCTACTTGTTCAGAATCAAGGCCTGCTGCTTGTTCAGAATCAAGGCCTCCTACTTGTTCCGAATCAAGGCTTCCTACTTGTTCAGAATCAAGGCTTCCTACTTGTTCTGAATCAAGGCCTCCTACTTGTTTAGAATCAAGACCTCCTACTTGTTCAGAACCAAGCTCTCCTACTTGTCCAGAATCAAGGCCTGCTGCTTGTTCAGAATCACGACCTGCTACTTGTTCCGAATCAAGTCCTCCTACTTTTTCTTAATCAAGGCCTACTACTGTTTACGAATCAAGGCCTACCACTTGTTCCAATTCAAGGCTTCCTACTTGTTAAGAATCTAAGGTTCCTATTTGCTCCGAATCAAGGCTTCCTACTTCTTCCGAATCAAGGCCTCCTACTTGTTCTGAATCAAGGCTTCCTACTTGCTCCGAATCAAGGCTTCCTACTTGTTCCGAATCAAGGCCTCCTACTTGTTCAGAACCAAGGCCTCCTACTTGTTTGAATCAAGACAGCCAACTTGTTCAGAATCAAGACCTCATACTTATTAAGAATCAAGGCCTCCTTGTTGTTCAGTATCAAGGCCTCCTACTTGTTCAGAACCAAGGCCTCCTACTTGTTCAGAATCAAGGCTTCCTACTAATTCCGAATCAAGGCTTCCTACTTGTTCCGAATCAAGGCCTCCTACTTGTTCCGAATCAAGGCCTACTACTTGTTTAGAAACAAGTCCTCGAACACTGTTCAGAATCAAGACCTCCTACTTGTTCAGAATCAAGACCTCATACTTATTCAGAATCAAGGACTCCAACTTCTTCAGAAACATTGCCTCCTGGTTGTTCAGAATCAAGGCCTCCTACTTGTTCAGAGTCAAGGCCTCCTACTTGTTCAGAATCAAGGCCTGCTGCTTGTTCAGAATCAAGGCCTCCTACTTGTTCCGAATCAAGGCTTCCTACTTGTTCAGAATCAAGGCTTCCTTCTTGTTCCGAATCAAGGCTTCCTACTTATTCCGAATCAAGGCCTCCTACTTGTTCCGAATCAATGCTTGCTACTTGTTCCAAATCAAGGCCTCTTACTTCTTCAGAACCAAGGCCTCCTGCTTGATCAGCATGATGGCCTCCTACTTGTTCAGAACCAAGGCCTCCTACCCGTTGAGAACCAAGGCCTCCTACTTGTTCAGTATCAAGGCCTCTTCCTTGTTTTTGCATCAGGGCCTCCTACTTGTTCAGAATCAAGGCTTCCTACTTTTTCAGAATGAAGGCCTCCTACTCATTCAGAATCAAGGCCTCCTACTTGTTCCGAATCAAGGCCTCCTACTTGTTCAGAATCAAGGCCTGCTTCTTGTTCAGAACCAAGGCCTCCTATTTGTTCAGAATCAAGTCCTCCTAATTGTTCCGAATCAAGGCTTCCTACTTGTATAGAATCAAGGCCTGCTGCTTGTTCAGAATCAAGGCCTCCTACTTGTTCAGAATCAAGGCCTGCTGCTTGTTCAGAATCAAGGCCTCCTACTTGTTCCGAATCAAGGCTTCCTACTTGTTCAGAATCAAGGCTTCCTTCTTGTTCCGAATCAAGGCTTCCTACTTATTCCGAATCAAGGCCTCCTACTTGTTCCGAATCAATGCTTGCTACTTGTTCCAAATCAAGGCCTCTTACTTGTTCAGAACCAAGGCCTCCTGCTTGATCAGCATGATGGCCTCCTACTTGTTCAGAACCAAGGCCTCCTACCCGTTGAGAACCAAGGCCTCCTACTTGTTCAGTATCAAGGCCTCTTCCTTGTTTAGCATCAGGGCCTCCTACTTGTTCAGAATCAAGTCCTCCTACTTTTTCTTAATCAAGGCCTACTACTGTTTACGAATCAAGGCCTACCACTTATTCCAATTCAAGGCTTCCTACTTGTTAAGAATCTAAGGTTCCTATTTGCTCCGAATCAAGGCTTCCTACTTCTTCCGAATCAAGGCCTCCTACTTGTTCTGAATCAAGGCTTCCTACTTGCTCCGAATCAAGGCTTCCTACTTGTTCCGAATCAAGGCCTCCTACTTGTTCAGAACCAAGGCCTCCTACTTGTTTGAATCAAGACAGCCAACTTGTTCAGAATCAAGACCTCATACTTATTAAGAATCAAGGCCTCCTTGTTGTTCAGTATCAAGGCCTCCTACTTGTTCAGAACCAAGGCCTCCTACTTGTTCAGAATCAAGGCTTCCTACTAATTCCGAATCAAGGCTTCCTACTTGTTCCGAATCAAGGCCTCCTACTTGTTCCGAATCAAAGCCTACTACTTGTTTAGAAACAAGTCCTCGAACACTGTTCAGAATCAAGACCTCCTACTTGTTCAGAATCAAGACCTCATACTTATTCAGAATCAAGGACTCCAACTTCTTCAGAAACATTGCCTCCTGGTTGTTCAGAATCAAGGCCTCCTACTTGTTCAGAGTCAAGGCCTCCTACTTGTTCAGAATCAAGGCCTGCTGCTTGTTCAGAATCAAGGCCTCCTACTTGTTCCGAATCAAGGCTTCCTACTTGTTCAGAATCAAGGCTTCCTTCTTGTTCCGAATCAAGGCTTCCTACTTATTCCGAATCAAGGCCTCCTACTTGTTCCGAATCAATGCTTGCTACTTGTTCCAAATCAAGGCCTCTTACTTCTTCAGAACCAAGGCCTCCTGCTTGATCAGCATGATGGCCTCCTACTTGTTCAGAACCAAGGCCTCCTACCCGTTGAGAACCAAGGCCTCCTACTTGTTCAGTATCAAGGCCTCTTCCTTGTTTTTGCATCAGGGCCTCCTACTTGTTCAGAATCAAGGCTTCCTACTTTTTCAGAATGAAGGCCTCCTACTCATTCAGAATCAAGGCCTCCTACTTGTTCCGAATCAAGGCCTCCTACTTGTTCAGAATCAAGGCCTGCTTCTTGTTCAGAACCAAGGCCTCCTATTTGTTCAGAATCAAGTCCTCCTAATTGTTCCGAATCAAGGCTTCCTACTTGTTTAGAATCAAGGCCTGCTGCTTGTTCAGAATCAAGGCCTCCTACTTGTTCAGAATCAAGGCCTGCTGCTTGTTCAGAATCAAGGCCTCCTACTTGTTCCGAATCAAGGCTTCCTACTTGTTCAGAATCAAGGCTTCCTTCTTGTTCCGAATCAAGGCTTCCTACTTATTCCGAATCAAGGCCTCCTACTTGTTCCGAATCAATGCTTGCTACTTGTTCCAAATCAAGGCCTCTTACTTCTTCAGAACCAAGGCCTCCTGCTTGATCAGCATGATGGCCTCCTACTTGTTCAGAACCAAGGCCTCCTACCCGTTGAGAACCAAGGCCTCCTACTTGTTCAGTATCAAGGCCTCTTCCTTGTTTAGCATCAGGGCCTCCTACTTGTTCAGAATCAAGGCTTCCTACTTTTTCAGAATGAAGGCCTCCTACTCATTCAGAATCAAGGCCTCCTACTTGTTCCGAATCAAGGCCTCCTACTTGTTCAGAATCAAGGCCTGCTTCTTGTTCAGAACCAAGGCCTCCTATTTGTTCAGAATCAAGTCCTCCTAATTGTTCCGAATCAAGGCTTCCTACTTGTTCTGAATCAAGGCCTCCTACTTGTTTAGAATCAAGGCCTCCTACTTGTTCAGAAACAAGTCCTCCTACTTGTTCGAATAAAGACAGCCAACTTGTTCAAAATCAAGACCTCATACTTATTAAGAATCAAGGCCTCCTGGTTGTTCAGAATCAAGGCCTCATACTTGTTCAGAACCAAGGCCTCCTACTTGTTCAGAATCAAGGCTTCCTACTAATTCCGAATCAAGGCTTCCTACTTGTTCCGAATCCAGGCCTCCTACTTGTTCCGAATCAAGGCCTACTACTTGTTTAGAAACAAGTCCTCGAACACTGTTCAGAATCAAGACCTCATACTTATTCAGAATCAAGGACTCCAAATTCTTCAGAAACAAGGCCTCCTGGTTGTTCAGAATCAAGGCCTCCTACTTGTTCAGAGTCAAGGCCTCCTATTTGTTCAGAACCAAGGCCTCTTACTTGTTCAGAATCAAGGCCTCCTACTTGATCAGAATCAAGGCTTCCTTCTTGTTCCGAATGAAGGCTTCCTACTTATTCCGAATCAAGGCCTCCTACTTGTTCAGAACCAAGGCCTCCTGCGTGTTCAGCATCATGGCCTCCTACTTGTTCAGAACCAAGGCCTCCTACCCGTTGAGAACCAAGGCCTCCTACTTGTTCAGTATCATGGCCTCTTCCTTGTTTAGCATCAGGGCCTCCTGCTTGTTCAGAATCAAGGCTTCCTACTTTTTCAGAATGAAGGCCTCCTACTCATTCAGAATCAGGGCCTCCTACTTGTTCCGAATCAAGGCCTCCTACTTGTTCCGAATCAAGGCCTCCTACTGGTTCAGAATCAAGGCCTCCTACTTGTTCAGAAACAAGGCCTCCTATTTGTTCAGAATCAAGTCCTCCTACTTGTTCCGAATCAAGGCTTCCTACTTGTTCTGAATCAAGGCTTCCAACTTGTTCCGAATGAAGGCCTCCAACTTGTTCAGAATCAAGACCTCCTACTTGTTCAGAACCAAGGTCTCCTACTTGTCCAGAATCAAGGCCTGCTGCTTGTTCAGAATCACGACCTGCTACTTGTTCCGAATCAAGTCCTCCTACTTTTTCAGAATCACGGCCTCCTACTTTTTCTTAATCAAGGCCTACTACTGTTTACGAATCAAGGCCTACCACTTGTTCCAATTCAAGGCCTCCTACTTGTTCAGAATCAAGACTTCCAACTTTTTCAGAATGAAGGCCTCCTACTCATTCAGAATCAAGGCCTCCTACTTGTTCCGAATCAAGGCCTCCTACTTGTTAAGAATCTAAGGTTCCTATTTGCTCCGAATCAAGGCTTCCTACTTCTTCCGAATCAAGGCCTCCTACTTGTTCCGAATCAAGGCTTCCTACTTGTTCTGAATCAAGGCTTCCTACTTGCTCCGAATCAAGGCTTCCTACTTGTTCCGAATCAAGGCCTCCTACTTGTTCAGAACCAAGGCCTCCTACTTGTTCGAATCAAGACAGCCAACTTGTTCAGAATCAAGACCTCATACTTATTAAGAATCAAGGCCTCCTTGTTGTTCAGTATCAAGGCCTCCTACTTGTTCAGAACTAAGGCCTCCTACTTGTTCAGAATCAAGGCTTCCTACTAATTCCGAATCAAGGCTTCCTACTTGTTCCGAATCAAGGCCTCCTACTTGTTCCGAATCAAGGCCTACTACTTGTTTAGAAACAAGTCCTCGAACACTGTTCAGAATCAAGACCTCCTACTTGTTCAGAATCAAGACCTCATACTTATTCAGAATCAAGGACTCCAACTTCTTCAGAAACATTGCCTCCTACTTGTTCAGAATCAAGGCCTCCTACTTTTTCAGAATCAAGGCCTCCTACTTGTTCAGAGCCAAGGCCTCCAACTTGTTCAGAACCAAGGACTCCGACTCGTTCAGAATCAAGGCCTCCTACTTGTTCAGGATCAAGGCCTGCTACTTGTTCAGAACCAACTCCTACTATTTGTTCAGAATAAAGGCTTCCTAATGGTTCTGAATCATGGCCTCCTACTTGTTCAGAATCAAGGCCTGCTGCTTGTTCAGAATCAAGTCCTCCTACTTTTTCAGAATCACGGCCTCCTACTTGTTCGAATCAAGACAGCCAACTTGTTCGGAATCAAGGCCTCCTACTTGTTCAGAATCAAGGCATCCTACTTGTTCAGAACCAAGGCCTCCTACTTGTTCAGAATCAAGGCCTCCTACTCATTCAGAATCAAGGCCTTCTACTTGTTCAGAACCAATGCCTCCTACTTGTTTAGAATCAAGGCCTGCTGCTTGATCAGAATCAAGGCCTCCTACTTGTTCAGAATCAAGGCCTGCTGCTTGTTCAGAATCAAGGCCTCCTACTTGTTCCGAATCAAGGCTTCCTACTTGTTCAGAATCAAGGCTTCCTTCTTGTTCCGAATCAAGGCTTCCTACTTATTCCGAATCAAGGCCTCCTACTTGTTCCGAATCAATGCTTGCTACTTGTTCCAAATCAAGGCCTCTTACTTGTTCAGAACCAAGGCCTCCTGGTTGATCAGCATCATGGCCTCCTACTTGTTCAGAACCAAGGCCTCCCAGCACGTTGAGAACCAAGGCCTCCTACTTGTTCAGTATCAAGGCCTCTTCCTTGTTTAGCATCAGGGCCTCCTTCTTGTTCAGAATCAAGGCTTCCTACTTTTTCAGAATGAAGGCCTCCTACTCATTCAGAATCAAGGCCTCCTACTTGTTCCGAATCAAGGCCTACTACTTGTTTAGAAAGAAGTCCTCGAACACTTTTCAGAATCAAAACCTCCTACTTGTTCAGAATCAAGACCTCATACTTATTGAGAATCAAGGACTCCAACTTCTTCAGAAACAAGGCCTCCTGGTTGTTCAGAATCAAGGCCTCCTACTTGTTCAGAGTCAAGGCCTCCTACTTGTTCGAATCAAGACAGCCAACTTGTTCCGAATGAAGGCCTCCAACTTGTTCAGAATCAACACCTCATACTTGTTCAGAATCAAGGCTTCCTTCTTGTTCCGAATCAAGGCTTCCTACTTATTCCGAATCAAGGCCTCCTACTTGTTCCGAATCAATGCTTGCTACTTGTTCCAAATCAAGGCCTCTTACTTGTTCAGAACCAAGGCCTCCTGCTTCATCAGCATCATGGCCTCCTACTTGTTCAGAACCAAGGCCTCCTACCCGTTGAGAACCAAGGCCTCCTACTTGTTCAGTATCAAGGCCTCTTCCTTGTTTAGCATCAGGGCCTCCTACTTGTTCAGAATCAAGGCTTCCTACTTTTTCAGAATGAAGGCCTCCTACTCATTCAGAATCAAGGCCTCCTACTTGTTCCGAATCAAGGCCTCCTACTTGTTCAGAATCAAGGCCTCCTACTTGTTCAGAACCAAGGCCTCCTATTTGTTCAGAATCAAGTCCTCCTACTTGTTCCGAATCAAGGCTTCCTACTTGTTCTGAATCAAGGCCTCCTACTTTTTTAGAATCAAGGCCTCCTACTTGTTCAGAAACAAGTCCTCCTACTTGTTCGAATCAAGACAGCCAACTTATTCAGAATCAAGACCTCATACTTATTAAGAATCAAGGCCTCCTGGTTGATCAGAATCAAGGCCTCCTACTTGTTCAGAACCAAGGCCTCCTATTTGTTCAGAATCAAGGCTTCCTACTAATTCCGAATCAAGGCTTCCTACTTGTCCGAATCAAGGCCTCCTACTTGTTCCGAATCAAGGCCTACTACTTGTTTAGATAGAAGTCCTCGAACACTTTTCAGAATCAAAACCTCCTACTTGTTCAGAATCAAGACCTCATACTTATTCAGAATCAAGGACTCCAACTTCTTCAGAAACAAGGCCTCCTGGTTGTTCAGAATCAAGGCCTCCTACTTGTTCAGAGTCAAGGCCTCCTATTTGTTCAGAACCAAGGCCTCTTACTTGTTCAGAATCAAGGCCTCCTACTTGTTCAGAATCAAGGCTTCCTTCTTGTTCCGAATGAAGGCTTCTTACTTATTCCGAATCAAGGCCTCCTACTTGTTCAGAATCAAAGCCTCCTACTTGTTCAGAACCAAGGCCTCCTGCGTGTTCAGCATCATGGCCTCCTACTTGTTCAGAACCAAGGCCTCCTACACGTTGAGAACCAAGGCCTCCTACTTGTTCAGTATCATGGCCTCTTCCTTGTTTAGCATCAGGGCCTCCTACTTGTTCAGAATCAAGGCTTCCAACTTTTTCAGAATGAAGGCCTCCTACTCATTCAGAATCAAGGCCTCCTACTTGTTCCGAATCAAGGCCTCCTACTGGTTCAGAATCAAGGCCTCCTACTTGTTCAGAAACAAGGCCTCCTATTTGTTCAGAATCAAGTCCTCCTACTTGTTCCGAATCAAGGCTTCCTACTTGTTCTGAATCAAGGCTTCCAACTTGTTCCGAATGAAGGCCTCCAACTTGTTCAGAATCAAGACCTCCTACTTGTTCAGAACCAAGGTCTCCTACTTGTCCAGAATCAAGGCCTGCTGCTTGTTCAGAATCACGACCTGCTACTTGTTCCGAATCAAGTCCTCCTACTTTTTCAGAATCACGGCCTCCTACTTTTTCTTAATCAAGGCCTACTACTGTTTACGAATCAAGGCCTACCACTTGTTCCAATTCAAGGCCTCCTACTTGTTCAGAATCAAGACTTCCAACTTTTTCAGAATGAAGGCCTCCTACTCATTCAGAATAAAGGCCTCCTACTTGTTCCGAATCAAGGCCTCCTACTTGTTAAGAATCTAAGGTTCCTATTTGCTCCGAATCAAGGCTTCCTACTTGTTCGAATCAAGACAGCCAACTTGTTCGGAATCAAGGCCTCCTACTTGTTCTGAATCAAGGCCTCCTACTTTTTTAGAATCAAGGCCTCCTACTTGTTCAGAAACAAGTCCTCCTACTTGTTCGAATCAAGACAGCCAACTTATTCAGAATCAAGACCTCATACTTATTAAGAATCAAGGCCTCCTGGTTGATCAGAATCAAGGCCTCCTATTTGTTCAGAACCAAGGCCTCCTATTTGTTCAGAATCAAGGCTTCCTACTAATTCCGAATCAAGGCTTCCTACTTGTTCCGAATCAAGGCCTCCTACTTGTTCCAAATCAAGGCCTACTACTTGTTTAGAAAGAAGTCCTCGAACACTTTTCAGAATCAAAACCTCCTACTTGTTCAGAATCAAGGCCTCCTACTTTTTCAGAATCAAGGCCTCCTACTTGTTCAGAGCCAAGGCCTCCAACTTTTTCAGAACCAAGGACTCCGACTTGTTCAGAATCAAGGCCTCCTACTTGTTCAGGATCAAGGCCTGCTACTTCTTCAGAACCAACTCCTACTATTTGTTCAGAATAAAGGCTTCCTAATGGTTCTGAATCACGGCCTCCTACTTGTTCAGAATCAAGGCCTGCTGCTTGTTCAGAATCAAGTCCTCCTACTTTTTCAGAATCACGGCCTCCTACTTGTTCGAATCAAGACTGCCAACTTGTTCGGAATCAAGGCCTCCTACTTGTTGAGAATCAAGGCATCCTACTTGTTCAGCACCAAGGCCTCCTACTTGTTCAGAATCATGGCCTCCTACTTGTTCAGAATGAAGGCCTCCTATTTGTTCAGAACCAAGGCCTCCTACTTGTTCAGATTCAAGGCCTGCTGCTTGTTCAGAATCACGGCCTGCTACTTGTTCCGAATCAAGTCCTCATATTTTTTCAGAATCACCGCCTCCTACTTGTTCCGAATCAAGGCTTACTACTTTTTAAGAATCAAGGACTCCTGCTTGTTCAGAATCAAGGCTTCCTACTTCTTCCGAATCAAGGCCTCCTACTTGTTCCGAATCAAGGCATCCTAGTTGTTCTGAATCAAGGCTTCCTACTTCTTCCGAATCAAGGCTTCCTACTTGTTCCGAATCAAGGCTTCCTACTTGTTCAGAATCAAGGCTTCCTACTTGTTCCGCATCAAGGCTTCCTACTTGTTCCGAATCAAGGCCTCCTATTTGCTCCGAATCAAGGCTTCCTACTTGTTCAGAATCAAGGCCTCCTACTTGTTCTGAATCAAGGCTTCCTACTTGTTCCGAATCAAGGCTTCCTACTTGTTCCGAATCAAGGCCTCCTACTTGTTCAGAATCACGGCCTCCTACTTTTTCTTAATCAAGGCCTACTGCTTTTTCCGAATCAAGGCCTACTACTTGTTCCAATTCAAGGCTTCCAACTTGTTCTGAATCAAGGCTTCCTACTTGTTCCGAATCAAGGCTTCCTACTTGTTCCGAATCAAGGCCTCCAACTTGTTCAGAACCAAGGCCTCCCACTTGTTCAGAAACAAGTCCTCCTACTTGTTCGAATCAAGACAGCCAACTTGTTCCGAATCAAGGCCTCCTACTTGTTCAGAGCGAAGGCTTCCTACTTGTTCAGATTCAAGGCCTCCTACTTGTTCAGTATGAAGGCCTCCAACTTGTTCAGAAACAAGGCCTCGTACTTGTTCAGAATCAAGGCCTCCTACTTGTTCAGAACCAAGGCCTCCTATTTGTTCAGAATCAAGTCCTCCTACTTGTTCCGAATCAAGGCTTCCTACTTGTTCTGAATCAAGGCCTCCTACTTGTTTAGAATCAAGGCCTCCTACTTGTTCCGAAACAAGTCCTCCTACTTGTTCGAATCAAGACAGCCAACTTATTCAGAATCAAGACCTCATACTTATTAAGAATCAAGGCCTCCTGGTTGATCAGAATCAAGGCCTCCCACTTGTTCAGAACCAAGGCCTCCTACTTGTTCAGAATCAAGGCTTCCTACTAATTCCGAATCAAGGCTTCCTACTTGTTCCGAATCAAGGCCTCCTACTTGTTCCGAATCAAGGCCTACTACTTGATTAGAAAGAAGTCCTCGAACACTTTTCAGAATCAAAACCTCCTACTTGTTCAGAATCAAGACCTCATACTTATTCAGAATCAAGGACTCCAACTTCTTCAGAAACAAGGCCTCCTGGTTGTTCAGAATCAAGGCCTCCTACTTGTTCAGAGTCAAGGCCTCCTACTTGTTCGAATCAAGACAGCCAACTTGTTCCGAATGAAGGCCTCCAACTTGTTCAGAATCAACACCTCATACTTGTTCAGAATCAAGGCCTCCTACTTGTTCAAAACCAAGGCCTCCTACTTGTTCTGAATCAAGACCTCCTACTTGTTCAGAACCAAGGTCTCCTACTTGTCCAGAATCAAGGCCCGCTGCTTGTTCAGAAACACGACCTGCTACTTGTTCCGAATCAAGACCTGCTACTTTTTCAGAATCACGGCCTCCTACTTTTTCTTAATCAAGGCCTACTGCTGTTTATGAATCAAGGCCTACCACTTGTTCCAATTCAAGGCTTCCTACTTGTTAAGAAGCTAAGGTTCCTATTTGTTCCGAATCAAGGCTTCCTACTTCTTCCGAATAAAGGCCTCCTACTTGTTCAGAACCAAGGCCTCCTATTTGTTCAGAATCAAGGCTTCCTACTAATTCCGAATCAAGGCTTCCTACTTGTCCGAATCAAGGCCTCCTACTTGTTCCGAATCAAGGCCTACTACTTGTTTAGATAGAAGTCCTCGAACACTTTTCAGAATCAAAACCTCCTACTTGTTCAGAATCAAGACCTCATACTTATTCAGAATCAAGGACTCCAACTTCTTCAGAAACAAGGCCTCCTGGTTGTTCAGAATCAAGGCCTCCTACTTGTTCAGAGTCAAGGCCTCCTATTTGTTCAGAACCAAGGCCTCTTACTTGTTCAGAATCAAGGCCTCCTACTTGTTCAGAATCAAGGCTTCCTTCTTGTTCCGAATGAAGGCTTCTTACTTATTCCGAATCAAGGCCTCCTACTTGTTCAGAATCAAAGCCTCCTACTTGTTCAGAACCAAGGCCTCCTGCGTGTTCAGCATCATGGCCTCCTACTTGTTCAGAACCAAGGCCTCCTACACGTTGAGAACCAAGGCCTCCTACTTGTTCAGTATCATGGCCTCTTCCTTGTTTAGCATCAGGGCCTCCTACTTGTTCAGAATCAAGGCTTCCAACTTTTTCAGAATGAAGGCCTCCTACTCATTCAGAATCAAGGCCTCCTACTTGTTCCGAATCAAGGCCTCCTACTGGTTCAGAATCAAGGCCTCCTACTTGTTCAGAAACAAGGCCTCCTATTTGTTCAGAATCAAGTCCTCCTACTTGTTCCGAATCAAGGCTTCCTACTTGTTCTGAATCAAGGCTTCCAACTTGTTCCGAATGAAGGCCTCCAACTTGTTCAGAATCAAGACCTCCTACTTGTTCAGAACCAAGGTCTCCTACTTGTCCAGAATCAAGGCCTGCTGCTTGTTCAGAATCACGACCTGCTACTTGTTCCGAATCAAGTCCTCCTACTTTTTCAGAATCACGGCCTCCTACTTTTTCTTAATCAAGGCCTACTACTGTTTACGAATCAAGGCCTACCACTTGTTCCAATTCAAGGCCTCCTACTTGTTCAGAATCAAGACTTCCAACTTTTTCAGAATGAAGGCCTCCTACTCATTCAGAATAAAGGCCTCCTACTTGTTCCGAATCAAGGCCTCCTACTTGTTAAGAATCTAAGGTTCCTATTTGCTCCGAATCAAGGCTTCCTACTTGTTCGAATCAAGACAGCCAACTTGTTCGGAATCAAGGCCTCCTACTTGTTCTGAATCAAGGCCTCCTACTTTTTTAGAATCAAGGCCTCCTACTTGTTCAGAAACAAGTCCTCCTACTTGTTCGAATCAAGACAGCCAACTTATTCAGAATCAAGACCTCATACTTATTAAGAATCAAGGCCTCCTGGTTGATCAGAATCAAGGCCTCCTATTTGTTCAGAACCAAGGCCTCCTATTTGTTCAGAATCAAGGCTTCCTACTAATTCCGAATCAAGGCTTCCTACTTGTTCCGAATCAAGGCCTCCTACTTGTTCCAAATCAAGGCCTACTACTTGTTTAGAAAGAAGTCCTCGAACACTTTTCAGAATCAAAACCTCCTACTTGTTCAGAATCAAGGCCTCCTACTTTTTCAGAATCAAGGCCTCCGACTTGTTCAGAGCCAAGGCCTCCAACTTTTTCAGAACCAAGGACTCCGACTTGTTCAGAATCAAGGCCTCCTACTTGTTCAGGATCAAGGCCTGCTACTTCTTCAGAACCAACTCCTACTATTTGTTCAGAATAAAGGCTTCCTAATGGTTCTGAATCACGGCCTCCTACTTGTTCAGAATCAAGGCCTGCTGCTTGTTCAGAATCAAGTCCTCCTACTTTTTCAGAATCACGGCCTCCTACTTGTTCGAATCAAGACTGCCAACTTGTTCGGAATCAAGGCCTCCTACTTGTTGAGAATCAAGGCATCCTACTTGTTCAGCACCAAGGCCTCCTACTTGTTCAGAATCATGGCCTCCTACTTGTTCAGAATGAAGGCCTCCTATTTGTTCAGAACCAAGGCCTCCTACTTGTTCAGATTCAAGGCCTGCTGCTTGTTCAGAATCACGGCCTGCTACTTGTTCCGAATCAAGTCCTCATATTTTTTCAGAATCACCGCCTCCTACTTGTTCCGAATCAAGGCTTACTACTTTTTAAGAATCAAGGACTCCTGCTTGTTCAGAATCAAGGCTTCCTACTTCTTCCGAATCAAGGCCTCCTACTTGTTCCGAATCAAGGCATCCTAGTTGTTCTGAATCAAGGCTTCCTACTTCTTCCGAATCAAGGCTTCCTACTTGTTCCGAATCAAGGCTTCCTACTTGTTCAGAATCAAGGCTTCCTACTTGTTCCGCATCAAGGCTTCCTACTTGTTCCGAATCAAGGCCTCCTATTTGCTCCGAATCAAGGCTTCCTACTTGTTCAGAATCAAGGCCTCCTACTTGTTCTGAATCAAGGCTTCCTACTTGTTCCGAATCAAGGCTTCCTACTTGTTCCGAATCAAGGCCTCCTACTTGTTCAGAATCACGGCCTCCTACTTTTTCTTAATCAAGGCCTACTGCTTTTTCCGAATCAAGGCCTACTACTTGTTCCAATTCAAGGCTTCCAACTTGTTCTGAATCAAGGCTTCCTACTTGTTCCGAATCAAGGCTTCCTACTTGTTCCGAATCAAGGCCTCCAACTTGTTCAGAACCAAGGCCTCCCACTTGTTCAGAAACAAGTCCTCCTACTTGTTCGAATCAAGACAGCCAACTTGTTCCGAATCAAGGCCTCCTACTTGTTCAGAGCGAAGGCTTCCTACTTGTTCAGATTCAAGGCCTCCTACTTGTTCAGTATGAAGGCCTCCAACTTGTTCAGAAACAAGGCCTCGTACTTGTTCAGAATCAAGGCCTCCTACTTGTTCAGAACCAAGGCCTCCTATTTGTTCAGAATCAAGTCCTCCTACTTGTTCCGAATCAAGGCTTCCTACTTGTTCTGAATCAAGGCCTCCTACTTGTTTAGAATCAAGGCCTCCTACTTGTTCCGAAACAAGTCCTCCTACTTGTTCGAATCAAGACAGCCAACTTATTCAGAATCAAGACCTCATACTTATTAAGAATCAAGGCCTCCTGGTTGATCAGAATCAAGGCCTCCCACTTGTTCAGAACCAAGGCCTCCTACTTGTTCAGAATCAAGGCTTCCTACTAATTCCGAATCAAGGCTTCCTACTTGTTCCGAATCAAGGCCTCCTACTTGTTCCGAATCAAGGCCTACTACTTGATTAGAAAGAAGTCCTCGAACACTTTTCAGAATCAAAACCTCCTACTTGTTCAGAATCAAGACCTCATACTTATTCAGAATCAAGGACTCCAACTTCTTCAGAAACAAGGCCTCCTGGTTGTTCAGAATCAAGGCCTCCTACTTGTTCAGAGTCAAGGCCTCCTACTTGTTCGAATCAAGACAGCCAACTTGTTCCGAATGAAGGCCTCCAACTTGTTCAGAATCAACACCTCATACTTGTTCAGAATCAAGGCCTCCTACTTGTTCAAAACCAAGGCCTCCTACTTGTTCTGAATCAAGACCTCCTACTTGTTCAGAACCAAGGTCTCCTACTTGTCCAGAATCAAGGCCCGCTGCTTGTTCAGAAACACGACCTGCTACTTGTTCCGAATCAAGACCTGCTACTTTTTCAGAATCACGGCCTCCTACTTTTTCTTAATCAAGGCCTACTGCTGTTTATGAATCAAGGCCTACCACTTGTTCCAATTCAAGGCTTCCTACTTGTTAAGAAGCTAAGGTTCCTATTTGTTCCGAATCAAGGCTTCCTACTTCTTCCGAATAAAGGCCTCCTACTTGTTCCGAATCAAGGCTTCCTACTTGTTCTGAATCAAGGCTTTCTACTTGCTCCGAATCAAGGCTTCCTACTTGTTCCGAATCAAGGCCTGCTACTTGTTCAGAACCAACTCCTACTATTTGTTCAGAATAAAGGCTTCCTAATGGTTCTGAATCACGGCCTCCTACTTGTTCAGAATCAAGGCCTGCTGCTTGTTCAGAATCAAGTCCTCCTAATTTTTCAGAATCACGGCCTCCTACTTGTTCGAATCAAGACTGCCAACTTGTTCGGAATCAAGGCCTCCTACTTGTTCAGAATCAAGGCATCCTACTTGTTCAGCACCAAGGCCTCCTACTTGTTCAGAATCAAGGCCTCCTACTTGTTCAGTATGAAGGCCTCCTATTTGTTCAGAACCAAGGCCTCCTACTTGTTCAGATTCAAGGCCTGCTGCTTGTTCAGAATCACGGCCTGCTTCTTGTTCCGAATCAAGTCCTCATATTTTTTCAGAATCACCGCCTCCTACTTGTTCCGAATCAAGGCTTACTACTTTTTAAGAATCAAGGACTCCTGCTTGTTCAGAATCAAGGCTTCCTACTTCTTCCGAATCAAGGCCTCCTACTTGTTCCGAATCAAGGCATCCTAGTTGTTCTGAATCAAGGCTTCCTACTTCTTCCGAATCAAGACTTCCTACTTGCTCCGAATCAAGGCTTCCTACTTGTTCAGAATCAAGGCTTCCTACTTGTTCCGCATCAAGGCTTCCTACTTGTTCCGAATCAAGGCCTCCTATTTGCTCCGAATCAAGGCTTCCTACTTGTTCAGAATCAAGGCCTCCTACTTGTTCTGAATCAAGGCCTCCAACTTGTTCAGAACCAAGGCCTCCCACTTGTTCAGAAACAAGTCCTCCTACTTGTTCGAATCAAGACAGCCAACTTGTTCCGAATCAAGGCCTCCTACTTGTTCAGAGCGAAGGCTTCCTACTTGTTCAGAATCAAGGCCTCCTACTTGTTCAGTATGAAGGCCTCCAACTTGTTCAGAAACAAGGCCTCGTACTTGTTCAGAATCAAGGCCTCCTACTTGTTCAGAACCAAGGCCTCCTACTTGTTCCGAATCAAGGCTTCCTACTTGTTCCGAATCAAGGCCTCCTATTTGCTCCGAATCAAGGCTTCCTACTTGTTCAGAATCAAGGCCTCCTACTTGTTCCGAATCAAGGCCTCCAACTTGTTCAGAACCAAGGCCTCCCACTTGTTCAGAAACAAGTCCTCCTACTTGTTCGAATCAAGACAGCCAACTTGTTCAAAATCAAGACCTCATAGTTATTAAGAATCAAGGCCTCCTGGTTGTTCAGAATCAAGGCCTCCTACTTGTTCAGAATCAAGGCCTCCTACTTGTTCAGTATGAAGGCCTCCAACTTGTTCAGAAACAAGGCCTCGTACTTGTCAGAATCAAGGCCTCCTACTTGTTCAGTATGAAGGCCTCCTACTTGTTCAGAACCAAGGCCTCCTACTTGTTCAGATTCAAGGCCTGTTGCTTGTTCAGAATCACGGCCTGCTACTTGATCTGAATCAAGGCCTACTTCTTTTTCCGAATCAAGGCCTCCTACTTGTTCCGAATCAAGGCTTACTACTTGTTAAGAATCAAGGACTCCTACTTGTTCAGAATCAAGGCTTCCTACTTCTTCCGAATCAAGGCCTCCTACTTGTTCCGAATCAAGGCATCCTAGTTGTTCTGAATCAAGGCTGCCTACTTCTTCCGAATCAAGGCCTCCTACTTGTTCGGAATCAAGGCTTCCTACTTGTTCCGAATCAAGGCTTCCTACTTGTTCAGAATCAAGGCTTCCTACTTGTTCCATATCAAGGCATCCTAGTTGTTCTGAATCAAGGCTTCCTACTTGTTCAGAATCAAGGCTTCCTACTTGTTCCGCATCAAGGCTTCCTACTTGTTCCGAATCAAGGCCTCCTAATTGCTCCGAATCAACGCTTCCTACTTGTTCAGAATCAAGGCCTCCTACTTGTTCAGAATCAAGGCTTCCTACTTGTTCCGAATCAAGGCTTCCTACTTGTTCTGAATCAAGGCTTCCTACTTGTTCTGAAACAAGGCTTCCTACTTGATCCGAATCAAGGCTTCCTAGTTGTTCAGAATCAAGGCTTCCTACTTGTTCCGAATCAAGGCCTCCAACTTGTTCAGAATCAAGTCCTCCTACTTTGTCAGAACCAAGGCCTCCTACTTGTTGAGAATCAAGGCCTCCTACTTGTTCAGAATCAAGGCCTCCTACTTGTTCAAAACCAAGGCTTCCTACTTGTTCTGAATCAAGGCTTCCTACTTGTTCCGAATCAAGGCTTCCTACTTGTTCCGAATCAAGGCCTCCGACTTCTTCTGAATCAAGGCCTCCTACCTGTTCAGAGCCAAGGCCTCCAACTTGTTCAGAACCAAGGACTCCGACTTGTTCAGAATCAAGGCCTCCTACTTGTTCAGGATGAAGGCCTGCTACTTGTACAGAACCAACTCCTACTATTTGTTCAGAATAAAGGTTTCCTAATGGTTCTGAATCACGGCCTGCTACTTGTTCAGAATCAAGGCCTGCTGCTTGTTCAGAATCAAGTCCTCCTACTTTTTCAGAATCTCGGCCTCCTACTTGTTCGAATCAAGACAGCCAAATTGCTCGGAATCAAGGCCTCCTACTTGTTCAGAATCAAGGCATCCTACTTGTTCAGAACCAAGGCCTCCTACTTGTTCAGAATCAAGGCCTCCTACTCATTCAGAATCAAGGCCTTCTACTTGTTCAGAACCAATGCCTCCTACTTCTTTAGAATCAAGGCCTGCTGCTTGTTCAGAATCAAGGCCTCCTACTTGTTCAGAATCAAGGCCTGCTGCTTGTTCAGAATCAAGGCCTCCTACTTGTTGCGAATCAAGGCTTCCTACTTGTTCAGTATCAAGGCTTCCTTCTTGTTCCGAATCAAGGCTTTCTACTTATTCCGAATCAAGGCCTCCAACTTGTTCAGAAACAAGGCCTCGTACTTGTTCAGAATCAGGGCCTCCTACTTGTTCAGTATGAAGGCCTCCTACTTGTTTAGAAAAAAGGCCTCGTACTTGTTCAGAATCAAGGCCTCCTACTTGTTCAGTATGAAGGCCTCCAACTTGTTCAGAAACAAGCCCTCGTACTTGTTCAGAATCAAGGACTCCTACTTGTTCAGTATGAAGGCCTCCTACTTGTTCAGAACCAAGGCCTCCTACTTGTTCAGATTCAAGGCCTGCTGCGTGATCAGAATCACGGCCTGCTACTTGTTCCGAATCAAGTCCTCATATTTTTTCAGAATCACCGCCTCCTACTTGTTCTGAATCAAGGCCTACTTCTTTTTCCGAATCAAGGCTTACGACTTGTTAAGAATCAAGGACTCCTACTTGTTCAGAATCAAGGCTTCCTACTTCCTCCGAATCAAGGCCTCCTACTTGTTCTGAATCAAGGCATCCTAGTTGTTCTGAATCAAGGCTTCCTACTTCTTCCGAATCAAGGCCTTCTACTTGTTCCGAATCAAGGCTTACTACTTGTTAAGAATCATGGACTCCTACTTGTTCAGAATCAAGGCTTCCTACTTCTTCCGAATCAAGGCCTCCTACTTGTTCTGAATCAAGGCCTACTTCTTTTTCCGAATCAAGGCTTACGACTTGTTAAGAATCAAGGACTCCTACTTGTTCAGAATCAAGGCTTCCTACTTCCTCCGAATCAAGGCCTCCTACTTGTTCTGAATCAAGGCATCCTAGTTGTTCTGAATCAAGGCTTCCTACTTCTTCCGAATCAAGGCCTTCTACTTGTTCCGAATCAAGGCTTACTACTTGTTAAGAATCATGGACTCCTACTTGTTCAGAATCAAGGCTTCCTACTTCTTCCGAATCAAGGCCTCCTACTTGTTCCGAATCAAGGCATCCTAGTTGTTCTGAATCAAGGCTTCCTACTTCTTCCGAATCAAGGCCTCCTACTTGTTCTGAATCAAGGCTTCCTACTTGTTCCGAATCAAGGCCTCCTACTTGTTCCGAATCAAGGCTTCCTACTTGTTCGGAATCAAGGCTTCCTACTTGTTCCGAATCAAGGCTTCCTACTTGTTCAGAATCAAGGCTTCCTACTTGTTCCGAATCAAGGCATCCTAGTTGTTCTGAATCAAGGCTTCCTACTTGTTCAGAATCAAGGCTTCCTACTTGTTCCGCATCAAGGCTTCCTACTTGTTCCGAATCAAGGCCTCCTAATTGCTCCGAATCAAGGCTTCCTACTTGTTCCGAATCAAGGCTTCCTACTTGTTCTGAATCAAGGCTTCCTACTTGTTCCGAATCAAGGCTTCCAACTTGTTCAGTATCAACGCTTCCTTCTTGTTCCGAATCAAGGCTTCCTACTTATTCCGAATCAAGGCCTCCTACTTGTTCCGAATCAATGCTTGCTACTTGTTCCATATCAAGGCCTCCAACTTGTTCAGAAACAAGGCCTCGTACTTGTTCAGAATCAAGGCCTCCTACTTGTTCAGTATCAAGGCCTCCTACTTGTTTAGAAACAGGGCCTCGTACTTGTTTAGAATCAAGGCCTCCTACTTGTTCAGTATGAAGGCCTCCAACTTGTTCAGAAACAAGCCCTCGTACTTGTTCAGAACCAAGGCCTCCTACTTGTTCAGATTCAAGGCCTGCTGCTTGTTTAGAATCACGGCCTGCTACTTGTTCCGAATCGTCCTCATATTTTTTCAGAATCACAGCCTGCTACTTGTTCTGAATCAAGGCCTACTTCTTTTTCCGAATCAAGGCCTCCTACTTGTTCCGAATCAAGGCAAGAATCAAGGACTCCTACTTGTTCAGAATCAAGGCTTCCTACTTCTTCCGAATCAAGGCCCCCTACTTGTTCCGAATCAAGGCCTGCTACTTGTTCAGAACCAACTCCTACTATTTGTTCAGAATAAAGGCTTCCTAATGGTTCTGAATCATGGCCTCCTACTTGTTCAGAATCAAGGCCTGCTGCTTGTTCAGAATCAAGTCCTCCTACTTTTTCAGAATCACTGCCTCCTACTTGTTCGAATCAAGACAGCCAACTTGTTCGGAATCAAGGCCTCCTACTTGTTCAGAATCAAGGCATCCTACTTGTTCAGAACCAAGGCCTCCTACTTGTTCAGAATCAAGGCCTCCTACTCATTCAGAATCAAGGCCTTCTACTTGTTCAGAACCAATGCCTCCTACTTGTTTAGAATCAAGGCCTGCTGCTTGATCAGAATCAAGGCCTCCTACTTGTTCAGAATCAAGGCCTCCTACTTGTTCCGAATCAAGGCTTCCTACTTGTTCAGAATCAAGGCTTCCTTCTTGTTCCGAATCAAGGCTTCCTACTTATTCCGAATCAAGGCCTCCTACTTGTTCCGAATCAATGCTTGCTACTTGTTCCAAATCAAGGCCTCTTACTTGTTCAGAACCAAGGCCTCCTGCTTGATCAGCATCATGGCCTCCTACTTGTTCAGAACCAAGGCCTCCTACCCGTTGAGGACCAAGGCCTCCTACTTGTTCAGTATCAAGGCCTCTTCCTTGTTTAGCATCAGGGCCTCCTTCTTGTTCAGAATCAAGGCTTCCTACTTTTTCAGAATGAAGGCCTCCTACTCATTCAGAATCAAGGCCTCCTACTTGTTCCGAATCAAGGCCTACTACTTGTTTAGAAAGAAGTCCTCGAACACTTTTCAGAATCAAAACCTCCTACTTGTTCAGAATCAAGACCTCATACTTATTCAGAATCAAGGACTCCAACTTCTTCAGAAACAAGGCCTCCTGGTTGTTCAGAATCAAGGCCTCCTACTTGTTCAGAGTCAAGGCCTCCTACTTGTTCGAATCAAGACAGCCAACTTGTTCCGAATGAAGGCCTCCAACTTGTTCAGAATCAACACCTCATACTTGTTCAGAATCAAGGCTTCCTTCTTGTTCCGAATCAAGGCTTCCTACTTATTCCGAATCAAGGCCTCCTACTTGTTCCGAATCAATGCTTGCTACTTGTTCCAAATCAAGGCCTCTTACTTGTTCAGAACCAAGGCCTCCTGCTTGATCAGCATCATGGCCTCCTACTTGTTCAGAACCAAGGCCTCCTACCCGTTGAGAACCAAGGCCTCCTACTTGTTCAGTATCAAGGCCTCTTCCTTGTTTAGCATCAGGGCCTCCTACTTGTTCAGAATCAAGGCTTCCTACTTTTTCAGAATGAAGGCCTCCTACTCATTCAGAATCAAGGCCTCCTATTTGTTCCGAATCAAGGCCTCCTACTTGTTCAGAATCAAGGCCTCCTACTTGTTCAGAACCAAGGCCTCCTACTTGTTCAGATTCAAGGCCTGCTGCTTGTTCAGAATCACGGCCTGCTACTTGTTCCGAATCAAGTCCTCATATTTTTTCAGAATCACCGCCTCCTACTTGTTCCGAATCAAGGCTTACTACTTTTTAAGAATCAAGGACTCCTGCTTGTTCAGAATCAAGGCTTCCTACTTCTTCCGAATCAAGGCCTCCTACTTGTTCCGAATCAAGGCATCCTAGTTGTTCTGAATCAAGGCTTCCTACTTCTTCCGAATCAAGGCTTCCTACTTGTTCCGAATCAAGGCTTCCTACTTGTTCAGAATCAAGGCTTCCTACTTGTTCCGCATCAAGGCTTCCTACTTGTTCCGAATCAACGCCTCCTATTTGCTCCGAATCAAGGCTTCCTACTTGTTCAGAATCAAGGCCTCCTACTTGTTCTGAATCAAGGCTTCCTACTTGTTCCGAATCAAGGCTTCCTACTTGTTCCGAATCAAGGCCTCCTACTTGTTCAGAATCACGGCCTCCTACTTTTTCTTAATCAAGGCCTACTGCTTTTTCCGAATCAAGGCCTACTACTTGTTCCAATTCAAGGCTTCCAACTTGTTCTGAATCAAGGCTTCCTACTTGTTCCGAATCAAGGCTTCCTACTTGTTCCGAATCAAGGCCTCCAACTTGTTCAGAACCAAGGCCTCCCACTTGTTCAGAAACAAGTCCTCCTACTTGTTCGAATCAAGACAGCCAACTTGTTCCGAATCAAGGCCTCCTACTTGTTCAGAGCGAAGGCTTCCTACTTGTTCAGAATCAAGGCCTCCTACTTGTTCAGTATGAAGGCCTCCAACTTGTTCAGAAACAAGGCCTCGTACTTGTTCAGAATCAAGGCCTCCTACTTGTTCAGAACCAAGGCCTCCTATTTGTTCAGAATCAAGTCCTCCTACTTGTTCCGAATCAAGGCTTCCTACTTGTTCTGAATCAAGGCCTCCTACTTGTTTAGAATCAAGGCCTCCTACTTGTTCCGAAACAAGTCCTCCTACTTGTTCGAATCAAGACAGCCAACTTATTCAGAATCAAGACCTCATACTTATTAAGAATCAAGGCCTCCTGGTTGATCAGAATCAAGGCCTCCCACTTGTTCAGAACCAAGGCCTCCTACTTGTTCAGAATCAAGGCTTCCTACTAATTCCGAATCAAGGCTTCCTACTTGTTCCGAATCAAGGCCTCCAACTTGTTCCGAATCAAGGCCTCCTACTTGTTCAGAGCGAAGGCTTCCTACTTGTTCAGAATCAAGGCCTCCTACTTGTTCAGTATGAAGGCCTCCAACTTGTTCAGAAACAAGGCCTCGTACTTGTTCAGAATCAAGGCCTCCTACTTGTTCAGAACCAAGGCCTCCTATTTGTTCAGAATCAAGTCCTCCTACTTGTTCCGAATCAAGGCTTCCTACTTGTTCTGAATCAAGGCCTCCTACTTGTTTAGAATCAAGGCCTCCTACTTGTTCCGAAACAAGTCCTCCTACTTGTTCGAATCAAGACAGCCAACTTATTCAGAATCAAGACCTCATACTTATTAAGAATCAAGGCCTCCTGGTTGATCAGAATCAAGGCCTCCCACTTGTTCAGAACCAAGGCCTCCTACTTGTTCAGAATCAAGGCTTCCTACTAATTCCGAATCAAGGCTTCCTACTTGTTCCGAATCAAGGCCTCCTACTTGTTCCGAATCAAGGCCTACTACTTGATTAGAAAGAAGTCCTCGAACACTTTTCAGAATCAAAACCTCCTACTTGTTCAGAATCAAGACCTCATACTTATTCAGAATCAAGGACTCCAACTTCTTCAGAAACAAGGCCTCCTGGTTGTTCAGAATCAAGGCCTCCTACTTGTTCAGAGTCAAGGCCTCCTACTTGTTCGAATCAAGACAGCCAACTTGTTCCGAATG
This sequence comes from Hypanus sabinus, assembly GCF_030144855.1. Lineage (NCBI taxonomy): Eukaryota > Metazoa > Chordata > Chondrichthyes > Myliobatiformes > Dasyatidae > Hypanus > Hypanus sabinus. Next base: position 106,898,448 of record NC_082708.1, on the reverse strand, counting down.
AAGGCCTCCAACTTGTTCAGAATCAACACCTCATACTTGTTCAGAATCAAGGCCTCCTACTTGTTCAAAACCAAGGCCTCCTACTTGTTCTGAATCAAGACCTCCTACTTGTTCAGAACCAAGGTCTCCTACTTGTCCAGAATCAAGGCCCGCTGCTTGTTCAGAAACACGACCTGCTACTTGTTCCGAATCAAGACCTGCTACTTTTTCAGAATCACGGCCTCCTACTTTTTCTTAATCAAGGCCTACTGCTGTTTATGAATCAAGGCCTACCACTTGTTCCAATTCAAGGCTTCCTACTTGTTAAGAAGCTAAGGTTCCTATTTGTTCCGAATCAAGGCTTCCTACTTCTTCCGAATCAAGGCCTCCTACTTGTTCCGAATCAAGGCTTCCTATTTGTTCTGAATCAAGGCTTTCTACGTGCTCCGAATCAAGGCTTCCTACTTGTTCCGAATCAAGGCCTGCTACTTGTTCAGAACCAACTCCTACTATTTGTTCAGAATAAAGGCTTCCTAATGGTTCTGAATCACGGCCTCCTACTTGTTCAGAATCAAGGCCTGCTGCTTGTTCAGAATCAAGTCCTCCTACTTTTTCAGAATCACGGCCTCCTACTTGTTCGAATCAAGACTGCCAACTTGTTCGGAATCAAGTCCTCCTACTTGTTCAGAATCAAGGCATCCTACTTGTTCAGCACCAAGGCCTCCTACTTGTTCAGAATCAAGGCCTCCTACTTGTTCAGTATGAAGGCCTCCTATTTGTTCAGAACCAAGGCCTCCTACTTGTTCAGATTCAAGGCCTGCTGCTTGTTCAGAATCACGGCCTGCTTCTTGTTCCGAATCAAGTCCTCATATTTTTTCAGAATCACCGCCTCCTACTTGTTCCGAATCAAGGCTTACTACTTTTTAAGAATCAAGGACTCCTGCTTGTTCAGAATCAAGGCTTCCTACTTCTTCCGAATCAAGGCCTCCTACTTGTTCCGAATCAAGGCATCCTAGTTGTTCTGAATCAAGGCTTCCTACTTCTTCCGAATCAAGGCTTCCTACTTGCTCCGAATCAAGGCTTCCTACTTGTTCAGAATCAAGGCTTCCTACTTGTTCCGCATCAAGGCTTCCTACTTGTTCCGAATCAAGGCCTCCTATTTGCTCCGAATCAAGGCTTCCTACTTGTTCAGAATCAAGGCCTCCTACTTGTTCTGAATCAAGGCCTCCAACTTGTTCAGAACCAAGGCCTCCCACTTGTTCAGAAACAAGTCCTCCTACTTGTTCGAATCAAGACAGCCAACTTGTTCCGAATCAAGGCCTCCTACTTGTTCAGAGCGAAGGCTTCCTACTTGTTCAGAATCAAGGCCTCCTACTTGTTCAGTATGAAGGCCTCCAACTTGTTCAGAAACAAGGCCTCCTACTTGTTCAGAATCAAGGCCTCCTACTTGTTCAGAACCAAGGCCTCCTACTTGTTCCGAATCAAGGCTTCCTACTTGTTCCGAATCAAGGCCTCCTATTTGCTCCGAATCAAGGCTTCCTACTTGTTCAGAATCAAGGCCTCCTACTTGTTCCGAATCAAGGCCTCCAACTTGTTCAGAACCAAGGCCTCCCACTTGTTCAGAAACAAGTCCTCCTACTTGTTCGAATCAAGACAGCCAACTTGTTCCGAATCAAGGCCTCCTACTTGTTCAGAGTGAAGGCTTCCTACTTGTTCAGAATCAAGGCCTCCTACTTGTTCAGTATGAAGGCCTCCAACTTGTTCAGAAACAAGGCCTCGTACTTGTTCAGAATCAAGGCCTCCTACTTGTTCCGAATCAAGGCTTCCTACTTGTTCCGAATCAAGGCTTCCAACTTGTTAAAAATCAAGGCTTCCTACTTGTTCCGAATCAAGGCCTCCTACTTGTTCAGAATCACGGCCTCCTACTTTTTCTTAATCAAGGCCTACTGCTTTTTCCGAATCAAGGCCTACTACTTGTTCCAATTCAAGGCTTCCAACTTGTTCTGAATCAAGGCTTCCTACTTGTTCCGAATCAAGGCTTCCTACTTGTTCCGAATCAAGGCCTCCAACTTGTTCAGAACCAAGGCCTCCCAATTGTTCAGAAACAAGTCCTCCTACTTGTTCGAATCAAGACAGCCAACTTGTTCCGAATCAAGGCCTCCTACTTGTTCAGAGCGAAGGCTTCCTACTTGTTCAGAATCAAGGCCTCCTACTTGTTCAGTATGAAGGCCTCCAACTTGTTCAGAAACAAGGCCTCGTACTTGTTCAGAATCAAGGCCTCCTACTTGTTCAGAACCAAGGCCTCCTATTTGTTCAGAATCAAGTCCTCCTACTTGTTCCGAATCAAGGCTTCCTACTTGTTCTGAATCAAGGCCTCCTACTTGTTTAGAATCAAGGCCTCCTACTTGTTCCGAAACAAGTCCTCCTACTTGTTCGAATCAAGACAGCCAACTTATTCAGAATCAAGACCTCATACTTATTAAGAATCAAGGCCTCCTGGTTGATCAGAATCAAGGCCTCCTACTTGTTCAGGCCTCCTATTTGTTCAGAATCAAGGCTTCCTACTAATTCCGAATCAAGGCTTCCTACTTGTTCCGAATCAAGGCCTACTACTTGTTTAGAAAGAAGTCCTCGAACACTTTTCAGAATCAAAACCTCCTACTTGTTCAGAATCAAGGCCTCCTACTTTTTCAGAATCAAGGCCTCCTACTTGTTCAGAGCCAAGGCCTCCAACTTGTTCAGAACCAAGGACTCCGACTTGTTCAGAATCAAGGCCTCCTACTTGTTCAGGATCAAGGCCTGCTACTTCTTCAGAACCAACTCCTACTATTTGTTCAGAATAAAGGCTTCCTAATGGTTCTGAATCACGGCCTCCTACTTGTTCAGAATCAAGGCCTGCTGCTTGTTCAGAATCAAGTCCTCCTACTTTTTCAGAATCACGGCCTCCTACTTGTTCGAATCAAGACTGCCAACTTGTTCGGAATCAAGTCCTCCTACTTGTTCAGAATCAAGGCATCCTACTTGTTCAGCACCAAGGCCTCCTACTTGTTCAGAATCATGGCCTCCTACTTGTTCAGTATGAAGGCCTCCTATTTGTTCAGAAACAAGGCCTCCTACTTGTTCAGATTCAAGGCCTGCTGCTTGTTCAGAATCACGGCCTGCTACTTGTTCCGAATCAAGTCCTCATATTTTTTCAGAATCACCGCCTCCTACTTGTTCCGAATCAAGGCTTACTACTTTTTAAGAATCAAGGACTCCTGCTTGTTCAGAATCAAGGCTTCCTACTTCTTCCGAATCAAGGCCTCCTACTTGTTCCGAATCAAGGCATCCTAGTTGTTCTGAATCAAGGCTTCCTACTTCTTCCGAATCAAGGCTTCCTACTTGTTCCGAATCAAGGCTTCCTACTTGTTCAGAATCAAGGCTTCCTACTTGTTCCGCATCAAGGCTTCCTACTTGTTCCGAATCAACGCCTCCTATTTGCTCCGAATCAAGGCTTCCTACTTGTTCAGAATCAAGGCCTCCTACTTGTTCTGAATCAAGGCTTCCTACTTGTTCCGAATCAAGGCTTCCTACTTGTTCCGAATCAAGGCCTCCTACTTGTTCAGAATCACGGCCTCCTACTTTTTCTTAATCAAGGCCTACTGCTTTTTCCGAATCAAGGCCTACTACTTGTTCCAATTCAAGGCTTCCAACTTGTTCTGAATCAAGGCTTCCTACTTGTTCCGAATCAAGGCTTCCTACTTGTTCCGAATCAAGGCCTCCAACTTGTTCAGAACCAAGGCCTCCCACTTGTTCAGAAACAAGTCCTCCTACTTGTTCGAATCAAGACAGCCAACTTGTTCCGAATCAAGGCCTCCTACTTGTTCAGAGCGAAGGCTTCCTACTTGTTCAGAATCAAGGCCTCCTACTTGTTCAGTATGAAGGCCTCCAACTTGTTCAGAAACAAGGCCTCGTACTTGTTCAGAATCAAGGCCTCCTACTTGTTCAGAACCAAGGCCTCCTATTTGTTCAGAATCAAGTCCTCCTACTTGTTCCGAATCAAGGCTTCCTACTTGTTCTGAATCAAGGCCTCCTACTTGTTTAGAATCAAGGCCTCCTACTTGTTCCGAAACAAGTCCTCCTACTTGTTCGAATCAAGACAGCCAACTTATTCAGAATCAAGACCTCATACTTATTAAGAATCAAGGCCTCCTGGTTGATCAGAATCAAGGCCTCCCACTTGTTCAGAACCAAGGCCTCCTACTTGTTCAGAATCAAGGCTTCCTACTAATTCCGAATCAAGGCTTCCTACTTGTTCCGAATCAAGGCCTCCTACTTGTTCCGAATCAAGGCCTACTACTTGATTAGAAAGAAGTCCTCGAACACTTTTCAGAATCAAAACCTCCTACTTGTTCAGAATCAAGACCTCATACTTATTCAGAATCAAGGACTCCAACTTCTTCAGAAACAAGGCCTCCTGGTTGTTCAGAATCAAGGCCTCCTACTTGTTCAGAGTCAAGGCCTCCTACTTGTTCGAATCAAGACAGCCAACTTGTTCCGAATGAAGGCCTCCAACTTGTTCAGAATCAACACCTCATACTTGTTCAGAATCAAGGCCTCCTACTTGTTCAAAACCAAGGCCTCCTACTTGTTCTGAATCAAGACCTCCTACTTGTTCAGAACCAAGGTCTCCTACTTGTCCAGAATCAAGGCCCGCTGCTTGTTCAGAAACACGACCTGCTACTTGTTCCGAATCAAGACCTGCTACTTTTTCAGAATCACGGCCTCCTACTTTTTCTTAATCAAGGCCTACTGCTGTTTATGAATCAAGGCCTACCACTTGTTCCAATTCAAGGCTTCCTACTTGTTAAGAAGCTAAGGTTCCTATTTGTTCCGAATCAAGGCTTCCTACTTCTTCCGAATCAAGGCCTCCTACTTGTTCCGAATCAAGGCTTCCTATTTGTTCTGAATCAAGGCTTTCTACGTGCTCCGAATCAAGGCTTCCTACTTGTTCCGAATCAAGGCCTGCTACTTGTTCAGAACCAACTCCTACTATTTGTTCAGAATAAAGGCTTCCTAATGGTTCTGAATCACGGCCTCCTACTTGTTCAGAATCAAGGCCTGCTGCTTGTTCAGAATCAAGTCCTCCTACTTTTTCAGAATCACGGCCTCCTACTTGTTCGAATCAAGACTGCCAACTTGTTCGGAATCAAGTCCTCCTACTTGTTCAGAATCAAGGCATCCTACTTGTTCAGCACCAAGGCCTCCTACTTGTTCAGAATCAAGGCCTCCTACTTGTTCAGTATGAAGGCCTCCTATTTGTTCAGAACCAAGGCCTCCTACTTGTTCAGATTCAAGGCCTGCTGCTTGTTCAGAATCACGGCCTGCTTCTTGTTCCGAATCAAGTCCTCATATTTTTTCAGAATCACCGCCTCCTACTTGTTCCGAATCAAGGCTTACTACTTTTTAAGAATCAAGGACTCCTGCTTGTTCAGAATCAAGGCTTCCTACTTCTTCCGAATCAAGGCCTCCTACTTGTTCCGAATCAAGGCATCCTAGTTGTTCTGAATCAAGGCTTCCTACTTCTTCCGAATCAAGGCTTCCTACTTGCTCCGAATCAAGGCTTCCTACTTGTTCAGAATCAAGGCTTCCTACTTGTTCCGCATCAAGGCTTCCTACTTGTTCCGAATCAAGGCCTCCTATTTGCTCCGAATCAAGGCTTCCTACTTGTTCAGAATCAAGGCCTCCTACTTGTTCTGAATCAAGGCCTCCAACTTGTTCAGAACCAAGGCCTCCCACTTGTTCAGAAACAAGTCCTCCTACTTGTTCGAATCAAGACAGCCAACTTGTTCCGAATCAAGGCCTCCTACTTGTTCAGAGCGAAGGCTTCCTACTTGTTCAGAATCAAGGCCTCCTACTTGTTCAGTATGAAGGCCTCCAACTTGTTCAGAAACAAGGCCTCCTACTTGTTCAGAATCAAGGCCTCCTACTTGTTCAGAACCAAGGCCTCCTACTTGTTCCGAATCAAGGCTTCCTACTTGTTCCGAATCAAGGCCTCCTATTTGCTCCGAATCAAGGCTTCCTACTTGTTCAGAATCAAGGCCTCCTACTTGTTCCGAATCAAGGCCTCCAACTTGTTCAGAACCAAGGCCTCCCACTTGTTCAGAAACAAGTCCTCCTACTTGTTCGAATCAAGACAGCCAACTTGTTCCGAATCAAGGCCTCCTACTTGTTCAGAGTGAAGGCTTCCTACTTGTTCAGAATCAAGGCCTCCTACTTGTTCAGTATGAAGGCCTCCAACTTGTTCAGAAACAAGGCCTCGTACTTGTTCAGAATCAAGGCCTCCTACTTGTTCCGAATCAAGGCTTCCTACTTGTTCCGAATCAAGGCTTCCAACTTGTTAAAAATCAAGGCTTCCTACTTGTTCCGAATCAAGGCCTCCTACTTGTTCAGAATCACGGCCTCCTACTTTTTCTTAATCAAGGCCTACTGCTTTTTCCGAATCAAGGCCTACTACTTGTTCCAATTCAAGGCTTCCAACTTGTTCTGAATCAAGGCTTCCTACTTGTTCCGAATCAAGGCTTCCTACTTGTTCCGAATCAAGGCCTCCAACTTGTTCAGAACCAAGGCCTCCCAATTGTTCAGAAACAAGTCCTCCTACTTGTTCGAATCAAGACAGCCAACTTGTTCCGAATCAAGGCCTCCTACTTGTTCAGAGCGAAGGCTTCCTACTTGTTCAGAATCAAGGCCTCCTACTTGTTCAGTATGAAGGCCTCCAACTTGTTCAGAAACAAGGCCTCGTACTTGTTCAGAATCAAGGCCTCCTACTTGTTCAGAACCAAGGCCTCCTATTTGTTCAGAATCAAGTCCTCCTACTTGTTCCGAATCAAGGCTTCCTACTTGTTCTGAATCAAGGCCTCCTACTTGTTTAGAATCAAGGCCTCCTACTTGTTCCGAAACAAGTCCTCCTACTTGTTCGAATCAAGACAGCCAACTTATTCAGAATCAAGACCTCATACTTATTAAGAATCAAGGCCTCCTGGTTGATCAGAATCAAGGCCTCCTACTTGTTCAGGCCTCCTATTTGTTCAGAATCAAGGCTTCCTACTAATTCCGAATCAAGGCTTCCTACTTGTTCCGAATCAAGGCCTACTACTTGTTTAGAAAGAAGTCCTCGAACACTTTTCAGAATCAAAACCTCCTACTTGTTCAGAATCAAGGCCTCCTACTTTTTCAGAATCAAGGCCTCCTACTTGTTCAGAGCCAAGGCCTCCAACTTGTTCAGAACCAAGGACTCCGACTTGTTCAGAATCAAGGCCTCCTACTTGTTCAGGATCAAGGCCTGCTACTTCTTCAGAACCAACTCCTACTATTTGTTCAGAATAAAGGCTTCCTAATGGTTCTGAATCACGGCCTCCTACTTGTTCAGAATCAAGGCCTGCTGCTTGTTCAGAATCAAGTCCTCCTACTTTTTCAGAATCACGGCCTCCTACTTGTTCGAATCAAGACTGCCAACTTGTTCGGAATCAAGTCCTCCTACTTGTTCAGAATCAAGGCATCCTACTTGTTCAGCACCAAGGCCTCCTACTTGTTCAGAATCATGGCCTCCTACTTGTTCAGTATGAAGGCCTCCTATTTGTTCAGAAACAAGGCCTCCTACTTGTTCAGATTCAAGGCCTGCTGCTTGTTCAGAATCACGGCCTGCTACTTGTTCCGAATCAAGTCCTCATATTTTTTCAGAATCACCGCCTCCTACTTGTTCCGAATCAAGGCTTACTACTTTTTAAGAATCAAGGACTCCTGCTTGTTCAGAATCAAGGCTTCCTACTTCTTCCGAATCAAGGCCTCCTACTTGTTCCGAATCAAGGCATCCTAGTTGTTCTGAATCAAGGCTTCCTACTTCTTCCGAATCAAGGCTTCCTACTTGTTCCGAATCAAGGCTTCCTACTTGTTCAGAATCAAGGCTTCCTACTTGTTCCGCATCAAGGCTTCCTACTTGTTCCGAATCAACGCCTCCTATTTGCTCCGAATCAAGGCTTCCTACTTGTTCAGAATCAAGGCCTCCTACTTGTTCTGAATCAAGGCTTCCTACTTGTTCCGAATCAAGGCTTCCTACTTGTTCCGAATCAAGGCCTCCTACTTGTTCAGAATCACGGCCTCCTACTTTTTCTTAATCAAGGCCTACTGCTTTTTCCGAATCAAGGCCTACTACTTGTTCCAATTCAAGGCTTCCAACTTGTTCTGAATCAAGGCTTCCTACTTGTTCCGAATCAAGGCTTCCTACTTGTTCCGAATCAAGGCCTCCAACTTGTTCAGAACCAAGGCCTCCCACTTGTTCAGAAACAAGTCCTCCTACTTGTTCGAATCAAGACAGCCAACTTGTTCCGAATCAAGGCCTCCTACTTGTTCAGAGCGAAGGCTTCCTACTTGTTCAGAATCAAGGCCTCCTACTTGTTCAGTATGAAGGCCTCCAACTTGTTCAGAAACAAGGCCTCGTACTTGTTCAGAATCAAGGCCTCCTACTTGTTCAGAACCAAGGCCTCCTATTTGTTCAGAATCAAGTCCTCCTACTTGTTCCGAATCAAGGCTTCCTACTTGTTCTGAATCAAGGCCTCCTACTTGTTTAGAATCAAGGCCTCCTACTTGTTCCGAAACAAGTCCTCCTACTTGTTCGAATCAAGACAGCCAACTTATTCAGAATCAAGACCTCATACTTATTAAGAATCAAGGCCTCCTGGTTGATCAGAATCAAGGCCTCCCACTTGTTCAGAACCAAGGCCTCCTACTTGTTCAGAATCAAGGCTTCCTACTAATTCCGAATCAAGGCTTCCTACTTGTTCCGAATCAAGGCCTCCTACTTGTTCCGAATCAAGGCCTACTACTTGATTAGAAAGAAGTCCTCGAACACTTTTCAGAATCAAAACCTCCTACTTGTTCAGAATCAAGACCTCATACTTATTCAGAATCAAGGACTCCAACTTCTTCAGAAACAAGGCCTCCTGGTTGTTCAGAATCAAGGCCTCCTACTTGTTCAGAGCGAAGGCTTCCTACTTGTTCAGAATCAAGGCCTCCTTCTTGTTCAGTATGAAGGCCTCCAACTTGTTCAGAAACAAGGCCTCGTACTTGTTCAGAATCAAGGCCTCCTACTTGTTCAGAACCAAGGCCTCCTATTTGTTCAGAATCAAGTCCTCCTACTTGTTCCGAATCAAGGCTTCCTACTTGTTCTGAATCAAGGCCTCCTACTTGTTTAGAATCAAGGCCTCCTACTTGTTCCGAAACAAGTCCTCCTACTTGTTCGAATCAAGACAGCCAACTTATTCAGAATCAAGACCTCATACTTATTAAGAATCAAGGCCTCCTGGTTGATCAGAATCAAGGCCTCCTACTTGTTCAGAACAAAGGCCTCCTATTTGTTCAGAATCAAGGCTTCCTACTAATTCCGAATCAAGGCTTCCTACTTGTTCCGAATCAAGGCCTCCTACTTGTTCCAAATCAAGGCCTACTACTTGTTTAGAAAGAAGTCCTCGAACACTTTTCAGAATCAAAACCTCCTACTTGTTCAGAATCAAGGACTCCGACTTGTTCAGAATCAAGGCCTCCTACTTGTTCAGGATCAAGGCCTGCTACTTCTTCAGAACCAACTCCTACTATTTGTTCAGAATAAAGGCTTCCTAATGGTTCTGAATCACGGCCTCCTACTTGTTCAGAATCAAGGCCTGCTGCTTGTTCAGAATCAAGTCCTCCTACTTTTTCAGAATCACGGCCTCCTACTTGTTCGAATCAAGACTGCCAACTTGTTCGGAATCAAGTCCTCCTACTTGTTCAGAATCAAGGCATCCTACTTGTTCAGCACCAAGGCCTCCTACTTGTTCAGAATCATGGCCTCCTACTTGTTCAGTATGAAGGCCTCCTATTTGTTCAGAAACAAGGCCTCCTACTTGTTCAGATTCAAGGCCTGCTGCTTGTTCAGAATCACGGCCTGCTACTTGTTCCGAATCAAGTCCTCATATTTTTTCAGAATCACCGCCTCCTACTTGTTCCGAATCAAGGCTTACTACTTTTTAAGAATCAAGGACTCCTGCTTGTTCAGAATCAAGGCTTCCTACTTCTTCCGAATCAAGGCCTCCTACTTGTTCCGAATCAAGGCATCCTAGTTGTTCTGAATCAAGGCTTCCTACTTCTTCCGAATCAAGGCTTCCTACTTGTTCCGAATCAAGGCTTCCTACTTGTTCAGAATCAAGGCTTCCTACTTGTTCCGCATCAAGGCTTCCTACTTGTTCCTAATCAAGGCCTCCTACTTGTTCTGAATCAAGGCTTCCTACTTGTTCCGAATCAAGGCTTCCTACTTGTTCCGAATCAAGGCCTCCTACTTGTTCAGAATCACGGCCTCCTACTTTTTCTTAATCAAGGCCTACTGCTTTTTCCGAATCAAGGCCTACTACTTGTTCCAATTCAAGGCTTCCAACTTGTTCTGAATCAAGGCTTCCTACTTGTTCCGAATCAAGGCTTCCTACTTGTTCCGAATCAAGGCCTCCGACTTGTTCAGAATCAAGGCCTCCTACTTGTTCAGGATCAAGGCCTGCTACTTCTTCAGAACCAACTCCTACTATTTGTTCAGAATAAAGGCTTCCTAATGGTTCTGAATCACGGCCTCCTACTTGTTCAGAATCAAGGCCTGCTGCTTGTTCAGAATCAAGTCCTCCTACTTTTTCAGAATCACGGCCTCCTACTTGTTCGAATCAAGACTGCCAACTTGTTCGGAATCAAGTCCTCCTACTTGTTCAGAATCAAGGCATCCTACTTGTTCAGCACCAAGGCCTCCTACTTGTTCAGAATCATGGCCTCCTACTTGTTCAGTATGAAGGCCTCCTATTTGTTCAGAAACAAGGCCTCCTACTTGTTCAGATTCAAGGCCTGCTGCTTGTTCAGAATCACGGCCTGCTACTTGTTCCGAATCAAGTCCTCATATTTTTTCAGAATCACCGCCTCCTACTTGTTCCGAATCAAGGCTTACTACTTTTTAAGAATCAAGGACTCCTGCTTGTTCAGAATCAAGGCTTCCTACTTCTTCCGAATCAAGGCCTCCTACTTGTTCCGAATCAAGGCATCCTAGTTGTTCTGAATCAAGGCTTCCTACTTCTTCCGAATCAAGGCTTCCTACTTGTTCCGAATCAAGGCTTCCTACTTGTTCAGAATCAAGGCTTCCTACTTGTTCCGCATCAAGGCTTCCTACTTGTTCCTAATCAAGGCCTCCTACTTGTTCTGAATCAAGGCTTCCTACTTGTTCCGAATCAAGGCTTCCTACTTGTTCCGAATCAAGGCCTCCTACTTGTTCAGAATCACGGCCTCCTACTTTTTCTTAATCAAGGCCTACTGCTTTTTCCGAATCAAGGCCTACTACTTGTTCCAATTCAAGGCTTCCAACTTGTTCTGAATCAAGGCTTCCTACTTGTTCCGAATCAAGGCTTCCTACTTGTTCCGAATCAAGGCCTCCAACTTGTTCAGAACCAAGGCCTCCCACTTGTTCAGAAACAAGTCCTCCTACTTGTTCGAATCAAGACAGCCAACTTGTTCCGAATCAAGGCCTCCTACTTGTTCAGAGCGAAGGCTTCCTACTTGTTCAGAATCAAGGCCTCCTACTTGTTCAGTATGAAGGCCTCCAACTTGTTCAGAAACAAGGCCTCGTACTTGTTCAGAATCAAGGCCTCCTACTTGTTCAGAACCAAGGCCTCCTATTTGTTCAGAATCAAGTCCTCCTACTTGTTCCGAATCAAGGCTTCCTACTTGTTCTGAATCAAGGCCTCCTACTTGTTTAGAATCAAGGCCTCCTACTTGTTCCGAAACAAGTCCTCCTACTTGTTCGAATCAAGACAGCCAACTTATTCAGAATCAAGACCTCATACTTATTAAGAATCAAGGCCTCCTGGTTGATCAGAATCAAGGCCTCCCACTTGTTCAGAACCAAGGCCTCCTACTTGTTCAGAATCAAGGCTTCCTACTAATTCCGAATCAAGGCTTCCTACTTGTTCCGAATCAAGGCCTCCTACTTGTTCCGAATCAAGGCCTACTACTTGATTAGAAAGAAGTCCTCGAACACTTTTCAGAATCAAAACCTCCTACTTGTTCAGAATCAAGACCTCATACTTATTCAGAATCAAGGACTCCAACTTCTTCAGAAACAAGACCTCCTGGTTGTTCAGAATCAAGGCCTCCTACTTGTTCAGAGTCAAGGCCTCCTACTTGTTCGAATCAAGACAGCCAACTTGTTCCGAATGAAGGCCTCCAACTTGTTCAGAATCAACACCTCATACTTGTTCAGAATCAAGGCCTCCTACTTGTTCAAAACCAAGGCCTCCTACTTGTTCTGAATCAAGACCTCCTACTTGTTCAGAACCAAGGTCTCCTACTTGTCCAGAATCAAGGCCCGCTGCTTGTTCAGAAACACGACCTGCTACTTGTTCCGAATCAAGACCTGCTACTTTTTCAGAATCACGGCCTCCTACTTTTTCTTAATCAAGGCCTACTGCTGTTTACGAATCAAGGCCTACCACTTGTTCCAATTCAAGGCTTCCTACTTGTTAAGAAGCTAAGGTTCCTATTTGTTCCGAATCAAGGCTTCCTACTTCTTCCGAATCAAGGCCTCCTACTTGTTCCGAATCAAGGCTTCCTATTTGTTCTGAATCAAGGCTTTCTACTTGCTCCGAATCAAGGCTTCCTACTTGTTCCGAATCAAGGCCTGCTACTTGTTCAGAACCAACTCCTACTATTTGTTCAGAATAAAGGCTTCCTAATGATTCTGAATCACGGCCTCCTACTTGTTCAGAATCAAGGCCTGCTGCTTGTTCAGAATCAAGTCCTCCTACTTTTTCAGAATCACGGCCTCCTACTTGTTCGAATCAAGACTGCCAACTTGTTCGGAATCAAGGCCTCCTACTTGTTCAGAATCAAGGCATCCTACTTGTTCAGCACCAAGGCCTCCTACTTGTTCAGAATCAAGGCCTCCTACTTGTTCAGTATGAAGGCCTCCTATTTGTTCAGAACCAAGGCCTCCTACTTGTTCAGATTCAAGGCCTGCTGCTTGTTCAGAATCACGGCCTGCTTCTTGTTCCGAATCAAGTCCTCATATTTTTTCAGAATCACCGCCTCCTACTTGTTCCGAATCAAGGCTTACTACTTTTTAAGAATCAAGGACTCCTGCTTGTTCAGAATCAAGGCTTCCTACTTCTTCCGAATCAAGGCCTCCTACTTGTTCCGAATCAAGGCATCCTAGTTGTTCTGAATCAAGGCTTCCTACTTCTTCCGAATCAAGGCTTCCTACTTGCTCCGAATCAAGGCTTCCTACTTGTTCAGAATCAAGGCTTCCTACTTGTTCCGCATCAAGGCTTCCTACTTGTTCCGAATCAAGGCCTCCTATTTGCTCCGAATCAAGGCTTCCTACTTGTTCAGAATCAAGGCCTCCTACTTGTTCTGAATCAAGGCCTCCTACTTGTTCAGTATGAAGGCCTCCAACTTGTTCAGAAACAAGGCCTCGTACTTGTTCAGAATCAAGGCCTCCTACTTGTTCAGAACCAAGGCCTCCTACTTGTTCCGAATCAAGGCTTCCTACTTGTTCCGAATCAAGGCCTCCTATTTGCTCCGAATCAAGGCTTCCTACTTGTTCAGAATCAAGGCCTCCTACTTGTTCCGAATCAAGGCCTCCAACTTGTTCAGAACCAAGGCCTCCCACTTGTTCAGAAACAAGTCCTCCTACTTGTTCGAATCAAGACAGCCAACTTGTTCCGAATCAAGGCCTCCTACTTGTTCAGAGTGAAGGCTTCCTACTTGTTCAGAATCAAGGCCTCCTACTTGTTCAGTATGAAGGCCTCCAACTTGTTCAGAAACAAGGCCTCGTACTTGTTCAGAATCAAGGCCTCCTACTTGTTCAGAACCAAGGCCTCCTACTTGTTCCGAATCAAGGCTTCCTACTTGTTCCGAATCAAGGCTTCCAACTTGTTAAAAATCAAGGCTTCCTACTTGTTCCGAATCAAGGCCTCCTACTTGTTCAGAATCACGGCCTCCTACTTTTTCTTAATCAAGGCCTACTGCTTTTTCCGAATCAAGGCCTACTACTTGTTCCAATTCAAGGCTTCCAACTTGTTCTGAATCAAGGCTTCCTACTTGTTCCGAATCAAGGCTTCCTACTTGTTCCGAATCAAGGCCTCCAACTTGTTCAGAACCAAGGCCTCCCACTTGTTCAGAAACAAGTCCTCCTACTTGTTCGAATCAAGACAGCCAACTTGTTCCGAATCAAGGCCTCCTACTTGTTCAGAGCGAAGGCTTCCTACTTGTTCAGAATCAAGGCCTCCTACTTGTTCAGTATGAAGGCCTCCAACTTGTTCAGAAACAAGGCCTCGTACTTGTTCAGAATCAAGGCCTCCTACTTGTTCAGAACCAAGGCCTCCTATTTGTTCAGAATCAAGTCCTCCTACTTGTTCCGAATCAAGGCTTCCTACTTGTTCTGAATCAAGGCCTCCTACTTGTTTAGAATCAAGGCCTCCTACTTGTTCCGAAACAAGTCCTCCTACTTGTTCGAATCAAGACAGCCAACTTATTCAGAATCAAGACCTCATACTTATTAAGAATCAAGGCCTCCTGGTTGATCAGAATCAAGGCCTCCCACTTGTTCAGAACCAAGGCCTCCTACTTGTTCAGAATCAAGGGTTCCTACTAATTCCGAATCAAGGCTTCCTACTTGTTCCGAATCAAGGCCTACTACTTGATTAGAAAGAAGTCCTCGAACACTTTTCAGAATCAAAGCCTCCTACTTGTTCAGAATCAAGGACTCCAACTTCTTCAGAAACAAGGCCTCCTGGTTGTTCAGAATCAAGGCCTCCTACTTGTTCAGAGTTAAGGCCTCCTACTTGTTCGAATCAAGACAGCCAACTTGTTCCGAATGAAGGCCTCCAACTTGTTCAGAATCAACACCTCATACTTGTTCAGAATCAAGGCCTCCTACTTGTTCAAAACCAAGGCCTCCTACTTGTTCTGAATCAAGACCTCCTACTTGTTCAGAACCAAGGTCTCCTACTTGTCCAGAATCAAGGCCCGCTGCTTGTTCAGAAACACGACCTGCTACTTGTTTCGAATCAAGACCTCCTACTTTTTCAGAATCACAGACTCCTACTTTTTCTTAATCAAGGCCTACTGCTGTTTACGAATCAAGGCCTACCACTTGTTCCAATTCAAGGCTTCCTACTTGTTAAGAATCTAAGGTTCCTATTTGTTCCGAATCAAGGCTTCCTACTTCTTCCGAATCAAGGCCTCCTACTTGTTCCGAATCAAGGCTTCCTACTTGTTCTGAATCAAGGCTTTCTACTTGCTCCGAATCAAGGCTTCCTACTTGTTCCGAATCAAGGCCTCCTACTTGTTCAGAACCATGGCCTCCTACTTGTTCAGAAACAAGTCCTCCTACTTGTTCGAATCAAGACAGCCAACTTGTTCCGAATGAAGGCCTCCTACTTGTTTAGAATCAAGGCCTCCTACTTGATCAGAAACAAGTCCTCCTACTTGTTCGAATCAAGACAGCCAACTTGTTCAAAATCAAGACCTCATACTTATTAAGAATCAAGGCCTCCTGGTTGTTCAGAATCAAGGCCTCATACTTGTTCAGAACCAAGGCCTCCTACTTGTTCAGAATCAAGGCTTCCTACTAATTCCGAATCAAGGCTTCCTACTTGTTCCGAATTAAGGCCTCCTACTTGTTCCGAATCAAGGCCTACTACTTGTTTAGAAACAAGTCCGCGAACACTGTTCAGAATCAAGCCCTCATACTTATTCAGAATCAAGGACTCCAACTTCTTCAGAAACAAGGCCTCCTGGTTGTTCAGAATCAAGGCCTCCTACTTGTTCAGAGTCAAGGCCTCCTACTTGTTCAGAACCAAGGCCTCTTACTTGTTCAGAATCAAGGCCTCCTACTTGTTCAGAATCAAGGCCTCCTACATGTTCAAAACCAAGGCTTCCTACTTGTTCTGAATCAAGGCTTCCTACTTGTTCCGAATCAAGGCTTCCTACTTGTTCCGAATCAAGGCCTCCTACTTTTTTAGAATCAAGGCCTCCTACTTGTTCAGAATCAAGGCCTCCTACTTGTTCCGAATCAAGGCATCCTAGTTGTTCTGAATCAAGGCTTCCTACTTCTTCCGAATCAAGGCTTCCTACTTGCTCCGAATCAAGGCTTCCTACTTGTTCAGAATCAAGGCTTCCTACTTGTTCCGCATCAAGGCTTCCTACTTGTTCCGAATCAAGGCCTCCTATTTGCTCCGAATCAAGGCTTCCTACTTGTTCAGAATCAAGGCCTCCAACTTGTTCAGAACCAAGGACTCCGACTTGTTCAGAATCAAGGCCTCCTACTTGTTCAGGATCAAGGCCTGCTACTTGTTCAGAACTAACTCCTACTATTTGTTCAGAATAAAGGCTTCCTAATGGTTCTGAATCACGGCCTCCTACTTGTTCAGAATCAAGGCCTGCTGCTTGTTCAGAATCAAGTCCTCCTACTTTTTCAGAATCACGGCCTCCTACTTGTTCGAATCAAGACTGCCAACTTGTTCGGAATCAAGGCCTCCTACTTGTTCAGAATCAAGGCCTCCTACTCATTCAGAATCAAGGCCTTCTACTTGTTCAGAACCAATGCCTCCAACTTGTTTAGAATCAAGGCCTGCTGCTTGTTCAGAATCAAGGCCTCCTACTTGTTCAGAATCAAGGCCTGCCGCTTGTTCAGAATCAAGGCCTCCAACTTGTTCGGAATCAAGGCCTCCTACTTGTTCAGAATCAAGGCTTCCTACTCATTCAGAATCAAGGCCTTCTACTTGTTCAGAACCAATGCCTCCAACTTGTTTAGAATCAAGGCCTGCTGCTTGTTCAGAATCAAGGCCTCCTACTTGTTCCGAATCAAGGCTTCCTACTTGTTCCGAATCAAGGCCTCCTATTTGCTCCGAATCAAGGCTTCCTACTTGTTCAGAATCAAGGCCTCCTACTTGTTCCGAATCAAGGCCTCCAACTTGTTCAGAACCAAGGCCTCCCACTTGTTCAGAAACAAGTCCTCCTACTTGTTCGAATCAAGACAGCCAACTTGTTCCGAATCAAGGCCTCCTACTTGTTCAGAGTGAAGGCTTCCTACTTGTTCAGAATCAAGGCCTCCTACTTGTTCAGTATGAAGGCCTCCAACTTGTTCAGAAACAAGGCCTCGTACTTGTTCAGAATCAAGGCCTCCTACTTGTTCAGAACCAAGGCCTCCTACTTGTTCCGAATCAAGGCTTCCTACTTGTTCCGAATCAAGGCTTCCAACTTGTTAAAAATCAAGGCTTCCTACTTGTTCCGAATCAAGGCCTCCTACTTGTTCAGAATCACGGCCTCCTACTTTTTCTTAATCAAGGCCTACTGCTTTTTCCGAATCAAGGCCTACTACTTGTTCCAATTCAAGGCTTCCAACTTGTTCTGAATCAAGGCTTCCTACTTGTTCCGAATCAAGGCTTCCTACTTGTTCCGAATCAAGGCCTCCAACTTGTTCAGAACCAAGGCCTCCCACTTGTTCAGAAACAAGTCCTCCTACTTGTTCGAATCAAGACAGACAACTTGTTCCGAATCAAGGCCTCCTACTTGTTCAGAGCGAAGGCTTCCTACTTGTTCAGAATCAAGGCCTCCTACTTGTTCAGTATGAAGGCCTCCAACTTGTTCAGAAACAAGGCCTCGTACTTGTTCAGAATCAAGGCCTCCTACTTGTTCAGAACCAAGGCCTCCTATTTGTTCAGAATCAAGTCCTCCTACTTGTTCCGAATCAAGGCTTCCTACTTGTTCTGAATCAAGGCCTCCTACTTGTTTAGAATCAAGGCCTCCTACTTGTTCCGAAACAAGTCCTCCTACTTGTTCGAATCAAGACAGCCAACTTATTCAGAATCAAGACCTCATACTTATTAAGAATCAAGGCCTCCTGGTTGATCAGAATCAAGGCCTCCCACTTGTTCAGAACCAAGGCCTCCTACTTGTTCAGAATCAAGGGTTCCTACTAATTCCGAATCAAGGCTTCCTACTTGTTCCGAATCAAGGCCTCCTACTTGTTCCGAATCAAGGCCTACTACTTGATTGGAAAGAAGTCCTCGAACACTTTTCAGAATCAAAGCCTCCTACTTGTTCAGAATCAAGACCTCATACTTATTCAGAATCAAGGACTCCAACTTCTTCAGAAACAAGGCCTCCTGGTTGTTCAGAATCAAGGCCTCCTACTTGTTCAGAGTTAAGGCCTCCTACTTGTTCGAATCAAGACAGCCAACTTGTTCCGAATGAAGGCCTCCAACTTGTTCAGAATCAACACCTCATACTTGTTCAGAATCAAGGCCTCCTACTTGTTCAAAACCAAGGCCTCCTACTTGTTCTGAATCAAGACCTCCTACTTGTTCAGAACCAAGGTCTCCTACTTGTCCAGAATCAAGGCCCGCTGCTTGTTCAGAAACACGACCTGCTACTTGTTTCGAATCAAGACCTCCTACTTTTTCAGAATCACAGACTCCTACTTTTTCTTAATCAAGGCCTACTGCTGTTTACGAATCAAGGCCTACCACTTGTTCCAATTCAAGGCTTCCTACTTGTTAAGAATCTAAGGTTCCTATTTGTTCCGAATCAAGGCTTCCTACTTCTTCCGAATCAAGGCCTCCTACTTGTTCCGAATCAAGGCTTCCTACTTGTTCTGAATCAAGGCTTTCTACTTGCTCCGAATCAAGGCTTCCTACTTGTTCCGAATCAAGGCCTCCTACTTGTTCAGAACCAAGGCCTCCTACTTGTTCAGAAACAAGTCCTCCTACTTGTTCGAATCAAGACAGCCAACTTGTTCCGAATGAAGGCCTCCTACTTGTTTAGAATCAAGGCCTCCTACTTGATCAGAAACAAGTCCTCCTACTTGTTCGAATCAAGACAGCCAACTTGTTCAAAATCAAGACCTCATACTTATTAAGAATCAAGGCCTCCTGGTTGTTCAGAATCAAGGCCTCATACTTGTTCAGAACCAAGGCCTCCTACTTGTTCAGAATCAAGGCTTCCTACTAATTCCGAATCAAGGCTTCCTACTTGTTCCGAATTAAGGCCTCCTACTTGTTCCGAATCAAGGCCTACTACTTGTTTAGAAACAAGTCCGCGAACACTGTTCAGAATCAAGACCTCATACTTATTCAGAATCAAGGACTCCAACTTCTTCAGAAACAAGGCCTCCTGGTTGTTCAGAATCAAGGCCTCCTACTTGTTCAGAGTCAAGGCCTCCTACTTGTTCAGAACCAAGGCCTCTTACTTGTTCAGAATCAAGGCCTCCTACTTGTTCAGAATCAAGGCCTCCTACATGTTCAAAACCAAGGCTTCCTACTTGTTCTGAATCAAGGCTTCCTACTTGTTCCGAATCAAGGCTTCCTACTTGTTCCGAATCAAGGCCTCCTACTTTTTCAGAATCAAGGCCTCCTACTTGTTCAGAATCAAGGCCTCCTACTTGTTCCGAATCAAGGCATCCTAGTTGTTCTGAATCAAGGCTTCCTACTTCTTCCGAATCAAGGCTTGCTACTTGCTCCGAATCAAGGCTTCCTACTTGTTCAGAATCAAGGCTTCCTACTTGTTCCGCATCAAGGCTTCCTACTTGTTCCGAATCAAGGCCTCCTATTTGCTCCAAATCAAGGCTTCCTACTTGTTCAGAATCAAGGCCTCCAACTTGTTCAGAACCAAGGACTCCGACTTGTTCAGAATCAAGGCCTCCTACTTGTTCAGGATCAAGGCCTGCTACTTGTTCAGAACCAACTCCTACTATTTGTTCAGAATAAAGGCTTCCTAATGGTTCTGAATCACGGCCTCCTACTTGTTCAGAATCAAGGCCTGCTGCTTGTTCAGAATCAAGTCCTCCTACTTTTTCAGAATCACGGCCTCCTACTTGTTCGAATCAAGACTGCCAACTTGTTCGGAATCAAGACCTCCTACTTGTTCAGAATCAAGGCCTCCTACTCATTCAGAATCAAGGCCTTCTACTTGTTCAGAACCAATGCCTCCAACTTGTTTAGAATCAAGGCCTGCTGCTTGTTCAGAATCAAGGCCTCCTACTTGTTCAGAATCAAGGCCTGCCGCTTGTTCAGAATCAAGGCCTCCTACTTGTTCCGAATCAAGGCTTCCTACTTGTTCAGTATCAAGGCTTCCTTCTTGTTCCGAATCAAGGCTTCCTACTTATTCCGAATCAAGGCCTCCTACTTGTTCCAAATCAATGCTTGCTACTTGTTCCAAATCAAGGCCTCCAACTTGTTCAGAAACAAGGCCTCGTACTTGTTCAGAATCAAGGCCTCCTACTTGTTCAGTATGAAGGCCTCCTACTTGTTTAGAAACAAGGCCTCGTACTTGTTCAGAAACAAGGCCTCCTACTTGTTCAGTATGAAGGCCTCCAACTTGTTCAGAAACAAGGCCTCGTACTTGTTCAGAATCAAGGCCTCCAACTTGTTCAGTATGAAGGCCTCCTATTTGTTCAGAACCAAGGCCTCCTACTTGTTCAGATTCAAGGCCTGCTGCTTGTTCAGAATCACGGCCTGCTACTTGTTCCGAATCAAGTCCTCATATTTTTTCAGAATCACCGCCTCCTACTTGTTCTGAATCAAGGCCTACTTCGTTTTCCGAATCAAGGCCTCCTACTTGTTCCGAATCAAGGCTTACTACTTTTTAAGAATCAAGGACTCCTGCTTGTTCAGAATCAAGGCTTCCTACTTCTTCCGTATCAAGGCCTCCTACTTGTTCCGAATCAAGGGATCCTAGTTGTTCTGAATCAAGGCTTCCTACTTCTTCCGAATCAAGGCCTCCTACTTGTTCCGAATCAAGGCTTCCTACTTGTTCAGAATCAAGGCTTCCTACTTGTTCCGCATCAAGGCTTCCTACATGTTCCGAATCAAGGCCTCCTATTTGCTCCGAATCAAGGCTTCCTACTTGTTCCGAATCAAGGCTTCCTACTTGTTCAGAATCAAGGCTTCCTACTTGTTCCGAATCAAGGCCTCCTACTTGTTCCGAATCAAGGCTTCCTACTTGTTCTGAATCAAGGCTTTCTACTTGCTCCGAATCAAGGCTTCCTACTTGTTCCGAATCAAGGCCTCCTACTTGTTCAGAACCAAGGCCTCCTACTTGTTCAGAAACAAGTCCTCCTACTTGTTCGAATCAAGACAGCCAACTTGTTCCGAATGAAGGCCTCCTACTTGTTTAGAATCAAGGCCTCCTACTTGATCAGAAACAAGTCCTCCTACTTGTTCGAATCAAGACAGCCAACTTGTTCAAAATCAAGACCTCATACTTATTAAGAATCAAGGCCTCCTGGTTGTTCAGAATCAAGGCCTCATACTTGTTCAGAACCAAGGCCTCCTACTTGTTCAGAATCAAGGCTTCCTACTAATTCCGAATCAAGGCTTCCTACTTGTTCCGAATTAAGGCCTCCTACTTGTTCCGAATCAAGGCCTACTACTTGTTTAGAAACAAGTCCGCGAACACTGTTCAGAATCAAGACCTCATACTTATTCAGAATCAAGGACTCCAACTTCTTCAGAAACAAGGCCTCCTGGTTGTTCAGAATCAAGGCCTCCTACTTGTTCAGAGTCAAGGCCTCCTACTTGTTCAGAACCAAGGCCTCTTACTTGTTCAGAATCAAGGCCTCCTACTTGTTCAGAATCAAGGCCTCCTACATGTTCAAAACCAAGGCTTCCTACTTGTTCTGAATCAAGGCTTCCTACTTGTTCCGAATCAAGGCTTCCTACTTGTTCCGAATCAAGGCCTCCTACTTTTTCAGAATCAAGGCCTCCTACTTGTTCAGAATCAAGGCCTCCTACTTGTTCCGAATCAAGGCATCCTAGTTGTTCTGAATCAAGGCTTCCTACTTCTTCCGAATCAAGGCTTCCTACTTGCTCCGAATCAAGGCTTCCTACTTGTTCAGAATCAAGGCTTCCTACTTGTTCCGCATCAAGGCTTCCTACTTGTTCCGAATCAAGGCCTCCTATTTGCTCCGAATCAAGGCTTCCTACTTGTTCAGAATCAAGGCCTCCAACTTGTTCAGAACCAAGGACTCCGACTTGTTCAGAATCAAGGCCTCCTACTTGTTCAGGATCAAGGCCTGCTACTTGTTCAGAACCAACTCCTACTATTTGTTCAGAATAAAGGCTTCCTAATGGTTCTGAATCACGGCCTCCTACTTGTTCAGAATCAAGGCCTGCTGCTTGTTCAGAATCAAGTCCTCCTACTTTTTCAGAATCACGGCCTCCTACTTGTTCGAATCAAGACTGCCAACTTGTTCGGAATCAAGGCCTCCTACTTGTTCAGAATCAAGGCCTCCTACTCATTCAGAATCAAGGCCTTCTACTTGTTCAGAACCAATGCCTCCAACTTGTTTAGAATCAAGGCCTGCTGCTTGTTCAGAATCAAGGCCTCCTACTTGTTCAGAATCAAGGCCTGCCGCTTGTTCAGAATCAAGGCCTCCTACTTGTTCCGAATCAAGGCTTCCTACTTGTTCAGTATCAAGGCTTCCTTCTTGTTCCGAATCAAGGCTTCCTACTTATTCCGAATCAAGGCCTCCTACTTGTTCCAAATCAATGCTTGCTACTTGTTCCAAATCAAGGCCTCCAACTTGTTCAGAAACAAGGCCTCGTACTTGTTCAGAATCAAGGCCTCCTACTTGTTCAGTATGAAGGCCTCCTACTTGTTTAGAAACAAGGCCTCGTACTTGTTCAGATTCAAGGCCTGCTGCTTGTTCAGAATCACGGCCTGCTACTTGTTCCGAATCAAGTCCTCATATTTTTTCAGAATCACCGCCTCCTACTTGTTCTGAATCAAGGCCTACTTCGTTTTCCGAATCAAGGCCTCCTACTTGTTCCGAATCAAGGCTTACTACTTTTTAAGACTCAAGGACTCCTGCTTGTTCAGAATCAAGGCTTCCTACTTCTTCCGTATCAAGGCCTCCTACTTGTTCCGAATCAAGGGATCCTAGTTGTTCTGAATCAAGGCTTCCTACTTCTTCCGAATCAAGGCCTCCTACTTGTTCCGAATCAAGGCTTCCTACTTGTTCAGAATCAAGGCTTCCTACTTGTTCCGCATCAAGGCTTCCTACATGTTCCGAATCAAGGCCTCCTATTTGCTCCGAATCAAGGCTTCCTACTTGTTCCGAATCAAGGCTTCCTACTTGTTCCGAATCAAGGCTTCCTACTTGTTAAAAATCAAGGCTTCCTACTTGTTCCGAATCAAGGCCTCCTACTTGTTCAGAATCACGGCCTCCTACTTTTTCTTAATCAAGGCCTACTGCTTTTTCCGAATCAAGGCCTACTACTTGTTCCAATTCAAGGCTTCCAACTTGTTCTGAATCAAGGCTTCCTACTTGTTCCGAATCAAGGCTTCCTACTTGTTCCGAATCAAGGCCTCCAACTTGTTCAGAACCAAGGCCTCCCACTTGTTCAGAAACAAGTCCTCCTACTTGTTCGAATCAAGACAGCCAACTTGTTCCGAATCAAGGCCTCCTACTTGTTCAGAGCGAAGGCTTCCTACTTGTTCAGAATCAAGGCCTCCTACTTGTTCAGTATGAAGGCCTCCAACTTGTTCAGAAACAAGGCCTCGTACTTGTTCAGAATCAAGGCCTCCTACTTGTTCAGTATGAAGGCCTCCTATTTGTTCAGAACCAAGGCCTCCTACTTGTTCAGATTCAAGGCCTGCTGCTTGTTCAGAATCACGGCCTGCTACTTGTTCTGAATCAGGGCCTACTTCTTTTTCCGAATCAAGGCCTCCTACTTGTTCCGAATCAAGGCTTACTACTTGTTAAGAATCAAGGACTCCTACTTGTTCAGAATCAAGGCTTCCTAGTTGTTCTGAATCAAGGCTTCCTACTTCTTCCGAATCAAGGCCTCCTACTTGTTCCGAATCAAGGCATCCTTCTTGTTCTGAATCAAGGCTTCCTACTTGTTCCGAATCAAGGCTTCCTACTTGTTCAGAATCAAGGCTTCCTACTTGTTCCGCATCAAGGCTTCCTACTTGTTCCGAATCAAGGCCTCCTATTTGCTCCGAATCAAGGCTTCCTACTTGTTCAGAATCAAGGCCTCCTACTTGTTCTGAATCAAGGCTTCCTACTTGTTCCGAATCAAGGCTTCCTACTTGTTCTGAATCAAGGCTTCCTACTTGTTAAAAATCAAGGCTTCCTACTTGTTCTGAATCAAGGCCTCCTACTTGTTCAGAATCACGGCCTCCTACTTTTTCTTAATCAAGGCCTACTGCTTTTTCCGAATCAAGGCTTCCTACTTGTTAAAAATCAAGGCTTCCTACTTGTTCAGAATCAAGGCTTCCTACTTGTTCCGAATCAAGGCTTCCTACTTGTTCAGAATCAAGGCTTCCTACTTGTTCCACATCAACGCTTCCTACTTGTTCCGAATCAAGGCCTCCTATTTGCTCCGAATCAAGGCTTCCTACTTGTTCAGAATCAAGGCCTCCTACTTGTTCTGAATCAAGGCTTCCTACTTGTTCCGAATCAAGGCTTCCTACTTGTTCAGAAACAAGTCCTCCTACTTGTTCGAATCAAGACAGCCAACTTGTTCCGAATCAAGGCCTCCTACTTGTTCAGAGCGAAGGCTTCCTACTTGTTCAGAATCAAGGCCTCCTACTTGTTCAGAATCAAGGCCTCCTACTTGTTCAGAAACAAGTCCTCCTACTTGTTCGAATCAAGACAGCCAACTTGTTCCGAATCAAGGCCTCCTACTTGTTAAGAAACAAGGCCTCCTACTTGTTCAGAAACAAGTCCTCCTACTTGTTCGAATCAAGACAGCCAACTTGTTCAGAATGAAGACCTCAAACTTAGTCAGAATCAAGTCCCCCTACTTGTTCTGAATCAAGGCTTCCTACTTGTTCCGAATCAAGGACTCCTACTTGCTAAGAATCAAGGCTTCCTACTTGTTCAGAATGAAGGCCTCCTACTTGTTCAGAATCAAGGCTTCCTACTGGTTCTGAATCAAGGCTTCCTACTTGTTCCGAATCAAGGCTTCCTACTTGTTCCGAATCAAGGCATCCTACTTGTTTAGAATCAAGGCTTCCTACTTGTTCCGAATCAAGGCTTCCTACTTCTTCCGAATCAAGGCCTCCTACTTGTTCCGAATCAAGGCTTCCTACTTGTTCAGAATCAAGGCCTACTACTTGTTCAGAATCAAGGCCACCTACTTGATCTGAATCAAGGTCTCCTACTTGTTCCGAATCAAGGCCTCCTACTTGTTCAGAACCAAGGCCTCCTACTTGTTCAGAAACAAGTCCTCCGACTTGTTCGAATCAAGACAGCGAACTTGTTCCGAATGAAAGCCTCCTACTTGTTCAGAATCAAGGCCTCCTACTTGTTCAGAAACAAGTCCACCTACTTGTTCGAATCAAGACAGCCAACTTGTTCAGAATCAAGACCTCATACTTATTAAGAATCAAGGCTTCTTGGTTGTTCAGAATCAAGGCCTCCTACTTGTTGAGAATCAAGGCCTCCTACTTGTTCAGAATCAAGGCCTCCTACTTGTTCTGAATCAAGGTCTCCTACTTGTTCAGAATCAAGGCCTCCTACTTGTTCAGACCCAAGGTCTCCTACTTGTTCAGAATCAAGGCCTGCTGCTTGTTCAGAATCATGACCTGCTATTTGTTCTGAATCAAGTCCTACTACTTTTTCAGAATCACGGCCTCCTACTTTTTCTTAATCAAGGCCTACTGCTTTTTCCGAATCAAGGCATACTACTTGTTCCTATTCAAGGCTTCCTACTTGTTCAGAGCGAAGGCTTCCTACTTGTTCAGAATCAAGGCCTCCTACTTGTTCAGAATCAAGGCATCCTACTTGTTCAGAAACAAGTCCTCCTACTTGTTCGAATCAAGACAGCCAACTTGTTCCGAATCAAGGCCTCCTACTTGTTCAGAAACAAGGCCTCCTACTTGTTCAGAAACAAGTCCTCCTACTTGTTCGAATCAAGACAGCCAACTTGTTCAGAATCAAGACCTCAAACTTAGTCAGAATCAAGTCCCCCTGCTTGTTCTGAATCAAGGCTTCCTACTTGTTCCGAATCAAGGCCTCCTACTTGCTCCGAATCAAGGCTTCTTACTTGTTCAGAATGAAGGCCTCCTACTTGTTCAGAATCAAGGCTTCCTACTTGTTCTGAATCAAGGCTTCCTACTTGTTCCGAATCAAGGCTTCCTACTTGTTCCGAATCAAGGCATCCTACTTGTTTAGAATCAAGGCTTCCTACTTGTTCCGAATCAAGGCTTCCTACTTCATCCGAATCAAGGCCTCCTAATTGTTCCGAATCAAGGCTTCCTACTTGTTCAGAATCAAGGCCTCCTACTTGTTCAGAATCAAGGCCTCCTACTTGTTCTGAATCAAGGTCTCCTACTTGTTCAGAATCAAGGCCTCCTACTTGTTCAGAGCCAAGGCCTCCACCTTGTTCTGAATCAAGGTCTCCTACTTGTTCTGAATCAAGGTCACCTACTTGTTCAGAATCAAGGCCTCCTACATGTTCAGAGCCAAGGCCTCCACCTTGTTCTGAAACAAGGTCTCCTACTTGTTCAGAATCAAGGGCTCCTACTTGTTCAGAGCCAAGGCCTCCAACTTGTTCAGAATCAAGGCCTCCTACTTGTTCAGAATCAAGGCCTCCTACTTGTTCTGAACCAAGGCCTCGTACTTGTTCAGAAACAAGTCCTCCTACTTGTTCGAATCAAGACAGCCAACTTGTTCCGAATCAAGGCCTCCTACTTGTTCAGAATCAAGGCCTCCTACTTGTTCTGAACCAAGGCCTCGTACTTGTTCAGAAACAAGTCCTCCTACTTGTTCGAATCAAGACAGCCAACTTGTTCAGAATCAAGACCTCAAACTTAGTCAGAATCAAGGCCTCCAACTTGTTCAGAATCAAGGCATCCTACTTGTTCAGAACCAAGGCCTTCTACTTGTTCAGAATCTAGGCGTCCTACTTGTTCAGATTCAAGGCCTGCTGCTTGTTCAGAATCACGGCCTGCTACTTGTTCCGAATCAAGTCCTCCTACTTTTACAGAATCACGGCCTCCTACTTGTTCTGAATCAAGGCCTACTTCTTTTTCCGAATCAAGGCCTCCTACTTGTTCCGAATCAAGGCTTCCTACTTGTTAAGTATCAAGGCCTCCTACTTGTTCAGAATCAAGGCTTCCTACTTCTTCCAAATCAAGGCCTCCTACTTCTTCCGAATCAAGGCTTCCTACTTGTTCTGAACCAACGCTTCCTACTTGTTCGGAATCAAGGCTTCCTACTTGTTCCGAATGAAGGCTTCCTACTTGTTCTGAATCAAGGCCTCCTACTTGTTCAGAAACAAGTCCTCCTACTTGTTCAGAATGAAGACCTCTTACTTGTTCAGAATCAAGACCTCATACTTATTCAGAATCAAGGACTCCTACTTGTTCAGTGTCAAGGCCTCCTGGTTGTTCAGAATCAAGGCCTCCTTCTTCATCAGAATCAAAGCCTCCTACTTGTTCAGAACCAAGGCAACCTACTTGTTCAGCATCATGGCCTCCTACTTTTTCAGAATCAAAGCCTCCTACTTGTTCCGAATCAAGGCATCCTACTTGTTTAGAATCAAGGCTTCCTACTTGTTCCGAATCAAGGCTTCCTACTTGTTCCGAATAAAGGCCTCCTACTTGTTCAGAATCAAGGCCTCCTACTTGTTCAGAAACAAGTCCTCCTACTTGTTCAGAATGATGACCTCTTACTTGTTCAGAATCAAGACCTCATACTTATTCAGAATCAAGGACTCCTACTTGTTCAGAATCAAGGCCTCCTGGTTGTTCAGAATCAAGGCATCCTACTTGTTCAGAATCAAAGCCTCCTACTTGTTCAGAACCAAGGCCTCCTGCGTGTTCAGCATCATGGCCTCCTACTTGTTCAGAATCAAGGCCTCCGACTTGTTCAGAATCAAGGCCCCCTGCTTGTTCCGAACCAACGCCTACTACTTGTTCAGTATCATGGCTTCCTACTTGTTCAGCATCACGGCATCCTACTTGTTCAGAACCAAGGCCTCTTACTTGTTGAGAACCAAGGCCTCCTACTTGTTCACTATCATGGCCTCTTCCTTGTTTAGCATCAGGGCCTCCTACTTGTTCAGAATCAAGGCTTTCGACTTTTTCAGAATGAAGGCCTCCTACTTGTTCCGATTCAAGGCTTCCTACTTCTTCCGAATCAAGGCCTCCTACTTGTTCCGAATCAAGGCTTCCTACCTGTTCAGAATCAAGGCCTCCTACTTGTTCAGAATCAAGGCCTCCTACTTGTTCTGAATCAAGGTCTCCTACTTGTTCAGACTCAAGGCCTCCTACTTGTTCAGAGCCAAGCCCTCCACATTGTTCTGAATCAAGGTCTCCTACTTGTTCAGAATCAAGGCCTCCTACTTATTCAGAGCCAAGGCCTCCAACTTGTTCAGAATCAAGGCCTCCTACTTGTTCAGAATCAAGGCATCCTACTTGTTCAGAATCAAGGCCTCCTACTTGTTCAGAATCAAGGCCTCCTACTTGTTCTGAATCAAGGTCTCCTACTTGTTCAGAATCAAGGCCTCCTACTTTTTCAGAGCCAAGGCCTCCACCTTGTTCTGAATCAAGGTCTCATACTTGTTCAGAACCAAGGCCTCCTACTTGTTCAGAATCTAGGCCTCCTACTTGTTCAGAAACAAGTCCTCCTACTTGTTCGAATCAAGACAGCCAACTTGTTCCGAATGAAGGCCTCCTACTTGTTCAGAATCAAGGCCTCCTAGTTGCTCCGAATCAAGGTCTCCTACTTGTTCAGAATCATGACCTGCTATTTGTTCTGAATCAAGTCCTCCTACTTTTTCAGAATCACGGCCTCCTACTTTTTCTTAATCAAGGCCTACTGCTTTTTCCGAATCAAGGCCTACTACTTGTTCCAATTCAAGGCTTCCTACTTGTTCTGAATCAAGGCTTCCTACTTGTTCCGAATCAATGCTTCCTACTTGTTCCGAATCAAGGCCTCCAACTTGTTCAGAACCAAGGCCTCCCACTTGTTCAGAAACAAGTCCTGATACTTGTTCGAATCAAGACAGCCAACTTGTTCCGAATCAAGCCCTCCTACTTGTTCAGAGCGAAGGCTTCCTCCTTGTTCTGAATCAAGGCTTCCTACTTGTTCCGAATCAAGGCATCCTACTTGTTTAGAATCAAGGCTTCCTACTTGTTCCGAATCAAGGCTTCCTACTTCTTCCGCATCAAGGCCTCCTACTTGTTCAGAATCAAGGCCTCCTACTTGTTCTGAATCAAGGTCTCCTACTTTTTCAGAATCAAGGCCTCCTACTTGTTCAGAGCCAAGGCCTCCACCTTGTTCTGAATCAAGGTCTCCTACTTGTTCTGAATCAGGGTCTCCTACTTGTTCAAAATCAAGGCCTCCTACTTGTTCAGATCCAAGGCCTCCACCTTGTTCTGAATCAAGGTCTCCTACTTGTACAGACTCAAGGCCTCCTACTTGTTCAGAGCCAAGGCCTCCACCTTGTTCTGAATCAAGGTCTCCTACTTGATCAGAATCAAGGCCTCCTACTTGTTCAGAGCCAAGGCCTCCAACTTGTTCAGAATCAAGGCCTCCTACCTGTTCAGAATCAAGGCATCCTACTTGTTCAGAATCAAGGCCTCCTACTTGTTCAGAATCAAGGCCTCCTACTTGTTCTGAACCAAGGCCTCGTACTTGTTCAGAAACAAGTCCTCCTACTTGTTCGAATCAAGACAGCCAACTTATTCCGAATCAAGGCCTCCTACTTGTTCAGAATCAAGGCCTCCTACTTGTTCAGAAACAAGTCCTCCTACTTGTTCGAATCAAGACAGCCAACTTGTTCAGAATCAAGACCTCAAACTTAGTCAGAATCAAGGCCTCCTGGTTGTTCAGAATCAAGGCCTCCTACTTGTTCAGAATCAAGGCCTCCTACTTGTTCAGAATCAAGGCCTCCTACTTGTTCAGAGCGAAGGCCTCCAACTTGTTCAGAATCAAGGCATCCTACTTGTTCAGAACCAAGGCCTTCTACTTGTTCAGAATCAAGGCGTCCTACTTGTTCAGATTCAAGGCCTGCTGCTTGTTCAGAATCACGGCCTGCTACTTGCTCCGAATCAAGGCTTCCTACTTGTTCAGAATGAAGGCCTCCTACTTGTTCAGAATCAAGGCTTCCTACTTGTTCAGAATCAAGGCCTCCTACTTTTTCAGAGCCAAGGCCTCCTACCTGTTCTGAATCAAGGCCTCCTACTTGTTCAGAATCAAGGCCTCCTACTTGTTCAGAATCAAGGCCTCCACCTTGTTCTGAATCAAGGTCTCCTACTTGTTCAGACTCAAGGCCTCCTACTTGTTCAGAGCCAAGGCCTCCACCTTGTTCTGAATCAAGGTCTCCTACTTGTTCAGAATCAAGGCCTCCTTCTTGTTCAGAGCCAAGGCCTCCAACTTGTTGAGAATCAAGGCATCCTACTTGTTCAGAACCAAAGCCTCCTACTTCTTCCGAATCAAGGCTTCCTACTTGTTCTGAACCAAGGCTTCCTACTTGTTCCGAATCAAGGCTTCCTACTTGTTCCGAATGAAGGCTTCTTACTTGTTCTGAATCAAGGCCTCCTACTTGTTCCGAAACAAGTCCTCCTACTTGTTCAGAATGAAGACCTCTTACTTGTTCAGAATCAAGACCTCATACTTATTCAGAATCAAGGACTCCTACTTGTTCAGTGTCAAGGCCTCCTGGTTGTTCAGAATCAAGGCCTCCTTCTTGATCAGAATCAAAGCCTCCTACTTGTTCAGAACCAAGGCAACCTACTTGTTCAGCATCATGGCCTCCTACTTTTTCAGAATCAACGCCTCCTACTTTTTCAGAACCAAGGCCACCTACTTGTTCAGCATCATGGCCTCCTACTTGTTCAGAACCAAGGCCTCCTGCTTGTTCAGCATCATGGCCTACTTGTTCAGAATCAAGGCCTCCGACTTGTTCAGAATCAAGGCCCCCTGCTTGTTCTGAATCAAGGCTTCCTACTTGTTCGGAATCAAGGCTTCGTACTTGTTCTGAATCAAGGCATCCTACTTGTTTAGAATCAAGGCTTCCTACTTGTTCCGAATCAAGGCTTCCTACTTGTTCTGAATAAAGGCCTCCTACTTGTTCAGAATCAAGGCCTCCAACTTGTTCAGAAACAAGTCCTCCTACTTGTTCAGAATGATGACCTCTTACTTGTTCAGAATCAAGACCTCATACTTATTCAGAATCAAGGACTCCTACTTGTTCAGAATCAAGGCCTCCTACTTGTTCAGAATCAAAGCCTCTTACTTGTTCAGAACCAAGGCCTCCTGCTTGTTCAGCATCATGACCTTCTACTTGTTCAGAATCAAGGCCTCCGACTTGTTCAGAATCAAGGCCCCCTGCTTGTTCCGAACCAACGCCTACTACTTGTTCAGTATCATGGCTTCCTACTTGTTCAGCATCACGGCATCCTACTTGTTCAGAACCAAGGCCTCTTACTTGTTGAGAACCAAGGCCTCCTACTTGTTCAGTATCATGGCCTCTTCCTTGTTTAGCATCAGGGCCTCCTACTTGTTCAGAATCAAGGCTTTCGACTTTTTCAGAATGAAGGCCTCCTACTTGTTCCGATTCAAGGCTTCCTACTTCTTCCGAATCAAGGCCTCCTACTTGTTCCGAATCAAGGCTTCCTACCTGTTCAGAATCAAGGCCTCCTACTTGTTCAGAATCAAGGCCTCCTACTTGTTCTGAATCAAGGTCTCCTACTTGTTCAGACTCAAGGCCTCCTACTTGTTCAGAGCCAAGCCCTCCACCTTGTTCTGAATCAAGGTCTCCTACTTGTTCAGAATCAAGGCCTCCTACTTATTCAGAGCCAAGGCCTCCAACTTGTTCAGAATCAAGGCCTCCTACTTGTTCAGAATCAAGGCATCCTACTTGTTCAGAATCAAGGCCTCCTACTTGTTCAGAATCAAGGCCTCCTACTTGTTCTGAATCAAGGTCTCCTACTTGTTCAGAATGAAGGCCTCCTACTTTTTCAGAGCCAAGG
Organism: Hypanus sabinus; assembly: GCF_030144855.1. Classification (NCBI taxonomy): domain Eukaryota; kingdom Metazoa; phylum Chordata; class Chondrichthyes; order Myliobatiformes; family Dasyatidae; genus Hypanus; species Hypanus sabinus. The sequence continues at coordinate 106,866,441 of NC_082708.1, read as the reverse complement.
CCTCCACCTTGTTCTGAATCAAGGTCTCATACTTGTTCAGAACCAAGGCCTCCTACTTGTTCAGAATCTAGGCCTCCTACTTGTTCAGAAACAAGTCCTCCTACTTGTTCGAATCAAGACAGCCAACTTGTTCCGAATGACGGCCTCCTACTTGTTCAGAATCAAGGCCTCCTAGTTGCTCCGAATCAAGGTCTCCTACTTGTTCAGAATCATGACCTGCTATTTGTTCTGAATCAAGTCCTCCTACTTTTTCAGAATCACGGCCTCCTACTTTTTCTTAATCAAGGCCTACTGCTTTTTCCGAATCAAGGCCTACTACTTGTTCCAATTCAAGGCTTCCTACTTGTTCTGAATCAAAACTTCCTACTTGTTCCGAATCAATGCTTCCTACTTGTTCCGAATCAAGGCCTCCAACTTGTTCAGAACCAAGGCCTCCCACTTGTTCAGAAACAAGTCCTGATACTTGTTCGAATCAAGACAGCCAACTTGTTCCGAATCAAGCCCTCCTACTTGTTCAGAGCGAAGGCTTCCTCCTTGTTCTGAATCAAGGCTTCCTACTTGTTCCGAATCAAGGCATCCTACTTGTTTAGAATCAAGGCTTCCTACTTGTTCCGAATCAAGGCTTCCTACTTCTTCCGCATCAAGGCCTCCTACTTGTTCAGAATCAAGGCCTCCTACTTGTTCTGAATCAAGGTCTCCTACTTTTTCAGAATCAAGGCCTCCTACTTGTTCAGAGCCAAGGCCTCCACCTTGTTCTGAATCAAGGTCTCCTACTTGTTCTGAATCAGGGTCTCCTACTTGTTCAAAATCAAGGCCTCCTACTTGTTCAGATCCAAGGCCTCCACCTTGTTCTGAATCAAGGTCTCCTACTTGTACAGACTCAAGGCCTCCTACTTGTTCAGAGCCAAGGCCTCCACCTTGTTCTGAATCAAGGTCTCCTACTTGATCAGAATCAAGGCCTCCTACTTGTTCAGAGCCAAGGCCTCCAACTTGTTCAGAATCAAGGCCTCCTACCTGTTCAGAATCAAGGCATCCTACTTGTTCAGAATCAAGGCCTCCTACTTGTTCAGAATCAAGGCCTCCTACTTGTTCTGAACCAAGGCCTCGTACTTGTTCAGAAACAAGTCCTCCTACTTGTTCGAATCAAGACAGCCAACTTGTTCCGAATCAAGGCCTCCTACTTGTTCAGAATCAAGGCCTCCTACTTGTTCAGAAACAAGTCCTCCTACTTGTTCGAATCAAGACAGCCAACTTGTTCAGAATCAAGACCTCAAACTTAGTCAGAATCAAGGCCTCCTGGTTGTTCAGAATCAAGGCCTCCTACTTGTTCAGAATCAAGGCCTCCTACTTGTTCAGAATCAAGGCCTCCTACTTGTTCAGAATCAAGGCCTCCTACTTGTTCAGAGCCAAGGCCTCCACCTTGTTCTGAATCAAGGTCTCCTACTTGTTCTGAATCAGGGTCTCCTACTTGTTCAAAATCAAGGCCTCCTACTTGTTCAGATCCAAGGCCTCCACCTTGTTCTGAATCAAGGTCTCCTACTTGTACAGACTCAAGGCCTCCTACTTGTTCAGAGCCAAGGCCTCCACCTTGTTCTGAATCAAGGTCTCCTACTTGATCAGAATCAAGGCCTCCTACTTGTTCAGAGCCAAGGCCTCCAACTTGTTCAGAATCAAGGCCTCCTACCTGTTCAGAATCAAGGCATCCTACTTGTTCAGAATCAAGGCCTCCTACTTGTTCAGAATCAAGGCCTCCTACTTGTTCTGAACCAAGGCCTCGTACTTGTTCAGAAACAAGTCCTCCTACTTGTTCGAATCAAGACAGCCAACTTGTTCCGAATCAAGGCCTCCTACTTGTTCAGAATCAAGGCCTCCTACTTGTTCAGAAACAAGTCCTCCTACTTGTTCGAATCAAGACAGCCAACTTGTTCCGAATCAAGGCCTCCTACTTGTTCAGAATCAAGGCATCCTACTTGTTCAGAACCAAGGCCTTCTACTTGTTCAGAATCAAGGCGTCCTACTTGTTCAGATTCAAGGCCTGCTGCTTGTTCAGAATCACGGCCTGCTACTTGTTCCGAATCAAGTCCTCCTACTTTTACAGAATCACGGCCTCCTACTTGTTCTGAATCAAGGCCTACTTCTTTTTCCGAATCAAGGCCTCCTATTTCTTCCGAATCAAGGCTTCCTACTTGTTCTGAACCAAGGTTTCCTACTTGTTCCGAATCAAGGCTTCCTACTTGTTCAGAACCAAGGGCTCCTGCTTGTTCAGCATCATGGCCTCCTACTTGTTCAGAACCAAGGCAACCTACTTGTTCAGCATCATGGCCTCCTACTTTTTCAGAATCAAAGCCTCCTACTTGTTCAGAACCAAGGCCACCTACTTGTTCAGCATCATGGCCTCCTACTTGTTCAGAACCAAGGGCTCCTGCTTGTTCAGCATCATGGCCTCCTACTTGTTCCGAATAAAGGACTCCTACTTGTTCAGAATCAAGGCCTCCTACTTGTTCAGAAACAAGTCCTCCTACTTGTTCAGAATGATGACCTCTTACTTGCTCAGAATCAAGACCTCATACTTATTCAGAATCAAAGACTCCTACTTGTTCAGAATCAAGGCCTCCTGGTTGTTCAGAATCAAGGCCTCCTACTTGTTCAGAATCAAGGCCTCCTGGTTGTTCAGAATCAAGGCCTCCTACTTGTTCAGAATCAAGGCCTCCGACTTGTTCAGAATCAAGGCCCCCTGCTTATTCCGAACCAAGGCCTACTTCTTGTTCAGTATCATGGCTTCTTAATTGTTCAGCATCATGGCATCCTACTTGTTCAGAACCAAGGCCTCTTACTTGCTCAGAACCAAGGCCTTCTGCTTGTTCAGCATCATGGCCTCCTACTTGTTCAGAACCAAGGACTCCTACTTGTTCAGAACCAAGGCCTCCTACTTGTTCAGTATCATGGCCTCTTCCTTGTTTAGCATCAGGGCCTCCTACTTGTTCAGAATCAAAGCCTCCTACTTGTTCAGAACCAAGGCCTCCTGCGTGTTCAGCATCATGGCCTCCTACTTGTTCAGAATCAAGGCCTCCGACTTGTTCAGAATCAAGGCCCCCTGCTTGTTCCGAACCAATGCCTACTACTTGTTCAGTATCATGGCTTCCTACTTGTTCAGAATCAAGGCCTCCAACTTTTTCAGAACCAAGGCCTCCTACTTGTTCAGAATCAAGGCCTCCTACTTGTTCAGAAACAAGTCCTCCTACTTGTTCGAATCAAGACAGCCAACTTGTTCCGAATGAAGGCCTCCTACTTGTTCAGAATCAAGGCCTCCTACTTGCTCCGAATCAAGGTCTCCTACTTGTTCAGAATCAAGGCCTGCTGCTTGTTCAGAATCATGACCTGCTATTTGTTCTGAATCAAGTCCTCCTACTTTTTCAGAATCACGGCCTCCCAGTTGTTCAGAAACAAGTCCTCCTACTTGTTCGAATCAAGACAGCCAACTTGTTCCGAATCAAGGCCTCCAACTTGTTCAGAACCAAGGCCTCCCAGTTGTTCAGAAACAAGTCCTCCTACTTGTTCGAATCAAGACAGCCAACTTGTTCCGAATGAAGGCCTCCTACTTGTTCAGAATCAAGGCCTCCTACTTGCTCCGAATCAAGGTCTCCTACTTGTTCAGAATCAAGGCCTGCTGCTTGTTCAGAATCATGACCTGCTATTTGTTCTGAATCAAGTCCTCCTACTTTTTCAGAATCACGGCATCCTACTTTTTCTTAATCAAGGCCTACTGCTTTTTCCGAATCAAGGCCTACTACTTGTTCCAATTCAAGGCTTCCTACTTGTTCTGAATCAAGGCTTCCTACTTGTTCCGAATCAAGGCTTCCTACTTGTTCCGAATCAAGGCCTCCAACTTGTTCAGAACCAAGGCCTCCCAGTTGTTCAGAAACAAGTCCTCCTACTTGTTCAAATCAAGACAGCCAACTTGTTCCGAATCAAGGCCTCCTACTTGTTCAGAGCGAAGGCTTCCTACTTGTTCAGAATCAAGGCCTCCTACTTGTTCAGAATCAAGGCATCCTACTTGTTCAGAAACAAGTCCTCCTACTTGTTCGAATCAAGACAGCCAACTTGTTCCGAATCAAGGCCTCCTACTTGTTCAGAAACAAGGCCTCCTACTTGTTCAGAAACAAGTCCTCCTACTTGTTCAGAATCAAGGCCTCCGTCTTGTTCAGAATCAAGGCCCCCTGCTTGTTCTGAATCAAGGCTTCCTACTTGTTCCGAATCATGGCTTCGTACTTGTTCCGAATCAAGGCATCCTACTTGTTTAGAATCAAGGCTTCCTACTTGTTCCGAATCAAGGCTTCCTACTTGTTCCGAATAAAGGCCTGCTGCTTGTTCAGAATCACGGCCTGCTACTTGTTCCGAATCAAGTCCTCCTACTTTTACAGAATCACGGCCTCCTACTTGTTCTGAATCAAGGCCTACTTCTTTTTCCGAATCAAGGCCTCCTACTTGTTCCGAATCAAGGCTTCCTACTTGTTCTGAACCAAGGCTTCCTACTTGTTCCGAATCAAGGCTTCCTATTTGTTCCGAATGAAGGCTTCCTACTTGTTCTGAATCAAGGCCTCCTACTTGTTCAGAAACAAGTCCTCCTACTTGTTCAGAATGAAGACCTCTTACTTGTTCAGAATCAAAACCTCATACTTATTCAGAATCAAGGACTCCTACTTGTTCAGTGTCAAGGCCTCCTGGTTGTTCAGAATCAAGGCCTGCTTCTTGATCAGAATCAAAGCCTCCTACTTGTTCAGAACCAAGGCAACCTACTTGTTCAGCATCATGGCCTCCTACTTTTTCAGAATCAAAGCCTCCTACTTGTTCAGAACCAAGGCCACCTACTTGTTCAGCATCATGGCCTCCTACTTGTTCAGAAACAAGGCCTCCTGCTTGTTCAGCATCATGGCCTCCTACTTGTTCAGAATCAAGGCCTCCGACTTGTTCAGAATCAAGGCCCCCTGCTTGTTCTGAATCAAGGCTTCCTACTTGTTCCGAATCAAGGCTTCGTACTAGTTCTGAATCAAGGCATCCTACTTGTTTAGAATCAAGGCTTCCTACTTGTTCCGAATCAAGGCTTCCTACTTGTTCCGAATAAAGGCCTCCTACTTGTTCAGAATCAAGGCGTCCTGCTTGTTCAGATTCAAGGCCTGCTGCTTGTTCAGAATCACGGCCTGCTACTTGTTCCGAATCAAGTCCTCCTACTTTTACAGAATCACGGCCTCCTACTTGTTCTGAATCAAGGCCTACTTCTTTTTCCGAATCAAGGCCTCCTACTTGTTCCGAATCAAGGCTTCCTACTTGTTCTGAACCAAGGCTTCCTACTTGTTCTGAATCAAGACAGCCAACTTGTTCCGAATCAAGGCCTCCTACTTGTTCGAATCAAGACAGCCAACTTGTTCCGAATCAAGGCCTCCTACTTGTTCAGAGCGAAGGCTTCCTACTTGTTCAGAATCAAGGCCTCCTACTTGTTCAGAATCAAGGCATCCTACTTGTTCAGAAACAAGTCCTCCTACTTGTTCGAATCAAGACAGCCAACTTGTTCCGAATCAAGGCCTCCTACTTGTACAGAAACAAGGCCTCCTACTTGTTCAGAAACAAGTCCTCCTACTTGTTCAGAATCAAGGCCTCCGTCTTGTTCAGAATCAAGGCCCCCTGCTTGTTCTGAATCAAGGCTTCCTACTTGTTCCGAATCAAGGCTTCGTACTTGTTCCGAATCAAGGCATCCTACTTGTTTAGAATCAAGGCTTCCTACTTGTTCCGAATCAAGGCTTCCTACTTGTTCCGAATAAAGGCCTCCTACTTGTTCAGAATCAAGGCGTCCTGCTTGTTCAGATTCAAGGCCTGCTGCTTGTTCAGAATCACGGCCTGCTACTTGTTACGAATCAAGTCCTCCTACTTTTACAGAATCACGGCCTCCTACTTGTTCTGAATCAAGGCCTACTTCTTTTTCCGAATCAAGGCCTCCTACTTGTTCCGAATCAAGGCTTCCTACTTGTTCTGAACCAAGGCTTCCTACTTGTTCCGAATCAAGGCTTCCTATTTGTTCCGAATGAAGGCTTCCTACTTGTTCTGAATCAAGGCCTCCTACTTGTTCAGAAACAAGTCCTCCTACTTGTTCAGAATGAAGACCTCTTACTTGTTCAGAATCAAAACCTCATACTTATTCAGAATCAAGGACTCCTACTTGTTCAGTGTCAAGGCCTCCTGGTTGTTCAGAATCAAGGCCTCCTTCTTGATCAGAATCAAAGCCTCCTACTTGTTCAGAACCAAGGCAACCTACTTGTTCAGCATCATGGCCTCCTACTTTTTCAGAATCAAAGCCTCCTACTTGTTCAGAACCAAGGCCACCTACTTGTTCAGCATCATGGCCTCCTACTTGTTCAGAACCAAGGCCTCCTGCTTGTTCAGCATCATGGCCTCCTACTTGTTCAGAATCAAGGCCTCCGACTTGTTCAGAATCAAGGCCCCCTGCTTGTTCTGAATCAAGGCTTCCTACTTGTTCCGAATCAAGGCTTCGTACTTGTTCCGAATCAAGGCATCCTACTTGTTTAGAATCAAGGCTTCCTACTTGTTCCGAATCAAGGCTTCCTACTTGTTCCGAATAAAGGCCTCCTACTTGTTCAGAATCAAGGCCTCCTACTTGTTCAGAAACAAGTCCTCCTACTTGTTCAGAATGATGACCTCTTACTTGTTCAGAATCAAGACCTCATACTTATTCAGAATCAAGGACTCCTACTTGTTCAGCATCATGACCTCCTACTTGTTCAGAACCAAGGCCTCCGACTTGTTCAGAATCAAGGCCCCCTGCTTGTTCCGAACCTAGGCCTACTACTTGTTCAGTATCATGGCTTCCTACTTGTTCAGCATCACGGCATCCTACTTGTTCAGAACCAAGGCCTCTTACTTGCTCAGAACCAAGGCCTTCTGCTTGTTCAGCATCATGGCCTCCTACTTGTTCAGAACCAAGGTCTCCTACTTGCTCAGAATCAAGGCCTCCTACTTGTTCAGAGCCAAGGCCTCCAACTTGTTCAGAATCAAGGCCTCCTACTTGTTCAGAATCAAGGCATCCTACTTGTTCAGAATCAAGGCCTCCTACTTGTTCAGAAACAAGTCCTCCTACTTGTTCAGAATGATGACCTCTTACTTGTTCAGAATCAAGACCTCATACTTATTCAGAATCAAGGACTCCTACTTGTTCAGAATCAAGGCCTCCTGGTTGTTCAGAATCAAGGCCTCCTACTTGTTCAGAATCAAAGCCTCCTACTTGTTCAGAACCAAGGCCTCCTGCTTGTTCAGCATCATGACCTCTTACTTGTTCAGAATCCAGGCCTCCGACTTGTTCAGAATCAAGGCCCCCTTCTTATTCCGAACCAAGTCCTACTACTTGTTCAGTATCATGGCTTCCTACTTGTTCAGCATCACGGCATCATACTTGTTCAGAACCAAGGCCTCTTACTTGCTCAGAACCAAGGCCTTCTGCTTGTTCAGCATCATGGCCTCCTACTTGTTCAGAACCAAGGACTCCTACTTGTTGAGAACCAAGGCCTCCTACTTGTTCAGTATCATGGCCTCTTCCTTGTTTAGCATCAGGGCCTCCTACTTGTTCAGAATCAAGGCTTCCTACTTTTTCAGAATCAAGGCCTCCTGGTTGTTCAGAAACAAGGCCTCCTACTTGTTCAGAATCAAAGCCTACTACTTGTTCAGAACCAAGGCCTCCTGCGTGTTCAGCATCATGGCCTCCTACTTGTTCAGAATCAAGGCCTCCGACTTGTTCAGAATCAAGGCCCCCTGCTTGTTCCGAACCAACGCCTACTACTTGTTCAGTATCATGTCTTCCTACCTGTTCAGCATCACGGCATCCTACTTGTTCAGAACCAAGGCCTCTTACTTGTTGAGAACCAAGGCCTCCTACTTGTTCAGTATCATGGCCTCTTCCTTGTTTAGCGTCAGGGCCTCCTACTTGTTCAGAATCAAGGCTTTCGACTTTTTCAGAATGAAGGCGTCCTAATTGTTCCAATTCAAGGCTTCCTACTTCTTCTGAATCAAGGCCTCCTACTTGTTCCGAATCAAGGCTTCCGACTTGTTCAGAATCAAGGCCTCCTACTTGTTCAGAATCAAGGCCTCCTACTTGTTCTGAATCAAGGTCTCCTACTTGTTCAGACTCAAGGCCTCCTACTTGTTCAGAGCCAAGGCCTCCACCTTGTTCTGAATCAAGGTCTCCTACTTGTTCAGAATCAAGGCCTCCTACTTGTTCAGAGCCAAGGCCTCCAACTTGTTCAGAATCAAGGCCTCCTACTTGTTCAGAATCAAGGCCTCCTACTTGTTCTGAATCAAGGTCTCCACCTTGTTCTGAATCAAGGTCTCCTACTTGTTCAGAATCAAGGCCTCCTACTTGTTCTGAAACAAGTCCTCCTACTTTTTCAGAATCACGGCCTCCTACTTTTTCTTAATCAAGGCCTACTGCTTTTTCCGAATCAAGGCCTACTACTTGTTCCAATTCAAGGCTTGTTGAGAATCATGGCCTCCTACTTGTTCGGAATCAAGGCTTCCTACTTCTTCCGAATCAAGGCCTCCAACTTGTTCCGAATCAAGGCTTCCTACTTGTTCTGAATCAAGGCTTCCTACTTGTTCCGAATCAAGGCTTCCTACTTGTTCTGAATCAAGGCCTCCAACTTTTTCAGAACCAAGGCCTCCTGGTTGTTCAGAATCAAGGCCTCCTACTTGTTCAGAATCAAGGCCTCTTACTTGTTCAGAATCAAGGCCTCCTACTTGTTCAGAGCGAAGGCCTCCAACTTGTTCAGAATCAAGGCCTCCTATTTGTTCAGAATCAAGGCCTCCTACTTGTTCAGAACCAAGGTCTCCTACTTGTTCAGAATCAAGGCCTGCTGCTTGTTCAGAATCACGACCTGCTACTTGTTCTGAATCAAGTACTCCTACTTTTTCAGAATCATGGCCTCCTACTTTTTCTTAATCAAGGCCTACTGCTTTTTCCGAATCAAGGCCTACTACTTGTTCCAATTCAAGGCTTCCTACTTGTTAAGAATCATGGCTTCCTAGTTGTTCGGAATCAAGGCTTCCTACTTCTTCCGAATCAAGGCCTCCTACTTGTTCCGAATCAAGGCTTCCTACTTGTTCCGAATCAAGGCTTCCTACTTGTTCAGAATCAAGGCCTCCTACTTGTTCAGAAACAAGTCCTCCTACTTGTTCAGAATGATGACCTCTTACTTGTTCAGAATCAAGACCTCATACTTATTCAGAAACAAGGACTCCTGGTTGTTCAGAATCAAGGCCTCCTACTTGTTCAGAATCAAGGCCTCTTACTTGTTCAGAATCAAAGCCTCCTACTTGTTCAGAGCGAAGGCCTCCAACTTGTTCAGAATCAAGGACTCCTACTTGTTCAGAATCAAGGCATCCTACTTGTTCAGAACCAAGGCTTCCTACTTGTTCAGAATCAAGGCGTCCTACTTGTTCAGAATCAAGGCCTGCTGCTTGTTCAGAATCACGGCCTGCTACTTGTTCCGAATCAAGTCCTCCTACTTTTACAGAATCACGGCCTCCTACTTCTTAAGTATCAAGGTCTCCTACTTGTTCAGAATCAAGGCTTCCTACTTCTTCCGAATCAAGGCCTCCTACTTCTTCCGAATCAAGGCTTCCTACTTGTTTAGAATCAAGGCTTCCTACTTGTTCCGTATCAAGGCTTCCTACTTGTTCTGAATAAAGGCCTCCGACTTGTTCAGAAACAAGTCCTCCTACTTGTTCAGAATGATGACCTCTTACTTGTTCAGAATCAAGACCTCATACTTATTCAGAATCAAGGACTCCTACTTGTTCAGAATCAAGGCCTCCTGGTTGTTCAGAATCAAGGCCTCCTACTTGTTCAGAATCAAAGCCTCCTACTTGTTCAGAACCAAGGCCTCCTGCTTGTTCAGCATCATGACCTCCTACTTGTTCAGAACCAAGGCCTCCGACTTGTTCAGAATCAAGGCCCCCTGCTTGTTCCGAACCAAGGCCTACTACTTGTTCAGTATCATGGCTTCCTACTTGTTCAGCATCACGGCATCCTACTTGTTCAGAACCAAGGCCTCTTACTTGCTCAGAACCAAGGCCTTCTGCTTGTTCAGCATCATGGCCTCCTACTTGTTCAGAACCAAGGACTCCTACTTGTTGAGAACCAAGGCCTCCTACTTGTTCAGTATCATGGCCTCTTCCTTGTTTAGCATCAGGGCCTCCTACTTGTTCAGAATCAAGGCTTCCTACTTTTTCAGAATCAAGGCCTCCTGGTTGTTCAGAATCAAGGCCTCCTACTTGTTCAGAATCAAGGCCTCCTACTTGTTTAGAACCAAGGCCTCCTACGTGTTCAGAATCATGGCCTCCTACTTGTTCAGAATCAAGGCCTCCGACTTGTTCAGAATTAAGGCCTCCGACTTGTTCAGAACCAAGGCCTCTTACTTGTTGAGAACCAAGGCCTCCTACTTGTTCAGTATCATGGCCTCTTCCTTGTTTAGCATCAGGGCCTCCTACTTCTTCCGAATCAAGGCTTCCTACTTGTTCTGAACCAAGGCTTCCTACTTGTTCCGAATCAAGGCTTCCTACTTGTTCCGAATGAAGGCTTCTTACTTGTTCAGAATCAAGGTCTCCTACTTGTTCAGAACCAAGGTCTCCTACTTGTTCAGAATCAAGGCATCCTACTTGTTCAGAATCAAGGCATCCTACTTGTTCAGAAACAAGTCCTCCTACTTGTTCGAATCAAGACAGCCAACTTGTTCCGAATCAAGGCCTCCTACTTGTTCAGAATGAAGGCCTCCTACTTGTTCAGAATCAAGGCTTCCTACTTGTTCAGAATCAAGGCCTCCTACTTTTTCAGAGCCAAGGCCTCCTACCTGTTCTGAATCAAGGCCTCCTACTTGTTCAGAATCAAGGCCTCCTACTTGTTCAGAATCAAGGCCTCCACCTTGTTCTGAATCAAGGTCTCCTACTTGTTCAGACTCAAGGCCTCCTACTTGTTCAGAGCCAAGGCCTCCACCTTGTTCTGAATCAAGGTCTCCTTCTTGTTCAGAATCAAGGCCTCCTTCTTGTTCAGAGCCAAGGCCTCCAACTTGTTGAGAATCAAGGCATCCTACTTGTTCAGAACCAAAGCCTCCTACTTCTTCCGAATCAAGGCTTCCTACTTGTTCTGAACCAAGGCTTCCTACTTGTTCCGAATCAAGGCTTCCTACTTGTTCAGAATGAAGACCTCTTACTTGTTCAGAATCAAAACCTCATACTTATTCAGAATCAAGGACTCCTACTTGTTCAGTGTCAAGGCCTCCTGGTTGTTCAGAATCAAGGCCTCCTTCTTGATCAGAATCAAAGCCTCCTACTTGTTCAGAACCAAGGCAACCTACTTGTTCAGCATCATGGCCTCCTACTTTTTCAGAATCAAAGCCTCCTACTTGTTCAGAACCAAGGCCACCTACTTGTTCAGCATCATGGCCTCCTACTTGTTCAGAAACAAGGCCTCCTGCTTGTTCAGCATCATGGCCTCCTACTTGTTCAGAATCAAGGCCTCCGACTTGTTCAGAATCAAGGCCCCCTGCTTGTTCTGAATCAAGGCTTCCTACTTGTTCCGAATCAAGGCTTCGTACTAGTTCTGAATCAAGGCATCCTACTTGTTTAGAATCAAGGCTTCCTACTTGTTCCGAATCAAGGCTTCCTACTTGTTCCGAATAAAGGCCTCCTACTTGTTCAGAATCAAGGCGTCCTGCTTGTTCAGATTCAAGGCCTGCTGCTTGTTCAGAATCACGGCCTGCTACTTGTTCCGAATCAAGTCCTCCTACTTTTACAGAATCACGGCCTCCTACTTGTTCTGAATCAAGGCCTACTTCTTTTTCCGAATCAAGGCCTCCTACTTGTTCCGAATCAAGGCTTCCTACTTGTTCTGAACCAAGGCTTCCTACTTGTTCTGAATCAAGACAGCCAACTTGTTCCGAATCAAGGCCTCCTACTTGTTCGAATCAAGACAGCCAACTTGTTCCGAATCAAGGCCTCCTACTTGTTCAGAGCGAAGGCTTCCTACTTGTTCAGAATCAAGGCCTCCTACTTGTTCAGAATCAAGGCATCCTACTTGTTCAGAAACAAGTCCTCCTACTTGTTCGAATCAAGACAGCCAACTTGTTCCGAATCAAGGCCTCCTACTTGTACAGAAACAAGGCCTCCTACTTGTTCAGAAACAAGTCCTCCTACTTGTTCAGAATCAAGGCCTCCGTCTTGTTCAGAATCAAGGCCCCCTGCTTGTTCTGAATCAAGGCTTCCTACTTGTTCCGAATCAAGGCTTCGTACTTGTTCCGAATCAAGGCATCCTACTTGTTTAGAATCAAGGCTTCCTACTTGTTCCGAATCAAGGCTTCCTACTTGTTCCGAATAAAGGCCTCCTACTTGTTCAGAATCAAGGCGTCCTGCTTGTTCAGATTCAAGGCCTGCTGCTTGTTCAGAATCACGGCCTGCTACTTGTTACGAATCAAGTCCTCCTACTTTTACAGAATCACGGCCTCCTACTTGTTCTGAATCAAGGCCTACTTCTTTTTCCGAATCAAGGCCTCCTACTTGTTCCGAATCAAGGCTTCCTACTTGTTCTGAACCAAGGCTTCCTACTTGTTCCGATTCAAGGCTTCCTATTTGTTCCGAATGAAGGCTTCCTACTTGTTCTGAATCAAGGCCTCCTACTTGTTCAGAAACAAGTCCTCCTACTTGTTCAGAATGAAGACCTCTTACTTGTTCAGAATCAAAACCTCATACTTATTCAGAATCAAGGACTCCTACTTGTTCAGTGTCAAGGCCTCCTGGTTGTTCAGAATCAAGGCCTCCTTCTTGATCAGAATCAAAGCCTCCTACTTGTTCAGAACCAAGGCAACCTACTTGTTCAGCATCATGGCCTCCTACTTTTTCAGAATCAAAGCCTCCTACTTGTTCAGAACCAAGGCCACCTACTTGTTCAGCATCATGGCCTCCTACTTGTTCAGAACCAAGGCCTCCTGCTTGTTCAGCATCATGGCCTCCTACTTGTTCAGAATCAAGGCCTCCGACTTGTTCAGAATCAAGGCCCCCTGCTTGTTCTGAATCAAGGCTTGCTACTTGTTCCGAATCAAGGCTTCGTACTTGTTCCGAATCAAGGCATCCTACTTGTTTAGAATCAAGGCTTCCTACTTGTTCCGAATCAAGGCTTCCTACTTGTTCCGAATAAAGGCCTCCTACTTGTTCAGAATCAAGGCCTCCTACTTGTTCAGAAACAAGTCCTCCTACTTGTTCAGAATGATGACCTCTTACTTGTTCAGAATCAAGACCTCATACTTATTCAGAATCAAGGACTCCTACTTGTTCAGCATCATGACCTCCTACTTGTTCAGAACTAAGGCCTCCGACTTGTTCAGAATCAAGGCCCCCTGCTTGTTCCGAACCTAGGCCTACTACTTGTTCAGTATCATGGCTTCCTACTTGTTCAGCATCACGGCATCCTACTTGTTCAGAACCAAGGCCTCTTACTTGCTCAGAACCAAGGCCTTCTGCTTGTTCAGCATCATGGCCTCCTACTTGTTCAGAACCAAGGTCTCCTACTTGCTCAGAATCAAGGCCTCCTACTTGTTCAGAGCCAAGGCCTCCAACTTGTTCAGAATCAAGGCCTCCTACTTGTTCAGAATCAAGGCATCCTACTTGTTCAGAATCAAGGCCTCCTACTTGTTCAGAAACAAGTCCTCCTACTTGTTCAGAATGATGACCTCTTACTTGTTCAGAATCAAGACCTCATACTTATTCAGAATCAAGGACTCCTACTTGTTCAGAATCAAGGCCTCCTGGTTGTTCAGAATCAAGGCCTCCTACTTGTTCAGAATCAAAGCCTCCTACTTGTTCAGAACCAAGGCCTCCTGCTTGTTCAGCATCATGACCTCTTACTTGTTCAGAATCCAGGCCTCCGACTTGTTCAGAATCAAGGCCCCCTTCTTATTCCGAACCAAGTCCTACTACTTGTTCAGTATCATGGCTTCCTACTTGTTCAGCATCACGGCATCATACTTGTTCAGAACCAAGGCCTCTTACTTGCTCAGAACCAAGGCCTTCTGCTTGTTCAGCATCATGGCCTCCTACTTGTTCAGAACCAAGGACTCCTACTTGTTGAGAACCAAGGCCTCCTACTTGTTCAGTATCATGGCCTCTTCCTTGTTTAGCATCAGGGCCTCCTACTTGTTCAGAATCAAGGCTTCCTACTTTTTCAGAATCAAGGCCTCCTGGTTGTTCAGAAACAAGGCCTCCTACTTGTTCAGAATCAAAGCCTCCTACTTGTTCAGAACCAAGGCCTCCTGCGTGTTCAGCATCATGGCCTCCTACTTGTTCAGAATCAAGGCCTCCGACTTGTTCAGAATCAAGGCCCCCTGCTTGTTCCGAACCAACGCCTACTACTTGTTCAGTATCATGTCTTCCTACCTGTTCAGCATCACGGCATCCTACTTGTTCAGAACCAAGGCCTCTTACTTGTTGAGAACCAAGGCCTCCTACTTGTTCAGTATCATGGCCTCTTCCTTGTTTAGCGTCAGGGCCTCCTACTTGTTCAGAATCAAGGCTTTCGACTTTTTCAGAATGAAGGCGTCCTAATTGTTCCAATTCAAGGCTTCCTACTTCTTCCGAATCAAGGCCTCCTACTTGTTCCGAATCAAGGCTTCCGACTTGTTCAGAATCAAGGCCTCCTACTTGTTCAGAATCAAGGCCTCCTACTTGTTCTGAATCAAGGTCTCCTACTTGTTCAGACTCAAGGCCTCCTACTTGTTCAGAGCCAAGGCCTCCACCTTGTTCTGAATCAAGGTCTCCTACTTGTTCAGAATCAAGGCCTCCTACTTGTTCAGAGCCAAGGCCTCCAACTTGTTCAGAATCAAGGCCTCCTACTTGTTCAGAATCAAGGCCTCCTACTTGTTCTGAATCAAGGTCTCCACCTTGTTCTGAATCAAGGTCTCCTACTTGTTCAGAATCAAGGCCTCCTACTTGTTCTGAAACAAGTCCTCCTACTTTTTCAGAATCACGGCCTCCTACTTTTTCTTAATCAAGGCCTACTGCTTTTTCCGAATCAAGGCCTACTACTTGTTCCAATTCAAGGCTTGTTGAGAATCATGGCCTCCTACTTGTTCGGAATCAAGGCTTCCTACTTCTTCCGAATCAAGGCCTCCAACTTGTTCCGAATCAAGGCTTCCTACTTGTTCTGAATCAAGGCTTCCTACTTGTTCCGAATCAAGGCTTCCTACTTGTTCTGAATCAAGGCCTCCAACTTTTTCAGAACCAAGGCCTCCTGGTTGTTCAGAATCAAGGCCTCCTACTTGTTCAGAATCAAGGCCTCTTACTTGTTCAGAATCAAGGCCTCCTACTTGTTCAGAGCGAAGGCCTCCAACTTGTTCAGAATCAAGGCCTCCTACTTGTTCAGAATCAAGGCATCCTACTTGTTCAGAACCAAGGCTTCCTACTTGTTCAGAATCAAGGCGTCCTACTTGTTCAGAATCAAGGCCTGCTGCTTGTTCAGAATCACGGCCTGCTACTTGTTCCGAATCAAGTCCTCCTACTTTTACAGAATCACGGCCTCCTACTTGTTCTGAATCAAGGCCTAATTCTTTTTCCGAATCAAAGCCTCCTACTTGTTCCGAATCAAGGCCTCCTACTTCTTAAGTATCAAGGTCTCCTACTTGTTCAGAATCAAGGCTTCCTACTTCTTCCGAATCAAGGCCTCCTACTTCTTCCGAATCAAGGCTTCCTACTTGTTTAGAATCAAGGCTTCCTACTTGTTCCGTATCAAGGCTTCCTACTTGTTCTGAATAAAGGCCTCCGACTTGTTCAGAAACAAGTCCTCCTACTTGTTCAGAATGATGACCTCTTACTTGTTCAGAATCAAGACCTCATACTTATTCAGAATCAAGGACTCCTACTTGTTCAGAATCAAGGCCTCCTGGTTGTTCAGAATCAAGGCCTCCTACTTGTTCAGAATCAAAGCCTCCTACTTGTTCAGAACCAAGGCCTCCTGCTTGTTCAGCATCATGACCTCCTACTTGTTCAGAATCAAGGCCTCCGACTTGTTCAGAATCAAGGCCCCCTGCTTGTTCCGAACCAAGGCCTACTACTTGTTCAGTATCATGGCTTCCTACTTGTTCAGCATCACGGCATCCTACTTGTTCAGAACCAAGGCCTCTTACTTGCTCAGAACCAAGGCCTTCTGCTTGTTCAGCATCATGGCCTCCTACTTGTTCAGAACCAAGGACTCCTACTTGTTGAGAACCAAGGCCTCCTACTTGTTCAGTATCATGGCCTCTTCCTTGTTTAGCATCAGGGCCTCCTACTTGTTCAGAATCAAGGCTTCCTACTTTTTCAGAATCAAGGCCTCCTGGTTGTTCAGAATCAAGGCCTCGTACTTGTTCAGAATCAAGGCCTCCTACTTGTTTAGAACCAAGGCCTCCTACGTGTTCAGAATCATGGCCTCCTACTTGTTCAGAATCAAGGCCTCCGACTTGTTCAGAATTAAGGCCCCCTGCTTGTTCCGAACCAACGCCTACTACTTGTTCAGTATCATGGCTTCCTACTTGTTCAGCATCACGGCATCCTGCTTGTTCAGAACCAAGGCCTCTTACTTGTTGAGAACCAAGGCCTCCTACTTGTTCAGTATCATGGCCTCTTCCTTGTTTAGCATCAGGGCCTCCTACTTCTTCCGAATCAAGGCTTCCTACTTGTTCTGAACCAAGGCTTCCTACTTGTTCCGAATCAAGGCTTCCTACTTGTTCCGAATGAAGGCTTCTTACTTGTTCAGAATCAAGGTCTCCTACTTGTTCAGAACCAAGGTCTCCTACTTGTTCAGAATCAAGGCATCCTACTTGTTCAGAATCAAGGCATCCTACTTGTTCAGAAACAAGTCCTCCTACTTGTTCGAATCAAGACAGCCAACTTGTTCCGAATCAAGGCCTCCTACTTGTTCAGAAACAAGGCCTCCTACTTGTTCAGAAACAAGTCCTCCTACTTGTTCAAATCAAGACAGCCAACTTGTTCAGAATCAAGACCTCAAACTTAGTCAGAATCAAGTCCCCCTGCTTGTTCTGAATCAAGGCTTCCTACTTGTTCCGAATCAAGGCCTCCTACTTGCTCCGAATCAAGGCTTCCTACTTGTTCAGAATGAAGGCTTCCTACTTGTTCAGAATCAAGGCTTCCTACTTGTTCAGAATCAAGGCCTCCTACTTTTTCAGAGCCAAGGCCTCCTACCTGTTCTGAATCAA
Organism: Hypanus sabinus; assembly: GCF_030144855.1. Taxonomy (NCBI): domain Eukaryota; kingdom Metazoa; phylum Chordata; class Chondrichthyes; order Myliobatiformes; family Dasyatidae; genus Hypanus; species Hypanus sabinus. The sequence goes on along the minus strand of NC_082708.1, from coordinate 106,849,147 downwards.
GGCCTCCTACTTGTTCAGAATCAAGGCCTCCTACTTGTTCAGAATCAAGGCCTCCACCTTGTTCTGAATCAAGGTCTCCTACTTGTTCAGACTCAAGGCCTCCTACTTGTTCAGAGCCAAGGCCTCCACCTTGTTCTGAATCAAGGTCTCCTACTTGTTCAGAATCAAGGCCTCCTTCTTGTTCAGAGCCAAGGCCTCCAACTTGTTGAGAATCAAGGCATCCTACTTGTTCAGAACCAAAGCCTCCTACTTCTTCTGAATCAAGGCTTCCTACTTGTTCTGAACCAAGGCTTCCTACTTGTTCCGAATCAAGGCTTCCTACTTGTTCCGAATGAAGGCTTCTTACTTGTTCTGAATCAAGGCCTCCTACTTGTTCAGAAACAAGTCCTCCTACTTGTTCAGAATGAAGACCTCTTACTTGTTCAGAATCATGACCTCATACTTATTCAGAATCAAGGACTCCTACTTGTTCAGTGTCAAGGCCTCCTGGTTGTTCAGAATCAAAGCCTCCTTCTTGATCAGAATCAAAGCCTCCTACTTGTTCAGAACCAAGGCAACCTACTTGTTCAGCATCATGGCCTCCTACTTTTTCAGAATCAAAGCCTCCTACTTTTTCAGAACCAAGGCTTCCTGCTTGTTCAGCATCATGGCCTCCTACTTGTTCAGAATCAAGGCCTCCGACTTGTTCAGAATCAAGGCCCCCTGCTTGTTCTGAATCAAGGCTTCCTACTTGTTCCGAATCAAGGCTTCGTACTTGTTCTGAATCAAGGCATCCTACTTGTTTAGAATCAAGGCTTCCTACTTGTTCCGAATCAAGGCTTCCTACTTGTTCTGAATAAAGGCCTCCTACTTGTTCAGAATCAAGGCCTCCAACTTGTTCAGAAACAAGCCCTCCTACTTGTTCAGAATGATGACCTCTTACTTGTTCAGAATCAAGACCTCATACTTATTCAGAATCAAGGACTCCTACTTGTTCAGAATCAAGGCCTCCTACTTGTTCAGAATCAAAGCCTCCTACTTGTTCAGAACCAAGGCCTCCTGCTTGTTCAGCATCATGACCTTCTACTTGTTCAGAATCAAGGCCTCCGACTTGTTCAGAATCAAGGCCCCCTGCTTGTTCCGAACCAAGGACTACTACTTGTTCAGTATCATGGCTTCCTACTTGTTCAGCATCACGGCATCCTACTTGTTCAGAACCAAGGCCTCTTACTTGCTCAGAACCAGGGCCTTCTGCTTGTTTAGCATCATGGCCTCCTACTTGTTCAGAACCAAGGACTCCTACTTGTTGAGAACCAAGGCCTCCTACTTGTTCAGTATCATGGCCTCTTCCTTGTTTAGCATCAGGGCCTCCTACTTGTTCAGAATCAAGGCTTTCGACTTTTTCAGAATGAAGGCCTCCTACTTGTTCCGATTCAAGGCATCCGACTTGTTCAGAATCAAGTCCTCCTACCTTTTCAGAATCAAGGCCTCCTACTTGTTCAGAATCAAGGCCTCCTACTTGTTCAGAATCAAGGCCTCCTACTTGTTCAGAGCCAAGGCCTCCTACCTGTTCTGAATCAAGGTCTCCTACTTGTTCAGAATCAAGGCCTCCTACTTGTTCAGAAACAAGTCCTCCTACTTGTTCGAATCAAGACAGCCAACTTGTTCCGAATCAAGGCCTCCTACTTGTTCAGAAACAAGGCCTCCTACTTGTTCAGAAACAAGGCCTCCTACTTGTTCAGAAACAAGTCCTCCTACTTGTTCGAATCAAGACAGCCAACTTGTTCAGAATCAAGACCTCAAACTTAGTCAGAATCAAGTCCCCCTGCTTGTTCTGAATCAAGGCTTCCTACTTGTTAGAAATCAAGGCCTCCTACTTGCTCCGAATCAAGGCTTCCTACTTGTTCTGAATCAAGGCTTCCTACTTGTTCCGAATCAAGGCTTCCTACTTGTTCAGAATCAAGGTCTCCTACTTGTTCAGAATCAAGGCCTCCTACTTGTTCAGAGCCAAGGCCTCCAACTTGTTCAGAATCAAGGCATCCTACTTGTTCAGAACCAAAGCCTCCTACCTCTTCCGAATCAAGGCTTCCTACTTGTTCTGAACCAAGGCTTCCTACTTGTTCCGAATCAAGGCTTCCTACTTGTTCCGAATGAAGGCTTCTTACTTGTTCTGAATCAAGGCCTCCTACTTGTTCAGAAACAAGTCCTCCTACTTGTTCAGAATGAAGACCTCTTACTTGTTCAGAATCAAGACCTCATACTTATTCAGAATCAAGGACTCCTACTTGTTCAGTGTCAAGGCCTCCTGGTTGTTCAGAATCAAGGCCTCCTTCTTGATCAGAATCAAAGCCTCCTACTTGTTCAGAACCAAGGCAACCTACTTGTTCAGCATCATGGCCTCCTACTTTTTCAGAATCAAAGCCTCCTACTTTTTCAGAACCAAGGCCACCTACTTGTTCAGCATCATGGCCTCCTACTTGTTCAGAACCAAGGCCTCCTGCTTGTTCAGCATCATGGCCTCCTACTTGTTCAGAATCCAGGCCTCCGACTTGTTCAGAATCAAGGCCCCCTGCTTGTTCTGAATCAAGGCTTCCTACTTGTTCCGAATCAAGGCTTCGTACTAGTTCTGAATCAAGGCATCCTACTTGTTTAGAATCAAGGCTTCCTACTTGTTCCGAATCAAGGCTTCCTACTTGTTCTGAATAAAGGCCTCCTACTTGTTCAGAATCAAGGCCTCCAACTTGTTCAGAAACAAGTCCTCCTACTTGTTCAGAATGATGACCTCTTACTTGTTCAGAATCAAGACCTCATACTTATTCAGAATCAAGGACTCCTACTTGTTCAGAATCAAGGCCTCCTGGTTGTTCAGAATCCAGGCCTCCTACTTGTTCAGAATCAAATCCTCCTACTTGTTCAGAACCAAGGCCTCCTGCGTGTTCAGCATCATGGCCTCCTACTTGTTCAGAATCAAGGCCTCCAACTTGTTCAGAATCAAGGCATCCTACTTGTTCAGAACCAAAGCCTCCTACCTCTTCCGAATCAAGGCTTCCTACTTGTTCTGAACCAAGGCTTCCTACTTGTTCCGAATCAAGGCTTCCTACTTGTTCCGAATGAAGGCTTCTTACTTGTTCTGAATCAAGGCCTCCTACTTGTTCAGAAACAAGTCCTCCTACTTGTTCAGAATGAAGACCTCTTACTTGTTCAGAATCAAGACATCATACTTATTCAGAATCAAGGACTCCTACTTGTTCAGTGTCAAGGCTTCCTGGTTGTTCAGAATCAAGGCCTCCTTCTTGATCAGAATCAAAGCCTCCTACTTGTTCAGAACCAAGGCAACCTACTTGTTCAGCATCATGGCCTCCTACTTTTTCAGAATCAAAGCCTCCTACTTTTTCAGAACCAAGGCCACCTACTTGTTCAGCATCATGGCCTCCTACTTGTTCAGAACCAAGGCCTCCTGCTTGTTCAGCATCATGGCCTCCTACTTGTTCAGAATCAAGGCCTCCGACTTGTTCAGAATCAAGGCCCCCTGCTTGTTCTGAATCAAGGCTTCCTACTTGTTCCGAATCAAGGCTTCGTACTAGTTCTGAATCAAGGCATCCTACTTGTTTAGAATCAAGGCTTCCTACTTGTTCCGAATCAAGGCTTCCTACTTGTTCTGAATAAAGGCCTCCTACTTGTTCAGAATCAAGGCCTCCAACTTGTTCAGAAACAAGTCCTCCTACTTGTTCAGAATGATGACCTCTTACTTGTTCAGAATCAAGACCTCATACTTATTCAGAATCAAGGACTCCTACTTGTTCAGAATCAAGGCCTCCTACTTGTTCAGAATCAAAGCCTCCTACTTGTTCAGAACCAAGGCCTCCTGCTTGTTCAGCATCATGACCTTCTACTTGTTCAGAATCAAGGCCTCCGACTTGTTCAGAATCAAGGCCCCCTGCTTGTTCCGAACCAAGGTCTACTACTTGTTCAGTATCATGGCTTAATACTTGTTCAGCATCACGGCATCCTACTTGTTCAGAACCAAGGCCTCCTACTTGTTCAGAGCCAAGGCCTCCTACCTGTTCTGAATCAAGGTCTCCTACTTGTTCAGAATCAAGGCCTCCTACTTGTTCAGAACCAAGGTCTCCTACTTGTTCAGAATCAAGGCATCCTACTTGTTCAGAAACAAGTCCTCCTGCTTGTTCGAATCAAGACAGCCAACTTGTTCCGAATCAAGGCCTCCTACTTGTTCAGAAACAAGGCCTCCTACTTGTTCAGAAACAAGGCCTCCTACTTGTTCAGAAACAAGTCCTCCTACTTGTTCGAATCAAGACAGCCAACTTGTTCAGAATCAAGACCTCAAACTTAGTCAGAATCAAGTCCCCCTGCTTGTTCTGAATCAAGGCTTCCTACTTGTTCCGAATCAAGGCCTCCTACTTGCTCCGAATCAAGGTTTCCTACTTGTTCAGAATGAAGGCCTCCTACTTGTTCAGAATCACGGCTTCCTACTTGTTCTGAATCAAGGTCTCCTACTTGTTCAGAATCAAGGCCTCCTACTTGTTCAGAGCCAAGGCCTCCAACTTGTTCAGAATCAAGGCATCCTACTTGTTCAGAACCAAAGCCTCCTACTTCTTCCGAATCAAGGCTTCCTACTTGTTCTGAACCAAGGCTTCCTACTTGTTCCGAATCAAGGCTTCCTACTTGTTCCGAATGAAGGCTTCTTACTTGTTCTGAATCAAGGCCTCCTACTTGTTCCGAAACAAGTCCTCCTACTTGTTCAGAATGAAGACCTCTTACTTGTTCAGAATCAAGACCTCATACTTATTCAGAATCAAGGACTCCTACTTGTTCAGTGTCAAGGCCTCCTGGTTGTTCAGAATCAAGGCCTCCTTCTTGATCAGAATCAAAGCCTCCTACTTGTTCAGAACCAAGGCAACCTACTTGTTCAGCATCATGGCCTCCTACTTTTTCAGAATCAACGCCTCCTACTTTTTCAGAACCAAGGCCACCTACTTGTTCAGCATCATGGCCTCCTACTTGTTCAGAACCAAGGCCTCCTGCTTGTTCAGCATCATGGCCTCCTACTTGTTCAGAATCAAGGCCTCCGACTTGTTCAGAATCAAGGCCCCCTGCTTGTTCTGAATCAAGGCTTCCTACTTGTTCGGAATCAAGGCTTCGTACTTGTTCTGAATCAAGGCATCCTACTTGTTTAGAATCAAGGCTTCCTACTTGTTCCGAATCAAGGCTTCCTACTTGTTCTGAATAAAGGCCTCCTACTTGTTCAGAATCAAGGCCTCCAACTTGTTCAGAAACAAGTCCTCCTACTTGTTCAGAATGATGACCTCTTACTTGTTCAGAATCAAGACCTCATACTTATTCAGAATCAAGGACTCCTACTTGTTCAGAATCAAGGCCTCCTACTTGTTCAGAATCAAAGCCTCCTACTTGTTCAGAACTAAGGCCTCCTGCTTGTTCAGCATCATGACCTTCTACTTGTTTAGAATCAAGGCCTCCGACTTGTTCAGAATCAAGGCCCCCTGCTTGTTCTGAACCAAGGTCTACTACTTGTTCAGTATCATGGCTTCCTACTTGTTCAGCATCACGGCATCCTACTTGTTCAGAACCAAGGCCTCTTACTTGCTCAGAACCAAGGCCTTCTGCTTGTTTAGCATCATGGCCTCCTACTTGTTCAGAACCAAGGACTCCTACTTGTTGAGAACCAAGGCCTCCTACTTGTTCAGTATCATGGCCTCTTCCTTGTTTAGCATCAGGGCCTCCTACTTGTTCAGAATCAAGGCTTTTGACTTTTTCAGAATGAAGGCCTCCTACTTGTTCCGATTCAAGGCCTCCGACTTGTTCAGAATCAAGTCCTCCTACCTTTTCAGAATCAAGGCCTCCTACTTGTTCAGAATCAAGGCCTCCAACTTGTTCAGAATCAAGGCCTCCTACTTGTTCAGAGCCAAGGCCTCCTACCTGTTCTGAATCAAGGTCTCCTACTTGTTCAGAATCAAGGACTCCTACTTGTTCAGAACCAAGGTCTCCTACTTGTTCAGAATCAAGGCATCCTACTTGTTCAGAAACAAGTCCTCCTACTTGTTCGAATCAAGACAGCCAACTGGTTCCGAATCAAGGCCTCCTACTTGTTCAGAAACAAGGCCTCCTACTTGTTCAGAAACAAGTCCTCCTACTTGTTCGAATCAAGACAGCCAACTTGTTCAGAATCAAGACCTCAAACTTAGTCAGAATCAAGTCCCCCTGCTTGTTCTGAATCAAGGCTTCCTACTTGTTCCGAATCAAGGCCTCCTACTTGCTCCGAATCAAGGCTTCCTACTTGTTCAGAATGAAGGCCTCCTACTTGTTCAGAATCACGGCTTCCTACTTGTTCTGAATCAAGGCTTCCTACTTGTTCCGAATCAAGGCTTCCTACTTGTTCCGAATCAAGGCATCCTACTTGTTTAGAATCAAGGCTTCCTACTTGTTCCGAATCAAGGCTTCCTACTTCTTCCGAATCAAGGCCTCCTACTTGTTCCGAATCAAGGCTTCCTACTTGTTCAGAATCAAGGCCTCCTACTTGTTCTGAATCAAGTCCTCCTACTTGTTCAGAGCCAAGGCCTCCACCTTGTTCTGAATCAACGTCTCCTACTTGTTCTGAATCAAGGTCTCCTACTTGTTCAGAATCAAGGCAACCTACTTGTTCAGAGTCAAGGCCTCCACCTTGTTCTGAATCAAGGTCTCCTACTTGTTCAGAGCCAAGGCCTCCAACTTGTTCAGAATCAAGGCCTCCTACTTGTTCAGAATCAAGGCATCCTACTTGTTCAGAATCAAGGCCTCCTACTTGTTCAGAATCAAGGCCTCCTACTTGTTCTGAATCAAGGTCTCCTACTTCTTCAGAATCAAGGCCTCCTACTTGTTCAGAGCCAAGGCCTCCACCTTGTTCTGAATCAAGGTCTCCTATTTGTTCAGAATCAAGGCCTCCTACTTGTTCAGAACCAAGGTCTCCTACTTGTTCAGAATCAAGGCCTGCTGCTTGTTCAGAATCACGACCTGCTACTTGTTCTGAATCAAGTCCTCCTACTTTTTCAGAATCACAGCCTCCTACTTTTTCTTTAACAAGGCCTACTGCTTTTTCCGAATCAAGGCCTACTACTTGTTCCAATTCAAGGCTTCCTACTTGTTAAGAATCATGGCTTCCTACTTGTTCGGAATCAAGGCTTCCTACTTCTTCCGAATCAAGGCCTCCTACTTGTTCCGAATCAAGGCTTCCTACTTGTTCTGAATCAAGGCTTCCTACTTGTTCCGAATCAAGGCTTCCTACTTGTTCCGAATCAAGGCCTCCAACTTTTTCAGAACCAAGGCCTCCTACTTGTTCAGAATCAAGGCCTCGTACTTGTTCAGAATCAAGGCCTCTTACTTGTTCAGAATCAAGGCCTCCTACTTCTTCAGAGCGAAGGCCTCCAACTTGTTCAGAATCAAGGCCTCCTACTTGTTCAGAATCAAGGCATCCTACTTGTTCAGAACCAAGGCTTCCTACTTGTTCAGAATCAAGGCATCCTACTTGTTCAGAAACAAGTCCTCCTACTTGTTCGAATCAAGACAGCCAACTTGTTCCGAATCAAGGCCTCCTACTTGTTCAGAAACAAGGCCTCCTACTTGTTCAGAAACAAGTCCTCCTACTTGTTCGAATCAAGACAGCCAACTTGTTCAGAATCAAGACCTCAAACTTAGTCAGAATCAAGTCCCCCTGCTTGTTCTGAATCAAGGCTTCCTACTTGTTCCGAATCAAGGCCTCCTACTTGCTCCGAATCAAGGCTTCCTACTTGTTCAGAATGAAGGCCTCCTACTTGTTCAGAATCACGGCTTCCTACTTGTTCTGAATCAAGGCTTCCTACTTGTTCCGAATCAAGGCTTCCTACTTGTTCCGAATCAAGGCATCCTACTTGTTTAGAATCAAGGCTTCCTACTTGTTCCGAATCAAGGCTTCCTACTTCTTCCGAATCAAGGCCTCCTACTTGTTCCGAATCAAGGCTTCCTACTTGTTCAGTATCAAGGCCTCCTACTTGTTCAGAATCAAGGCCTCCTACTTGTTCTGAATCAAGTCCTCCTACTTGTTCAGAGCCAAGGCCTCCACCTTGTTCTGAATCAACGTCTCCTACTTGTTCTGAATCAAGGTCTCCTACTTGTTCAGAATCAAGGCAACCTACTTGTTCAGAGCCAAGGCCTCCACCTTGTTCTGAATAAAGGTCTCCTACTTGTTCAGAGCCAAGGCCTCCAACTTGTTCAGAATCAAGGCCTCCTACTTGTTCAGAATCAAGGCATCCTACTTGTTCAGAATCAAGGCCTCCTACTTGTTCTGAATCAAGGTCTCCTACTTGTTCAGAATCAAGGCCTCCTACTTGTTCAGAGCCAAGGCCTCCACCTTGTTCTGAATCAAGGTCTCCTATTTGTTCAGAATCAAGGCCTCCTACTTGTTCAGAACCAAGGTCTCCTACTTGTTCAGAATCAAGGCCTGCTGCTTGTTCAGAATCACGACCTGCTACTTGTTCTGAATCAAGTACTCCTACTTTTTCAGAATCATGGCCTCCTACTTTTTCTTAATCAAGGCCTACTGCTTTTTCCGAATCAAGGCCTACTACTTGTTCCAATTCAAGGCTTCCTACTTGTTAAGAATCATGGCTTCCTACTTGTTCCGAATCAAGGCTTCCTACTTGTTCTGAATCAAGGCTTCCTACTTGTTCCGAATCAAGGCTTCCTACTTGTTCCGAATCAAGGCCTCCAACTTTTTCAGAACCAAGGCCTCCTACTTGTTCAGAATCAAGGCCTCCTACTTGTTCAGAATCCAGGCCTCTTACTTGTTCCGAATCAAGGACTCCAACTTTTTCAGAACCAAGGCCTCCTACTTGTTCAGAATCAAGGCATCCTACTTGTTCAGAACCAAGGCTTCCTACTTGTTCAGAATCAAGGCGTCCTACTTGTTCAGATTCAAGGCCTGCTGCTTGTTCAGAATCACGGCCTGCTACTTGTTCCGAATCAAGTCCTCCTACTTTTACAGAATCACGGCCTCCTACTTGTTCTGAATCAAGGCCTACTTCTTTTTCCAAATCAAGGCCTCCTACTTGTTCCGAATCAAGGCTTCCTACTTGTTCTGAATCAAGGCTTCCTACTTGTTCCGAATCAAGGCTTCCTACTTGTTCCGAATCAAGGCATCCTACTTGTTTAGAATCAAGGCTTCCTACTTGTTCCGAATCAAGGCTTCCTACTTCTTCCGAATCAAGGCCTCCTACTTGTTCCGAATCAAGGCTTCCTACTTGTTCAGAATCAAGGCCTCCTACTTGTTCTGAATCAAGTCCTCCTACTTGTTCAGAGCCAAGGCCTCCACCTTGTTCTGAATCAACGTCTCCTACTTGTTCTGAATCAAGGTCTCCTACTTGTTCAGAATAAAGGCAACCTACTTGTTCAGAGTCAAGGCCTCCACCTTGTTCTGAATCAAGGTCTCCTACTTGTTCAGAGCCAAGGCCTCCAACTTGTTCAGAATCAAGGCCTCCTACTTGTTCAGAATCAAGGCCTGCTGCTTGTTCAGAATCACGACCTGCTACTTGTTCTGAATCAAGTCCTCCTACTTTTTCAGAATCACGGCCTCCTACTTTTTCTTTATCAAGGCCTACTGCTTTTTCCGAATCAAGGCCTACTACTTGTTCCAATTCAAGGCTTCCTACTTGTTAAGAATCATGGCTTCCTACTTGTTCGGAATCAAGGCTTCCTACTTCTTCCGAATCAAGGCCTCCTACTTGTTCCGAATCAAGGCTTCCTACTTGTTCTGAATCAAGGCTTCCTACTTGTTCCGAATCAAGGCTTCCTACTTGTTCCGAATCAAGGCCTCCAACTTTTTCAGAACCAAGGCCTCCTACTTGTTCAGAATCAAGGCCTCGTACTTGTTCAGAATCAAGGCCTCTTACTTGTTCAGAATCAAGGCCTCCTACTTCTTCAGAGCGAAGGCCTCCAACTTGTTCAGAATCAAGGCCTCCTACTTGTTCAGAAACAAGTCCTCCTACTTGTTCGAATCAAGACAGCCAACTTGTTCAGAATCAAGACCTCAAACTTAGTCAGAATCAAGTCCCCCTGCTTGTTCTGAATCAAGGCTTCCTACTTGTTCCGAATCAAGGCCTCCTACTTGCTCCGAATCAAGGCTTCCTACTTGTTCAGAATGAAGGCCTCCTACTTGTTCAGAATCACGGCTTCCTACTTGTTCTGAATCAAGGCTTCCTACTTGTTCCGAATCAAGGCATCCTACTTGTTTAGAATCAAGGCTTCCTACTTGTTCCGAATCAAGGCTTCCTACTTCTTCCGAATCAAGGCCTCCTACTTGTTCCGAATCAAGGCTTCCTACTTGTTCAGTATCAAGGCCTCCTACTTGTTCAGAATCAAGGCCTCCTACTTGTTCTGAATCAAGTCCTCCTACTTGTTCAGAGCCAAGGCCTCCACCTTGTTCTGAATCAACGTCTCCTACTTGTTCTGAATCAAGGTCTCCTACTTGTTCAGAATCAAGGCAACCTACTTGTTCAGAGCCAAGGCCTCCACCTTGTTCTGAATAAAGGTCTCCTACTTGTTCAGAGCCAAGGCCTCCAACTTGTTCAGAATCAAGGCCTCCTACTTGTTCAGAATCAAGGCATCCTACTTGTTCTGAATCAAGTCCTCCTACTTGTTCAGAGCCAAGGCCTCCACCTTGTTCTGAATCAACGTCTCCTACTTGTTCTGAATCAAGGTCTCCTACTTGTTCAGAATCAAGGCCTCCTACTTGTTCAGAGCCAAGGCCTCCACCTTGTTCTGAATCAAGGTCTCCTATTTGTTCAGAATCAAGGCCTCCTACTTGTTCAGAACCAAGGTCTCCTACTTGTTCAGAATCAAGGCCTGCTGCTTGTTCAGAATCACGACCTGCTACTTGTTCTGAATCAAGTACTCCTACTTTTTCAGAATCACGGCCTCCTACTTTTTCTTAATCAAGGCCTACTGCTTTTTCCGAATCAAGGCCTACTACTTGTTCCAATTCAAGGCTTCCTACTTGTTAAGAATCATGGCTTCCTACTTGTTCGGAATCAAGGCTTCCTACTTCTTCCGAATCAAGGCCTCCTACTTGTTCCGAATCAAGGCTTCCTACTTGTTCTGAATCAAGGCTTCCTACTTGTTCCGAATCAAGGCTTCCTACTTGTTCCGAATCAAGGCCTCCAACTTTTTCAGAACCAAGGCCTCCTACTTGTTCAGAATCAAGGCCTCCTACTTGTTCAGAATCAAGGCCTCTTACTTGTTCAGAATCAAGGCCTCCTACTTGTTCAGAGCAAAGGCCTCCAACTTGTTCAGAATCAAGGCCTCCTACTTGTTCAGAATCAAGGCATCCTACTTGTTCAGAACCAAGGCTTCCTACTTGTTCAGAATCAAGGCGTCCTACTTGTTCAGATTCAAGGCCTGCTGCTTGTTCAGACTCACGGCCTGCTACTTGTTCCGAATCAAGTCCTCCTACTTTTACAGAATCACGGCCTCCTACTTGTTCTGAATCAAGGCCTACTTCTTTTTCCAAATCAAGGCCTCCTACTTGTTCCGAATCAAGGCTTCCTACTTGTTAAGTATCAAGGCCTCCTACTTGTTCAGAATCAAGGCTTCCTACTTCTTCCGAATCAAGGCTTCCTACTTGTTCCGAATCAAGGCTTCCTACTTGTTCCGAATAAAGGCCTCCTACTTGTTCAGAATCAAGGCCTCCTTCTTGTTCAGAAACAAGTCCTCCTACTTGTTCAGAATGATGACCTCTTACTTGTTCAGAATCAAGACCTCATACTTATTCAGAATCAAGGACTCCTGGTTGTTCAGAATCAAGGCCTCCTAATTGTCCAGAATCAAAGCCTCCTACTTGTTCAGAACCAAGGCTTCCTACTTGTTCAGAATCAAGGCGTCCTACTTGTTCAGATTCAAGGCCTGCTGCTTGTTCAGAATCACGGCCTGCTACTTGTTCCGAATCAAGTCCTCCTACTTTTACAGAATCACGGCCTCCTACTTGTTCTGAATCAAGGCCTACTTCTTTTTCCAAATCAAGGCCTCCTACTTGTTCCGAATCAAGGCTTCCTACTTGTTAAGTATCAAGGCCTCCTACTTGTTCAGAATCAAGGCTTCCTACTTCTTCCGAATCAAGGCTTCCTACTTGTTCCGAATCAAGGCTTCCTACTTGTTCCGAATAAAGGCCTCCTACTTGTTCAGAATCAAGGCCTCCTACTTGTTCAGAAACAAGTCCTCCTACTTGTTCAGAATGATGACCTCTTACTTGTTCAGAATCAAGACCTCATACTTATTCAGAATCAAGGACTCCTGGTTGTTCAGAATCAAGGCCTCCTAATTGTTCAGAATCAAAGCCTCCTACTTGTTCAGAACCAAGGCCACCTGCTTGTTCAGCATCATGACCTCCTACTTGTTCAGAATCAAGGCCTCCGACTTGTTCAGAATCAAGGCCCCCTGCTTGTTCCGAACCAAGGCCTACTACTTGTTCAGTATCATGGCTTCCTACTTGTTCAGCATCACGGCATCCTACTTGTTCAGAACCAAGGCCTCTTACTTGCTCAGAACCAAGGCCTTCTGCATGTTCAGCATCATGGCCTCCTACTTGTTCAGAACCAAGGACTCCTACTTGTTGAGAACCAAGGCCTCCGACTTGTTCAGTATCATGGCCTCTTCCTTGTTTAGCATCAGGGCCTCCTACTTGTTCAGAATCAAGGCTTCCTACTTTTTCAGAATCAAGGCCTCCTGGTTGTTCAGAATCAAGGCCTCCTACTTGTTCAGAATCAAAGCATCCTACTAGTTCAGAATCAAGGCATCCTACTTGTTCAGAAACAAGTCCTCCTACTTGTTCGAATCAAGACAGACAACTTGTTCCGAATCAAGGCCTCCTACTTGTTCAGAAACAAGGCCTCCTACTTGTTCAGAAACAAGTCCTCCTACTTGTTCGAATCAAGACAGTCAACTTGTTCAGAATCAAGACCTCAAACTTAGTCAGAATCAAGTCCCCCTGCTTGTTCTGAATCAAGGCTTCCTACTTGTTCCGAATCAAGGCCTCCTACTTACTCAGAATCAAGGCTTCCTACTTGTTCAGAATGAAGGACTCCTACTTGTTCAGAATCACGGCTTCCGGCTTGTTCTGAATCAAGGCTTCCTACTTGTTCCGAATCAAGGCTTCCTACTTGTTCCGAATCAAGGCATCCTATTTGTTTAGAATCAAGGCTTCCTACTTGTTCCGAATCAAGGCTTCCTACTTCTTCCGAATCAAGGCCTCCTACTTGTTCCGAATCAAGGCTTCCTACTTGTTCAGTATCAAGGCCTCCTACTTGTTCAGAATCAAGGCCACCTACTTGTTCCGAATCAAGTCCTCCTACTTGTTCAGAGCCAAGGCCTCCACCTTGTTCTGAATCAAGGTCTCCTATTTGTTCAGAATCAAGGCCTCCTACTTGTTCAGAACCAAGGTCTCCTACTTGTTCAGAATCAAGGCCTGCTGCTTGTTCAGAATCACGACCTGCTACTTGTTCTGAATCAAGTACTCCTACTTTTTCAGAATCACGGCCTCCTACTTTTTCTTAATCAAGGCCTACTGCTTTTTCCGAATCAAGGCCTACTACTTGTTCCAATTCAAGGCTTCCTACTTGTTAAGAATCATGGCTTCCTACTTGTTCGGAATCAAGGCTTCCTACTTGTTCTGAATCAAGGCTTCCTTCTTGTTCCGAATCAAGGCTTCCTACTTGTTCCGAATCAAGGCCTCCAACTTTTTCAGAACCAAGGCCTCCTACTTGTTCAGAATCAAGGCCTCCTACTTGTTCAGAATCAAGGCCTCTTACTTGTTCAGAATCAAGGCCTCCTACTTGTTCAGAGCGAAGGCCTCCAACTTGTTCAGAATCAAGGCCTCCTACTTGTTCAGAATCAAGGCATCCTACTTGTTCAGAACCAAGGCTTCCTACTTGTTCAGAATCAAGGCGTCCTACTTGTTCAGATTCAAGGCCTGCTGCTTGTTCAGAATCACGGCCTGCTACTTGTTCCGAATCAAGTCCTCCTACTTTTACAGAATCACGGCCTCCTACTTGTTCTGAATCAAGGCCTACTTCTTTTTCCGAATCAAGGCCTCCTACTTGTTCCGAATCAAGGCTTCCTACTTGTTAAGTATCAAGGCCTCCAACTTGTTCAGAATCAAGGCTTCCTACTTCTTCCGAATCAAGGCTTCCTACTTGTTCCGAATCAAGGCTTCCTACTTGTTCCGAATAAAGGCCTCCTACTTGTTCAGAATCAAGGCCTCCTACTTGTTCAGAAACAAGTCCTCCTACTTGTTCAGAATGATGACCTCTTACTTGTTCAGAATCAAGACCTCATACTTATTCAGAATCAAGGACTCCTGGTTGTTCAGAATCAAGGCCTCCTAATTGTTCAGAATCAAAGCCTCCTACTTGTTCAGAACCAAGGCCTCCTGCTTGTTCAGCATCATGACCTCCTACTTGTTCAGAATCAAGGCCTCCGACTTGTTCAGAATCAAGGCCCCCTGCTTGTTCCGAACCAAGGCCTACTACTTGTTCAGTATCATGGCTTCCCACTTGTTCAGCATCACGGCATCCTACTTGTTCAGAACCAAGGCCTCTTACTTGCTCAGAACCAAGGCCTTCTGCTTGTTCAGCATCATGGCCTCCTACTTGCTCAGAACCAAGGACTCCTACTTGTTGAGAACCAAGGCCTCCTACTTGTTCAGTATCATGGCCTCTTCCTTGTTTAGCATCAGGGCCTCCTACTTGTTCAGAATCAAGGCTTCCTACTTTTTCAGAATCAAGGCCTCCTGGTTGTTCAGAATCAAGGCCTCCTACTTGTTCAGAATCAAAGCCTCCTACTTGTTCAGAATCAAGGCATCCTACTTGTTCAGAAACAAGTCCTCCTACTTGTTCGAATCAAGACAGACAACTTGTTCCGAATCAAGGCCTCCTACTTGTTCAGAAACAAGGCCTCCTACTTGTTCAGAAACAAGTCCTCCTACTTGTTCGAATCAAGACAGTCAACTTGTTCAGAATCAAGACCTCAAACTTACTCAGAATCAAGTCCCCCTGCTTGTTCTGAATCAAGGCTTCCTACTTGTTCCGAATCAAGGCCTCCTACTTACTCAGAATCAAGGCTTCCTACTTGTTCAGAATGAAGGACTCCTACTTGTTCAGAATCACGGCTTCCGGCTTGTTCTGAATCAAGGCTTCCTACTTGTTCCGAATCAAGGCTTCCTACTTGTTCCGAATCAAGGCATCCTATTTGTTTAGAATCAAGGCTTCCTACTTGTTCCGAATCAAGGCTTCCTACTTCTTCCGAATCAAGGCCTCCTACTTGTTCCGAATCAAGGCTTCCTACTTGTTCAGTATCAAGGCCTCCTACTTGTTCAGAATCAAGGCCACCTACTTGTTCCGAATCAAGTCCTCCTACTTGTTCAGAGCCAAGGCCTCCACCTTGTTCTGAATCAAGGTCTCCTATTTGTTCAGAATCAAGGCCTCCTACTTGTTCAGAACCAAGGTCTCCTACTTGTTCAGAATCAAGGCCTGCTGCTTGTTCAGAATCACGACCTGCTACTTGTTCTGAATCAAGTACTCCTACTTTTTCAGAATCACGGCCTCCTACTTTTTCTTAATCAAGGCCTACTGCTTTTTCCGAATCAAGGCCTACTACTTGTTCCAATTCAAGGCTTCCTACTTGTTAAGAATCATGGCTTCCTACTTGTTCGGAATCAAGGCTTCCTACTTGTTCTGAATCAAGGCTTCCTTCTTGTTCCGAATCAAGGCTTCCTACTTGTTCCGAATCAAGGCCTCCAACTTTTTCAGAACCAAGGCCTCCTACTTGTTCAGAATCAAGGCCTCCTACTTGTTCAGAATCAAGGCCTCTTACTTGTTCAGAATCAAGGCCTCCTACTTGTTCAGAGCGAAGGCCTCCAACTTGTTCAGAATCAAGGCCTCCTACTTGTTCAGAATCAAGGCATCCTACTTGTTCAGAACCAAGGCTTCCTACTTGTTCAGAATCAAGGCCTACTTCTTTTTCCGAATCAAGGCCTCCTACTTGTTCCGAATCAAGGCTTCCTACTTGTTAAGTATCAAGGCCTCCAACTTGTTCAGAATCAAGGCTTCCTACTTCTTCCGAATCAAGGCTTCCTACTTGTTCCGAATCAAGGCTTCCTACTTGTTCCGAATAAAGGCCTCCTACTTGTTCAGAATCAAGGCCTCCTACTTGTTCAGAAACAAGTCCTCCTACTTGTTCAGAATGATGACCTCTTACTTGTTCAGAATCAAGACCTCATACTTATTCAGAATCAAGGACTCCTGGTTGTTCAGAATCAAGGCCTCCTAATTGTTCAGAATCAAAGCCTCCTACTTGTTCAGAACCAAGGCCTCCTGCTTGTTCAGCATCATGACCTCCTACTTGTTCAGAATCAAGGCCTCCGACTTGTTCAGAATCAAGGCCCCCTGCTTGTTCCGAACCAAGGCCTACTACTTGTTCAGTATCATGGCTTCCCACTTGTTCAGCATCACGGCATCCTACTTGTTCAGAACCAAGGCCTCTTACTTGCTCAGAACCAAGGCCTTCTGCTTGTTCAGCATCATGGCCTCCTACTTGCTCAGAACCAAGGACTCCTACTTGTTGAGAACCAAGGCCTCCTACTTGTTCAGTATCATGGCCTCTTCCTTGTTTAGCATCAGGGCCTCCTACTTGTTCAGAATCAAGGCTTCCTACTTTTTCAGAATCAAGGCCTCCTGGTTGTTCAGAATCAAGGCCTCCTACTTGTTCAGAATCAAAGCCTCCTACTTGTTCAGAATCAAGGCATCCTACTTGTTCAGAAACAAGTCCTCCTACTTGTTCGAATCAAGACAGACAACTTGTTCCGAATCAAGGCCTCCTACTTGTTCAGAAACAAGGCCTCCTACTTGTTCAGAAACAAGTCCTCCTACTTGTTCGAATCAAGACAGTCAACTTGTTCAGAATCAAGACCTCAAACTTACTCAGAATCAAGTCCCCCTGCTTGTTCTGAATCAAGGCTTCCTACTTGTTCCGAATCAAGGCCTCCTACTTACTCAGAATCAAGGCTTCCTACTTGTTCAGAATGAAGGACTCCTACTTGTTCAGAATCACGGCTTCCGGCTTGTTCTGAATCAAGGCTTCCTACTTGTTCCGAATCAAGGCTTCCTACTTGTTCCGAATCAAGGCATCCTATTTGTTTAGAATCAAGGCTTCCTACTTGTTCCGAATCAAGGCTTCCTACTTCTTCCGAATCAAGGCCTCCTACTTGTTCCGAATCAAGGCTTCCTACTTGTTCAGTATCAAGGCCTCCTACTTGTTCAGAATCAAGGCCACCTACTTGTTCCGAATCAAGTCCTCCTACTTGTTCAGAGCCAAGGCCTCCACCTTGTTCTGAATCAAGGTCTCCTATTTGTTCAGAATCAAGGCCTCCTACTTGTTCAGAACCAAGGTCTCCTACTTGTTCAGAATCAAGGCCTGCTGCTTGTTCAGAATCACGACCTGCTACTTGTTCTGAATCAAGTACTCCTACTTTTTCAGAATCACGGCCTCCTACTTTTTCTTAATCAAGGCCTACTGCTTTTTCCGAATCAAGGCCTACTACTTGTTCCAATTCAAGGCTTCCTACTTGTTAAGAATCATGGCTTCCTACTTGTTCGGAATCAAGGCTTCCTACTTGTTCTGAATCAAGGCTTCCTTCTTGTTCCGAATCAAGGCTTCCTACTTGTTCCGAATCAAGGCCTCCAACTTTTTCAGAACCAAGGCCTCCTACTTGTTCAGAATCAAGGCCTCCTACTTGTTCAGAATCAAGGCCTCTTACTTGTTCAGAATCAAGGCCTCCTACTTGTTCAGAGCGAAGG
Source organism: Hypanus sabinus (assembly GCF_030144855.1). Lineage (NCBI taxonomy): Eukaryota > Metazoa > Chordata > Chondrichthyes > Myliobatiformes > Dasyatidae > Hypanus > Hypanus sabinus. The sequence continues at coordinate 106,831,280 of NC_082708.1, read as the reverse complement.
CCTCCAACTTGTTCAGAATCAAGGCCTCCTACTTGTTCAGAATCAAGGCATCCTACTTGTTCAGAACCAAGGCTTCCTACTTGTTCAGAATCAAGGCGTCCTACTTGTTCAGAATCAAGGCCTGCTGCTTGTTCAGAATCACGACCTGCTACTTGTTCTGAATCAAGTACTCCTACTTTTTCAGAATCACGGCCTCCTACTTTTTCTTAATCAAGGCCTACTGCTTTTTCCGAATCAAGGCCTACTACTTGTTCCAATTCAAGGCTTCCTACTTGTTAAGAATCATGGCTTCCTACTTGTTCGGAATCAAGGCTTCCTACTTGTTCTGAATCAAGGCTTCCTTCTTGTTCCGAATCAAGGCTTCCTACTTGTTCCGAATCAAGGCCTCCAACTTTTTCAGAACCAAGGCCTCCTACTTGTTCAGAATCAAGGCCTCCTACTTGTTCAGAATCAAGGCCTCTTACTTGTTCAGAATCAAGGCCTCCTACTTGTTCAGAGCGAAGGCCTCCAACTTGTTCAGAATCAAGGCCTCCTACTTGTTCAGAATCAAGGCATCCTACTTGTTCAGAACCAAGGCTTCCTACTTGTTCAGAATCAAGGCGTCCTACTTGTTCAGATTCAAGGCCTGCTGCTTGTTCAGAATCACGGCCTGCTACTTGTTCCGAATCAAGTCCTCCTACTTTTACAGAATCACGGCCTCCTACTTGTTCTGAATCAAGGCCTACTTCTTTTTCCGAATCAAGGCCTCCTACTTGTTCCGAATCAAGGCTTCCTACTTGTTAAGTATCAAGGCCTCCAACTTGTTCAGAATCAAGGCTTCCTACTTCTTCCGAATCAAGGCTTCCTACTTGTTCCGAATCAAGGCTTCCTACTTGTTCCGAATAAAGGCCTCCTACTTGTTCAGAATCAAGGCCTCCTACTTGTTCAGAAACAAGTCCTCCTACTTGTTCAGAATGATGACCTCTTACTTGTTCAGAATCAAGACCTCATACTTATTCAGAATCAAGGACTCCTGGTTGTTCAGAATCAAGGCCTCCTAATTGTTCAGAATCAAAGCCTCCTACTTGTTCAGAACCAAGGCCTCCTGCTTGTTCAGCATCATGACCTCCTACTTGTTCAGAATCAAGGCCTCCGACTTGTTCAGAATCAAGGCCCCCTGCTTGTTCCGAACCAAGGCCTACTACTTGTTCAGTATCATGGCTTCCCACTTGTTCAGCATCACGGCATCCTACTTGTTCAGAACCAAGGCCTCTTACTTGCTCAGAACCAAGGCCTTCTGCTTGTTCAGCATCATGGCCTCCTACTTGCTCAGAACCAAGGACTCCTACTTGTTGAGAACCAAGGCCTCCTACTTGTTCAGTATCATGGCCTCTTCCTTGTTTAGCATCAGGGCCTCCTACTTGTTCAGAATCAAGGCTTCCTACTTTTTCAGAATCAAGGCCTCCTGGTTGTTCAGAATCAAGGCCTCCTACTTGTTCAGAATCAAAGCCTCCTACTTGTTCAGAATCAAGGCATCCTACTTGTTCAGAAACAAGTCCTCCTACTTGTTCGAATCAAGACAGACAACTTGTTCCGAATCAAGGCCTCCTACTTGTTCAGAAACAAGGCCTCCTACTTGTTCAGAAACAAGTCCTCCTACTTGTTCGAATCAAGACAGTCAACTTGTTCAGAATCAAGACCTCAAACTTACTCAGAATCAAGTCCCCCTGCTTGTTCTGAATCAAGGCTTCCTACTTGTTCCGAATCAAGGCCTCCTACTTACTCAGAATCAAGGCTTCCTACTTGTTCAGAATGAAGGACTCCTACTTGTTCAGAATCACGGCTTCCGGCTTGTTCTGAATCAAGGCTTCCTACTTGTTCCGAATCAAGGCTTCCTACTTGTTCCGAATCAAGGCATCCTATTTGTTTAGAATCAAGGCTTCCTACTTGTTCCGAATCAAGGCTTCCTACTTCTTCCGAATCAAGGCCTCCTACTTGTTCCGAATCAAGGCTTCCTACTTGTTCAGTATCAAGGCCTCCTACTTGTTCAGAATCAAGGCCACCTACTTGTTCCGAATCAAGTCCTCCTACTTGTTCAGAGCCAAGGCCTCCACCTTGTTCTGAATCAAGGTCTCCTATTTGTTCAGAATCAAGGCCTCCTACTTGTTCAGAACCAAGGTCTCCTACTTGTTCAGAATCAAGGCCTGCTGCTTGTTCAGAATCACGACCTGCTACTTGTTCTGAATCAAGTACTCCTACTTTTTCAGAATCACGGCCTCCTACTTTTTCTTAATCAAGGCCTACTGCTTTTTCCGAATCAAGGCCTACTACTTGTTCCAATTCAAGGCTTCCTACTTGTTAAGAATCATGGCTTCCTACTTGTTCGGAATCAAGGCTTCCTACTTGTTCTGAATCAAGGCTTCCTTCTTGTTCCGAATCAAGGCTTCCTACTTGTTCCGAATCAAGGCCTCCAACTTTTTCAGAACCAAGGCCTCCTACTTGTTCAGAATCAAGGCCTCCTACTTGTTCAGAATCAAGGCCTCTTACTTGTTCAGAATCAAGGCCTCCTACTTGTTCAGAGCGAAGGCCTCCAACTTGTTCAGAATCAAGGCCTCCTACTTGTTCAGAATCAAGGCATCCTACTTGTTCAGAACCAAGGCTTCCTACTTGTTCAGAATCAAGGCGTCCTACTTGTTCAGATTCAAGGCCTGCTGCTTGTTCAGAATCACGGCCTGCTACTTGTTCCGAATCAAGTCCTCCTACTTTTACAGAATCACGGCCTCCTACTTGTTCTGAATCAAGGCCTACTTCTTTTTCCGAATCAAGGCCTCCTACTTGTTCCGAATCAAGGCTTCCTACTTGTTAAGTATCAAGGCCTCCAACTTGTTCAGAATCAAGGCTTCCTACTTCTTCCGAATCAAGGCTTCCTACTTGTTCCGAATCAAGGCTTCCTACTTGTTCCGAATAAAGGCCTCCTACTTGTTCAGAATCAAGGCCTCCTACTTGTTCAGAAACAAGTCCTCCTACTTGTTCAGAATGATGACCTCTTACTTGTTCAGAATCAAGACCTCATACTTATTCAGAATCAAGGACTCCTGGTTGTTCAGAATCAAGGCCTCCTAATTGTTCAGAATCAAAGCCTCCTACTTGTTCAGAACCAAGGCCTCCTGCTTGTTCAGCATCATGACCTCCTACTTGTTCAGAATCAAGGCCTCCGACTTGTTCAGAATCAAGGCCCCCTGCTTGTTCCGAACCAAGGCCTACTACTTGTTCAGTATCATGGCTTCCCACTTGTTCAGCATCACGGCATCCTACTTGTTCAGAACCAAGGCCTCTTACTTGCTCAGAACCAAGGCCTTCTGCTTGTTCAGCATCATGGCCTCCTACTTGCTCAGAACCAAGGACTCCTACTTGTTGAGAACCAAGGCCTCCTACTTGTTCAGTATCATGGCCTCTTCCTTGTTTAGCATCAGGGCCTCCTACTTGTTCAGAATCAAGGCTTCCTACTTTTTCAGAATCAAGGCCTCCTGGTTGTTCAGAATCAAGGCCTCCTACTTGTTCAGAATCAAAGCCTCCTACTTGTTCAGAATCAAGGCATCCTACTTGTTCAGAAACAAGTCCTCCTACTTGTTCGAATCAAGACAGACAACTTGTTCCGAATCAAGGCCTCCTACTTGTTCAGAAACAAGGCCTCCTACTTGTTCAGAAACAAGTCCTCCTACTTGTTCGAATCAAGACAGTCAACTTGTTCAGAATCAAGACCTCAAACTTACTCAGAATCAAGTCCCCCTGCTTGTTCTGAATCAAGGCTTCCTACTTGTTCCGAATCAAGGCCTCCTACTTGCTCCGAATCAAGGCTTCCTACTTGTTCAGAATGAAGGCCTCCTACTTGTTCAGAATCACGGCTTCCTACTTGTTCTGAATCAAGGCTTCCTACTTGTTCCGAATCAAGGCTTCCTACTTGTTCCCAATCAAGGCATCCTACTTGTTTAGAATCAAGGCCTCCTACTTGTTCTGAATCAAGGCTTCCTACTTCTTCCGAATCAAGGCCTCCTACTTGTTCTGAATCAACGTCTCCTACTTATTCTGAATCAAGGTCTCCTACTTGTTCAGAATCAAGGCTACCTACTTGTTCAGAGCCAAGGCCTCCACCTGGTTCTGAATCAAGGTCTCCTACTTGTTCAGAGCCAAGGCCTCCAACTTGTTCAGAATCAAGGCCTTCTACTTGTTCAGAATCAAGGCATCCTACTTGTTCAGAATCAAGGCCTCCTACTTGTTCAGAATCAAGGCCTCCTACTTCTTCTGAATCAAGGTCTCCTACTTGTTCAGAATCAAGGCCTCCTATTTGTTCAGAGCCAAGGCCTCCACCTTGTTCTGAATCAAGGTCTCCTTTTTGTTCAGAATCAAGGCCTCCTACTTGTTCAGAACCAAGGACTCCTACTTGTTCAGAATCAAGGCCTGCTGCTTGTTCAGAATCACGACCTGCTACTTGTTCTGAATCAAGTACTCCTACTTTTTCAGAATCACGGCCTCCTACTTTTTCTTAATCAAGGCCTACTGCTTTTTCCGAATTAAGGCCTACTACTTGTTCCAATTCAAGGCTTCCTACTTGTTAAGAATCATGGCTTCCTACTTGTTCGGAATCAAGGCTTCCTACTTCTTCCGAATCAAGGCCTCCTACTTGTTCCGAATCAAGGCTTCCTACTTGTTCTGAATCAAGGCTTCCTACTTGTTCCGAATCAAGGCTTCCTAATTGTTCTGAATCAAGGCCTCCAACTTTTTCAGAACCAAGGCCTCCTACTTGTTCAGAATCAAGGCCTCCTACTTGTTCAGAATCAAGGCCTCTTACTTGTTCAGAATCAAGGCCTCCTACTTGTTCAGAGCGAAGGCCTCCAACTTGTTCAGAATCAAGGCCTCCTACTTGTTCAGAATCAAGGCATCCTACTTGTTCAGAATCAAGGCCTCCTACTTGTTCAGAATCAAGGCCTCCTACTTGTTCTGAATCATGGTCTCCTACTTGTTCAGAATCAAGGCCTCCTACTTGTTCAGAGCCAAGGCCTCCACCTTGTTCTGAATCAAGGTCTCCTATTTGTTCAGAATCAAGGCCTCCTACTTGTTCAGAACCAAGGTCTCCTACTTGTTCAGAATCAAGGCCTGCTGCTTGTTCAGAATCACGACCTGCTACTTGTTCTGAATCAAGTCCTCCTACTTTTTCAGAATCACGGCCTCCTACTTTTTCTTAATCAAGGCCTACTGCTTTTTCCGAATCAAGGCCTACTACTTGTTCCAATTCAAGGCTTCCTACTTGTTAAGAATCATGGCTTCCTACTTGTTCGGAATCAAGGCTTCCTACTTCTTCCGAATCAAGGCCTCCTACTTGTTCCGAATCAAGGCTTCCTACTTGTTCTGAATCAAGGCTTCCTACTTGTTCCGAATCAAGGCTTCCTACTTGTTCCGAATCAAGGCCTCCATCTTTTTCAGAACCAAGGCCTCCTACTTGTTCAGAATCAAGGCCTCCTACTTGTTCAGAATCAAGGCCTCTTACTTGTTCAGAATCAAGGCCTCCTACTTGTTCAGAGCGAAGGCCTCCAACTTGTTCAGAATCAAGGCCTCCTACTTGTTCAGAATCAAGGCATCCTACTTGTTCAGAACCAAGGCTTCCTACTTGTTCAGAATCAAGGCGTCCTACTTGTTCAGATTCAAGGCCTGCTGCTTGTTCAGAATCACGGCCTGCTACTTGTTCCGAATCAAGTCCTCCTACTTTTACAGAATCACGGCCTCCTACTTGTTCTGAATCAAGGCCTACTTCTTTTCCGAATCAAGGCCTCCTACTTGTTCCGAATCAAGGCTTCCTACTTGTTAAGTATCAAGGCCTCCAACTTGTTCTGAATCAAGGCTTCCTACTTCTTCCGAATCAAGGCTTCCTACTTGTTCCGAATCAAGGCTTCCTACTTGTTCCGAATAAAGGCCTCCTACTTGTTCAGAATCAAGGCCTCCTACTTGTTCAGAAACAAGTCCTCCTACTTGTTCAGAATGATGACCTCTTACTTGTTCAGAATCAAGACCTCATACTTATTCAGAATCAAGGACTCCTGGTTGTTCAGAATCAAGGCCTCCTAATTGTTCAGAATCAAAGCCTCCTACTTGTTCAGAACCAAGGCCTCCTGCTTGTTCAGCATCATGACCTCCTACTTGTTCAGAATCAAGGCCTCCGACTTGTTCAGAATCAAGGCCCCCTGCTTGTTCCGAACCAAGGCCTACTACTTGTTCAGTATCATGGCTTCCCACTTGTTCAGCATCACGGCATCCTACTTGTTCAGAACCAAGGCCTCTTACTTGCTCAGAACCAAGGCCTTCTGCTTGTTCAGCATCATGGCCTCCTACTTGCTCAGAACCAAGGACTCCTACTTGTTGAGAACCAAGGCCTCCTACTTGTTCAGTATCATGGCCTCTTCCTTGTTTAGCATCAGGGCCTCCTACTTGTTCAGAATCAAGGCTTCCTACTTTTTCAGAATCAAGGCCTCCTGGTTGTTCAGAATCAAGGCCTCCTACTTGTTCAGAATCAAAGCCTCCTACTTGTTCAGAATCAAGGCATCCTACTTGTTCAGAAACAAGTCCTCCTACTTGTTCGAATCAAGACAGACAACTTGTTCCGAATCAAGGCCTCCTACTTGTTCAGAAACAAGGCCTCCTACTTGTTCAGAAACAAGTCCTCCTACTTGTTCGAATCAAGACAGTCAACTTGTTCAGAATCAAGACCTCAAACTTACTCAGAATCAAGTCCCCCTGCTTGTTCTGAATCAAGGCTTCCTACTTGTTCCGAATCAAGGCCTCCTACTTGCTCCGAATCAAGGCTTCCTACTTGTTCAGAATGAAGGCCTCCTACTTGTTCAGAATCACGGCTTCCTACTTGTTCTGAATCAAGGCTTCCTACTTGTTCCGAATCAAGGCTTCCTACTTGTTCCCAATCAAGGCATCCTACTTGTTTAGAATCAAGGCCTCCTACTTGTTCTGAATCAAGGCTTCCTACTTCTTCCGAATCAAGGCCTCCTACTTGTTCTGAATCAACGTCTCCTACTTATTCTGAATCAAGGTCTCCTACTTGTTCAGAATCAAGGCTACCTACTTGTTCAGAGCCAAGGCCTCCACCTGGTTCTGAATCAAGGTCTCCTACTTGTTCAGAGCCAAGGCCTCCAACTTGTTCAGAATCAAGGCCTTCTACTTGTTCAGAATCAAGGCATCCTACTTGTTCAGAATCAAGGCCTCCTACTTGTTCAGAATCAAGGCCTCCTACTTGTTCTGAATCAAGGTCTCCTACTTGTTCAGAATCAAGGCCTCCTATTTGTTCAGAGCCAAGGCCTCCACCTTGTTCTGAATCAAGGTCTCCTTTTTGTTCAGAATCAAGGCCTCCTACTTGTTCAGAACCAAGGACTCCTACTTGTTCAGAATCAAGGCCTGCTGCTTGTTCAGAATCACGACCTGCTACTTGTTCTGAATCAAGTACTCCTACTTTTTCAGAATCACGGCCTCCTACTTTTTCTTAATCAAGGCCTACTGCTTTTTCCGAATTAAGGCCTACTACTTGTTCCAATTCAAGGCTTCCTACTTGTTAAGAATCATGGCTTCCTACTTGTTCGGAATCAAGGCTTCCTACTTCTTCCGAATCAAGGCCTCCTACTTGTTCCGAATCAAGGCTTCCTACTTGTTCTGAATCAAGGCTTCCTACTTGTTCCGAATCAAGGCTTCCTAATTGTTCTGAATCAAGGCCTCCAACTTTTTCAGAACCAAGGCCTCCTACTTGTTCAGAATCAAGGCCTCCTACTTGTTCAGAATCAAGGCCTCTTACTTGTTCAGAATCAAGGCCTCCTACTTGTTCAGAGCGAAGGCCTCCAACTTGTTCAGAATCAAGGCCTCCTACTTGTTCAGAATCAAGGCATCCTACTTGTTCAGAATCAAGGCCTCCTACTTGTTCAGAATCAAGGCCTCCTACTTGTTCTGAATCATGGTCTCCTACTTGTTCAGAATCAAGGCCTCCTACTTGTTCAGAGCCAAGGCCTCCACCTTGTTCTGAATCAAGGTCTCCTATTTGTTCAGAATCAAGGCCTCCTACTTGTTCAGAACCAAGGTCTCCTACTTGTTCAGAATCAAGGCCTGCTGCTTGTTCAGAATCACGACCTGCTACTTGTTCTGAATCAAGTCCTCCTACTTTTTCAGAATCACGGCCTCCTACTTTTTCTTAATCAAGGCCTACTGCTTTTTCCGAATCAAGGCCTACTACTTGTTCCAATTCAAGGCTTCCTACTTGTTAAGAATCATGGCTTCCTACTTGTTCGGAATCAAGGCTTCCTACTTCTTCCGAATCAAGGCCTCCTACTTGTTCCGAATCAAGGCTTCCTACTTGTTCTGAATCAAGGCTTCCTACTTGTTCCGAATCAAGGCTTCCTACTTGTTCCGAATCAAGGCTTCCTACTTGTTCCGAATCAAGGCCTCCAACTTTTTCAGAACCAATGCCTCCTACTTGTTCAGAATCAAGGCCTCGTACTTGTTCAGAATCAAGGCCTCTTACTTGTTCAGAATCAAGGCCTCCTACTTCTTCAGAGCGAAGGCCTCCAACTTGTTCAGAATCAAGGCCTCCTACTTGTTCAGAATCAAGGCATCCTACTTGTTCAGAACCAAGGCTTCCTACTTGTTCAGAATCAAGGCATCCTACTTGTTCAGAAACAAGTCCTCCTACTTGTTCGAATCAAGACAGCCAACTTGTTCCGAATCAAGGCCTCCTACTTGTTCAGAAACAAGGCCTCCTACTTGTTCAGAAACAAGTCCTCCTACTTGTTCGAATCAAGACAGCCAACTTGTTCAGAATCAAGACCTCAAACTTAGTCAGAATCAAGTCCCCCTGCTTGTTCTGAATCAAGGCTTCCTACTTGTTCCGAATCAAGGCCTCCTACTTGCTCCGAATCAAGGCTTCCTACTTGTTCAGAATGAAGGCCTCCTACTTGTTCAGAATCACGGCTTCCTACTTGTTCTGAATCAAGGCTTCCTACTTGTTCCGAATCAAGGCTTCCTACTTGTTCCGAATCAAGGCATCCTACTTGTTTAGAATCAAGGCTTCCTACTTGTTCCGAATCAAGGCTTCCTACTTCTTCCGAATCAAGGCCTCCTACTTGTTCCGAATCAAGGCTTCCTACTTGTTCAGTATCAAGGCCTCCTACTTGTTCAGAATCAAGGCCTCTTACTTGTTCTGAATCAAGTCCACCTACTTGTTCAGAGCCAAGGCCTCCACCTTGTTCTGAATCAACGTCTCCTACTTGTTCTGAATCAAGGTCTCCTACTTGTTCAGAATCAAGGCAACCTACTTGTTCAGAGCCAAGGCCTCCAACTTGTTCAGAATGAAGGCCTGCTGCTTGTTCAGAATCACGACCTGCTACTTGTTCTGAATCAAGTACTCCTACTTTTTCAGAATCACGGCCTCCTACTTTTTCTTAATCAAGGCCTACTGCTTTTTCCGAATCAAGGCCTACTACTTGTTCCAATTCAAGGCTTCCTACTTGTTAAGAATCATGGCTTCCTACTTGTTCGGAATCAAGGCTTCCTACTTCTTCCGAATCAAGGCCTCCTACTTGTTCCGAATCAAGGCTTCCTACTTGTTCTGAATCAAGGCTTCCTACTTGTTCCGAATCAAGGCTTCCTACTTGTTCCGAATCAAGGCCTCCATCTTTTTCAGAACCAAGGCCTCCTACTTGTTCAGAATCAAGGCCTCCTACTTGTTCAGAATCAAGGCCTCTTACTTGTTCAGAATCAAGGCCTCCTACTTGTTCAGAGCGAAGGCCTCCAACTTGTTCAGAATCAAGGCCTCCTACTTGTTCAGAATCAAGGCATCCTACTTGTTCAGAACCAAGGCTTCCTACTTGTTCAGAATCAAGGCGTCCTACTTGTTCAGATTCAAGGCCTGCTGCTTGTTCAGAATCACGGCCTGCTACTTGTTCCGAATCAAGTCCTCCTACTTTTACAGAATCACGGCCTCCTACTTGTTCTGAATCAAGGCCTACTTCTTTTTCCGAATCAAGGCCTCCTACTTGTTCCGAATCAAGTCTTCCTACTTGTTAAGTATCAAGGCCTCCTACTTGTTCAGAATCAAGGTCTCCTACTTGTTCAGAATCAAGGCCTCCTACTTGTTCAGAGCCAAGGCCTCCAACTTGTTCAGAATCAAGGCATCCTACTTGTTCAGAACCAAAGCCTCCTACTTCTTCCGAATCAAGGCTTCCTACTTGTTCTGAACCAAGGCTTCCTACTTGTTCCGAATCAAGGCTTCCTACTTGTTCCGAATGAAGGCTTCTTACTTGTTCTGAATCAAGGCCTCCTACTTGTTCAGAAACAAGTCCTCCTACTTGTTCAGAATGAAGACCTCTTACTTGTTCAGAATCAAGACCTCATACTTATTCAGAATCAAGGACTCCTACTTGTTCAGTGTCAAGGCCTCCTGGTTGTTCAGAATCAAGGCCTCCTTCTTGATCAGAATCAAAGCCTCCTACTTGTTCAGAGCCAAGGCAACCTACTTGTTCAGCATCATGGCCTCCTACTTTTTCAGAATCAAAGCCTCCTACTTTTTCAGAACCAAGGCCACCTACTTGTTCAGCATCATGGCCTCCTACTTGTTCAGAACCAAGGCCTCCTGCTTGTTCAGCATCATGGCCTCCTACTTGTTCAGAATCAAGGCCTCCGACTTGTTCAGAATCAAGGCCCCCTGCTTGTTCTGAATCAAGGCTTCCTACTTGTTCCGAATCAAGGCTTCGTACTTGTTCTGAATCAAGGCATCCTACTTGTATAGAATCAAGGCTTCCTACTTGTTCCGAATCAAGGCTTCCTACTTGTTCTGAATAAAGGCCTCCTACTTGTTCAGAATCAAGGCCTCCAACTTGTTCAGAAACAAGTCCTCCTACTTGTTCAGAATGATGACCTCCTACTTGTTCAGAATCAAGACCTCATACTTATTCAGAATCAAGGACTCCTACTTGTTCAGAATCAAGGCCTCCTACTTGTTCAGAATCAAAGCCTCCTACTTGTTCAGAACCAAGGCCTCCTGCTTGTTCAGCATCATGACCTTCTACTTGTTCAGAATCAAGGCCTCCGACTTGTTCAGAATCAAGGCCCCCTGCTTGTTCCGAACCAAGGTCTACTACTTGTTCAGTATCATGGCTTCCTACTTGTTCAGCATCACGGCATCCTACTTGTTCAGAACCAAGGCCTCTTACTTGCTCAGAACCAAGGCCTTCTGCTTGTTTAGCATCATGGCCTCCTACTTGTTCAGATACAAGGCCTCCTACTTGTTCAGAATCAAGGCCTCCTACTTGTTCAGAGCCAAGGCCTCCTACCTGTTCTGAATCAAGGTCTCCTACTTGTTCAGAATCAAGGCCTCCTACTTGTTCAGAACCAAGGTCTCCTACTTGTTCAGAATCAAGGCATCCTACTTGTTCAGAAACAAGTCCTCCTACTTGTTCGAATCAAGACAGCCAACTTGTTCCGAATCAAGGCCTCCTACTTGTTCAGAAACAAGGCCTCCTACTTGTTCAGAAACAAGGCCTCCTACTTGTTCAGAAACAAGTCCTCCTACTTGATCGAATCAAGACAGCCAACTTGTTCAGAATCAAGACCTCAAACTTAGTCAGAATCAAGTCCCCCTGCTTGTTCTGAATCAAGGCTTCCTACTTGTTCCGAATCAAGGCCTCCTACTTGCTCCGAATCAAGGCTTCCTACTTCTTCAGAATGAAGGCCTCCTACTTGTTCAGAATCACGGCTTCCTACTTGTTCTGAATCAAGGCTTCCTACTTGTTCCGAATCAAGGCTTCCTACTTGTTCAGAATCAAGGTCTCCTTCTTGTTCAGAATCAAGGCCTCCTACTTGTTCAGAGCCAAGGCCTCCAACTTGTTCAGAATCAAGGCATCCTACTTGTTCAGAACCAAAGCCTTCTACTTCTTCCGAATCAAGGCTTCCTACTTGTTCTGAACCAAGGCTTCCTACTTGTTCCGAATCAAGGCTTCCTACTTGTTCCGAATGAAGGCTTCTTACTTGTTCTGAATCAAGGCCTCCTACTTGTTCAGAAACAAGTCCTCCTACTTGTTCAGAATGAAGACCTCTTTCTTGTTCAGAATCAAGACCTCATACTTATTCAGAATCAAGGACTCCTACTTGTTCAGTGTCAAGGCCTCCTGGTTGTTCAGAATCAAGGCCTCCTTCTTGATCAGAATCAAAGCCTCCTACTTTTTCAGAACCAAGGCAACCTACTTGTGCAGCATCATGGCCTCCTACTTTTTCAGAATCAACGCCTCCTACTTTTTCAGAACCAAGGCCACCTACTTGTTCAGCATCATGGCCTCCTACTTGTTCAGAACCAAGGCCTCCTGCTTGTTCAGCATCATGGCCTCCTACTTGTTCAGAATCAAGGCCTCCGACTTGTTCAGAATCAAGGCCCCCTGCTTGTTCTGAATCAAGGCTTCCTACTTGTTCCGAATCAAGGCTTCGTACTTGTTCTGAATCAAGGCATCCTACTTGTTTAGAATCAAGGCTTTCTACTTGTTCCGAATCAAGGCTTCCTACTTGTTCTGAATAAAGGCCTCCTACTTGTTCAGAATCAAGGCCTCCAACTTGTTCAGAAACAAGTCCTCCTACTTGTTCAGAATGATGACCTCTTACTTGTTCAGAATCAAGACCTCATACTTATTCAGAATCAAGGACTCCTACTTGTTCAGAATCAAGGCCTCCTACTTGTTCAGAATCAAAGCCTCCTACTTGTTCAGAACCAAGGCCTCCTGCTTGTTCAGCATCATGACCTTCTACTTGTTCAGAATCAAGGCCTCCGACTTGTTCAGAATCAAGGCCCCCTGCTTGTTCCGAACCAAGGTCTACTACTTGTTCAGTATCATGGCTTCCTACTTGTTCAGCATCACGGCATCCTACTTGTTCAGAACCAAGGCCTCTTACTTGCTCAGAACCAAGGCCTTCTGCTTGTTTAGCATCATGGCCTCCTACTTGTTCAGAACCAAGGACTCCTACTTGTTGAGAACCAAGGCCTCCTACTTGTTCAGTATCATGGCCTCTTCCTTGATTAGCATCAGGGCCTCCTACTTGTTCAGAATCAAGGCTTTTGACTTTTTCAGAATGAAGGCCTCCTACTTGTTCCGATTCAAGGCCTCCGACTTGTTCAGAATCAAGTCCTCCTACCTTTTCAGCATCAAGGCCTCCTACTTGTTCAGAATCAAGGCCTCCTACTTGTTCAGAATCAAGGCCTCCTACTTGTTCAGAGCCAAGGCCTCCTACCTGTTCTGAATCAAGGTCTCCTACTTGTTCAGAATCAAGGACTCCTACTTGTTCAGAACCAAGGTCTCCTACTTGTTCAGAATCAAGGCATCCTACTTGTTCAGAAACAAGTCCTCCTACTTGTTCGAATCAAGACAGCCAACTTGTTCCGAATCAAGGCCTCCTACTTGTTCAGAAACAAGGCCTCCTACTTGTTCAGAAACAAGGCCTCCTACTTGTTCAGAAACAAGTCCTCCTACTTGTTCGAATCAAGACAGCCAACTTGTTCAGAATCAAGACCTCAAACTTAGTCAGAATCAAGTCCCCCTGCTTGTTCTGAATCAAGGCTTCCTACTTGCTCCGAATCAAGGCCTCCTACTTGCTCCGAATCAAGGCTTCCTACTTGTTCAGAATGAAGGCCTCCTACTTGTTCAGAATCACGGCTTCCTACTTGTTCTGAATCAAGGCTTCCTACTTGTTCCGAATCAAGGCTTCCTACTTGTTCCGAATCAAGGCATCCTACTTGTTTAGAATCAAGGCTTCCTACTTGTTCCGAATCAAGGCTTCCTACTTCTTCCGAATCAAGGCCTCCTACTTGTTTCGAATCAAGGCTTCCTACTTGTTCAGAATCAAGGCCTCCTACTTGTTCTGAATCAAGTCCTCCTACTTGTTCAGAGCCAAGGCCTCCACCTTGTTCTGAATCAACGTCTCCTACTTGTTCTGAATCAAGGTCTCCTACTTGTTCAGAATCAAGGCAACCTACTTGTTCAGAGTCAAGGCCTCCACCTTGTTCTGAATCAAGGTCTCCTACTTGTTCAGAGCCAAGGCCTCCAACTTGTTCAGAATCAAGGCCTCCTACTTGTTCAGAATCAAGGCATCCTACTTGTTCAGAATCAAGGCCTCCTACTTGTTCAGAATCAAGGCCTCCTACTTGTTCTGTATCAAGGTCTCCTACTTGTTCAGAATCAAGGCCTCCTACTTGTTCAGAGCCAAGGCCTCCACCTTGTTCTGAATCAAGGTCTCCTATTTGTTCAGAATCAAGGCCTCCTACTTGTTCAGAACCAAGGTCTCCTACTTGTTCAGAATCAAGGCCTGCTGCTTGTTCAGAATCACGACCTGCTACTTGTTCTGAATCAAGTCCTCCTACTTTTTCAGAATCACGGCCTCCTACTTTTTCTTTATCAAGGCCTACTGCTTTTTCCGAATCAAGGCCTACTACTTGTTCCAATTCAAGGCTTCCTACTTGTTCTGAATCAAGGCTTCCTACTTGTTCCGAATCAAGGCTTCCTACTTGTTCCGAATCAAGGCCTCCAACTTGTTCAGAACCAAGGCCTCCCAGTTGTTCAGAAACAAGTCCTCCTACTTGTTCGAATCAAGACAGCCAACTTGTTCCGAATCAAGGCTTCCTACTTGTTCCGAATCAAGGCCTCCAACTTTTTCAGAACCAAGGCATCCAACTTGTTCAGAACCAAGGCTTCCTACTTGTTCAGAATCAAGGCATCCTACTTGTTCAGAAACAAGTCCTCCTACTTGTTCGAATCAAGACAGCCAACTTGTTCCGAATCAAGGCCTCCTACTTGTTCAGAAACAAGGCCTCCTACTTGTTCAGAAACAAGTCCTCCTACTTGTTCGAATCAAGACAGCCAACTTGTTCAGAATCAAGACCTCAAACTTAGTCAGAATCAAGTCCCCCTGCTTGTTCTGAATCAAGGCTTCCTACTTGTTCCGAATCAAGGCCTCCTACTTGCTCCGAATCAAGGCTTCCTACTTGTTCAGAATGAAGGCCTCCTACTTGTTCAGAATCACGGCTTCCTACTTGTTCTGAATCAAGGCTTCCTACTTGTTCCGAATCAAGGCTTCCTACTTGTTCCGAATCAAGGCATCCTACTTGTTTAGAATCAAGGCTTCCTACTTGTTCCGAATCAAGGCTTCCTACTTCTTCCGAATCAAGGCCTCCTACTTGTTCCGAATCAAGGCTTCCTACTTGTTCAGTATCAAGGCCTCCTACTTGTTCAGAATCAAGGCCTCCTACTTGTTCTGAATCAAGTCCTCCTACTTGTTCAGAGCCAAGGCCTCCACCTTGTTCTGAATCAACGTCTCCTACTTGTTCTGAATCAAGGTCTCCTACTTGTTCAGAATCAAGGCAACCTACTTGTTCAGAGCCAAGGCCTCCAACTTGTTCAGAATGAAGGCCTGCTGCTTGTTCAGAATCACGACCTGCTACTTGTTCTGAATCAAGTACTCCTACTTTTTCAGAATCACGGCCTCCTACTTTTTCTTAATCAAGGCCTACTGCTTTTTCCGAATCAAGGCCTACTACTTGTTCCAATTCAAGGCTTCCTACTTGTTAAGAATCATGGCTTCCTACTTGTTCGGAATCAAGGCTTCCTACTTCTTCCGAATCAAGGCCTCCTACTTGTTCCGAATCAAGGCTTCCTACTTGTTCTGAATCAAGGCTTCCTACTTGTTCCGAATCAAGGCTTCCTACTTGTTCCGAATCAAGGCCTCCATCTTTTTCAGAACCAAGGCCTCCTACTTGTTCAGAATCAAGGCCTCCTACTTGTTCAGAATCAAGGCCTCTTACTTGTTCAGAATCAAGGCCTCCTACTTGTTCAGAGCGAAGGCCTCCAACTTGTTCAGAATCAAGGCCTCCTACTTGTTCAGAATCAAGGCATCCTACTTGTTCAGAACCAAGGCTTCCTACTTGTTCAGAATCAAGGCGTCCTACTTGTTCCGAATCAAGGCTTCCTACTTGTTAAGTATCAAGGCCTCCTACTTGTTCAGAATCAAGGTCTCCTACTTGTTCAGAATCAAGGCCTCCTACTTGTTCAGAGCCAAGGCCTCCATCTTGTTCAGAATCAAGGCATCCTACTTGTTCAGAACCAAAGCCTCCTACTTCTTCCAAATCAAGGCTTCCTACTTGTTCTGAACCAAGGCTTCCTACTTGTTCCGAATCAAGGCTTCCTACTTGTTCCGAATGAAGGCTTCTTACTTGTTCTGAATCAAGGCCTCCTACTTGTTCAGAAACAAGTCCTCCTACTTGTTCAGTGTCAAGACCTCCTGGTTGTTCAGAATCAAGGCCTCCTTCTTGATCAGAATCAAAACCTCCTACTTGTTCAGAGCCAAGGCAACCTACTTGTTCAGCATCATGGCCTCCTACTTTTTCAGAATCAAAGCCTCCTACTTTTTCAGAACCAAGGCCACCTACTTGTTCAGCATCATGGCCTCCTACTTGTTCAGAACCAAGGCCTCCTGCTTGTTCAGCATCATGGCCTCCTACTTGTTCAGAATCAAGGCCTCCGACTTGTTCAGAATCAAGGCCCCCTGCTTGTTCTGAATCAAGGCTTCCTACTTGTTCCGAATCAAGGCTTCGTTCTTGTTCTGAATCAAGGCATCCTACTTGTTTAGAATCAAGGCTTCCTACTTGTTCCGAATCAAGGCTTCCTACTTGTTCTGAATAAAGGCCTCCTACTTGTTCAGAATCAAGGCCTCCAACTTGTTCAGAAACAAGTCCTCCTACTTGTTCAGAATGATGACCTCTCACTTGTTCAGAATCAAGACCTCATACTTATTCAGAATCAAGGACTCCTACTTGTTCAGAATCAAGGCCTCCTACTTATTCAGAATCAAGGACTCCTACTTGTTCAGAATCAAGGCCTCCTACTTGTTCAGAATCAAGGCCTCCGACTTGTTCAGAATCAAGGCCCCCTGCTTGTTCCGAACCAAGGTCTACTACTTGTTCAGTATCATGGCTTCCTACTTGTTCAGCATCACGGCATCCTACTTGTTCAGAACCAAGGCCTCTTACTTGCTCAGAACCAAGGCCTTCTGCTTGTTTAGCATCATGGCCTCCTACTTGTTCAGAATCAAGGCCTCCTACTTGTTCAGAATCAAGGCCTCCTACTTGTTCAGAGCCAAGGCCTCATACCTGTTCTGAATCAAGGTCTCCTACTTGTTCAGAATCAAGGCCTCCTACTTGTTCAGAACCAAGGTCTCCTACTTGTTCAGAATCAAGGCATCCTACTTGTTCAGAAACAAGTCCTCCTACTTGTTCGAATCAAGACAGCCAACTTGTTCCGAATCAAGGCCTCCTACTTGTTCAGAAACAAGGCCTCCTACTTGTTCAGAAACAAGGCCTCCTACTTGTTCAGAAACAAGTCCTCCTACTTGTTCGAATCAAGACAGCCAACTTGTTCAGAATCAAGACCTCAAACTTAGTCAGAATCAAGTCCCCCTGCTTGTTCTGAATCAAGGCTTCCTACTTGTTCCGAATCAAGGCCTCCTACTTGCTCCGAATCAAGGCTTCCTACTTGTTCAGAATGAAGGCCTCCTACTTGTTCAGAATCACGGCTTCCTACTTGTTCTGAATCAAGGCTTCCTACTTGTTCCGAATCAAGGCTTCCTACTTGTTCAGAATCAAGGTCTCCTACTTGTTCAGAATCAAGGCCCCCTACTTGTTCAGAACCAAAGCCTCCTACTTCTTCCGAATCAAGGCTTCCTACTTGTTCTGAACCAAGGCTTCCTACTTGTTCCGAATCAAGGCTTCCTACTTGTTCCGAATGAAGGCTTCTTACTTGTTCTGAATCAAGGCCTCCTACTTGTTCAGAATCAAGGCCTCCTACTTGTTCAGAATCAAGGCCTCTTACTTGTTCAGAATCAAGGCCTCCTACTTGTTCAGAGCGAAGGCCTCCAACTTGTTCAGAATCAAGGCCTCCTACTTGTTCAGAATCAAGGCATCCTACTTGTTCAGAACCAAGGCTTCCTACTTGTTCAGAATCAAGGCGTCCTACTTGTTCCGAATCAAGGCTTCCTACTTGTTAAGTATCAAGGCCTCCTACTTGTTCAGAATCAAGGTCTCCTACTTGTTCAGAATCAAGGCCTCCTACTTGTTCAGAGCCAAGGCCTCCATCTTGTTCAGAATCAAGGCATCCTACTTGTTCAGAACCAAAGCCTCCTACTTCTTCCAAATCAAGGCTTCCTACTTGTTCTGAACCAAGGCTTCCTACTTGTTCCGAATCAAGGCTTCCTACTTGTTCCGAATGAAGGCTTCTTACTTGTTCTGAATCAAGGCCTCCTACTTGTTCAGAAACAAGTCCTCCTACTTGTTCAGTGTCAAGACCTCCTGGTTGTTCAGAATCAAGGCCTCCTTCTTGATCAGAATCAAAACCTCCTACTTGTTCAGAGCCAAGGCAACCTACTTGTTCAGCATCATGGCCTCCTACTTTTTCAGAATCAAAGCCTCCTACTTTTTCAGAACCAAGGCCACCTACTTGTTCAGCATCATGGCCTCCTACTTGTTCAGAACCAAGGCCTCCTGCTTGTTCAGCATCATGGCCTACTACTTGTTCAGAATCAAGGCCTCCGACTTGTTCAGAATCAAGGCCCCCTGCTTGTTCTGAATCAAGGCTTCCTACTTGTTCCGAATCAAGGCTTCGTTCTTGTTCTGAATCAAGGCATCCTACTTGTTTAGAATCAAGGCTTCCTACTTGTTCCGAATCAAGGCTTCCTACTTGTTCTGAATAAAGGCCTCCTACTTGTTCAGAATCAAGGCCTCCAACTTGTTCAGAAACAAGTCCTCCTACTTGTTCAGAATGATGACCTCTCACTTGTTCAGAATCAAGACCTCATACTTATTCAGAATCAAGGACTCCTACTTGTTCAGAATCAAGGCCTCCTACTTATTCAGAATCAAGGACTCCTACTTGTTCAGAATCAAGGCCTCCTACTTGTTCAGAATCAAGGCCTCCGACTTGTTCAGAATCAAGGCCCCCTGCTTGTTCCGAACCAAGGTCTACTACTTGTTCAGTATCATGGCTTCCTACTTGTTCAGCATCACGGCATCCTACTTGTTCAGAACCAAGGCCTCTTACTTGCTCAGAACCAAGGCCTTCTGCTTGTTTAGCATCATGGCCTCCTACTTGTTCAGAATCAAGGCCTCCTACTTGTTCAGAATCAAGGCCTCCTACTTGTTCAGAGCCAAGGCCTCCTACCTGTTCTGAATCAAGGTCTCCTACTTGTTCAGAATCAAGGCCTCCTACTTGTTCAGAACCAAGGTCTCCTACTTGTTCAGAATCAAGGCATCCTACTTGTTCAGAAACAAGTCCTCCTACTTGTTCGAATCAAGACAGCCAACTTGTTCCGAATCAAGGCCTCCTACTTGTTCAGAAACAAGGCCTCCTACTTGTTCAGAAACAAGGCCTCCTACTTGTTCAGAAACAAGTCCTCCTACTTGTTCGAATCAAGACAGCCAACTTGTTCAGAATCAAGACCTCAAACTTAGTCAGAATCAAGTCCCCCTGCTTGTTCTGAATCAAGGCTTCCTACTTGTTCCGAATCAAGGCCTCCTACTTGCTCCGAATCAAGGCTTCCTACTTGTTCAGAATGAAGGCCTCCTACTTGTTCAGAATCACGGCTTCCTACTTGTTCTGAATCAAGGCTTCCTACTTGTTCCGAATCAAGGCTTCCTACTTGTTCAGAATCAAGGTCTCCTACTTGTTCAGAATCAAGGCCCCCTACTTGTTCAGAACCAAAGCCTCCTACTTCTTCCGAATCAAGGCTTCCTACTTGTTCTGAACCAAGGCTTCCTACTTGTTCCGAATCAAGGCTTCCTACTTGTTCCGAATGAAGGCTTCTTACTTGTTCTGAATCAAGGCCTCCTACTTGTTCAGAAACAAGTCCTCCTACTTGTTCAGAATGAAGACCTCTTACTTGTTCAGAATCAAGACCTCATACTTATTCAGAATCAAGGACTCCTACTTGTTCAGTGTCAAGGCCTCCTGGTTGTTCAGAATCAAGGCCTCCTTCTTGATCAGAATCAAAGCCTCCTACTTGTTCAGAACCAAGGCAACCTACTTGTGCAGCATCATGGCCTCCTACTTTTTCAGAATCAACGCCTCCTACTTTTTCAGAACCAAGGCCACCTACTTGTTCAGCATCAAGGCCTCCTACTTGTTCAGAACCAAGGCCTCCTGCTTGTTCAGCATCATGGCCTCCTACTTGTTCAGAATCAAGGCCTCCGACTTGTTCAGAATCAAGGCCCCCTGCTTGTTCTGAATCAAGGCTTCCTACTTGTTCGGAATCAAGGCTTCGTACTTGTTCTGAATCAAGGCATCCTACTTGTTTAGAATCAAGGCTTCCTACTTGTTCCGAATCAAGGCTTCCTACTTGTTCTGAATAAAGGCCTCCTACTTGTTCAGAATCAAGGCCTCCAACTTGTTCAGAAACAAGTCCTCCTACTTGTTCAGAATGATGACCTCTTACTTGTTCAGAATCAAGACCTCATACTTATTCAGAATCAAGGACTCCTACTTGTTCAGAATCAAGGCCTCCTACTTGTTCAGAATCAAAGCCTCCTACTTGTTCAGAACCAAGGCCTCCTGCTTGTTCAGCATCATGACCTTCTACTTGTTCAGAATCAAGGCCTCCGACTTGTTCAGAATCAAGGCCCCCTGCTTGTTCCGAACCAAGGTCTACTACTTGTTCAGTATCACGGCTTCCTACTTGTTCAGCATCACGGCATCCTACTTGTTCAGAACCAAGGCCTCTTACTTGCTCAGAACCAAGGCCTTCTGCTTGTTTAGCATCATGGCCTCCTACTTGTTCAGAACCAAGGACTCCTACTTGTTGAGAACCAAGGCCTCCTACTTGTTCAGTATCATGGCCTCTTCCTTGTTTAGCATCAGGGCCTCCTACTTGTTCAGAATCAAGGCTTTCGACTTTTTCAGAATGAAGGCCTCCTACTTGTTCCGATTCAAGGCCTCCGACTTGTTCAGAATCAAGTCCTCCTACCTTTTCAGAATCAAGGCCTCCTACTTGTTCAGAATCAAGGCCTCCTACTTGTTCAGAATCAAGGCCTCCTACTTGTTCAGAGCCAAGGCCTCCTACCTGTTCTGAATCAAGGTCTCCTACTTGTTCAGAATCAAGGACTCCTACTTGTTCAGAACCAAGGTCTCCTACTTGTTCAGAATCAAGGCATCCTACTTGTTCAGAAACAAGTCCTCCTACTTGTTCGAATCAAGACAGCCAACTTGTTCCGAATCAAGGCCTCCTACTTGTTCAGAAACAAGGCCTCCTACTTGTTCAGAAACAAGTCCTCCTACTTGTTCGAATCAAGACAGCCAACTTGTTCAGAATCAAGACCTCAAACTTAGTCAGAATCAAGTCCCCCTGCTTGTTCTGAATCAAGGCTTCCTACTTGTTCCGAATCAAGGCCTCCTACTTGCTCCGAATCAAGGCTTCCTACTTGTTCAGAATGAAGGCCTCCTACTTGTTCAGAATCACGGCTTCCTACTTGTTCTGAATCAAGGCTTCCTACTTGTTCCGAATCAAGGCTTCCTACTTGTTCCGAATCAAGGCATCCTACTTGTTTAGAATCAAGGCTTCCTACTTGTTCCGAATCAAGGCTTCCTACTTCTTCCGAATCAAGGCCTCCTACTTGTTCCGAATCAAGGCTTCCTACTTCTTCCGAATCAAGGCCTCCTACTTGTTCTGAATCAAGTCCTCCTACTTGTTCAGAGCCAAGGCCTCCACCTTGTTCTGAATCAACGTCTCCTACTTGTTCTGAATCAAGGTCTCCTACTTGTTCAGAATCAAGGCAACCCTCTTGTTCAGAGTCAAGGCCTCCACCTTGTTCTGAATCAAGGTCTCCTACTTGTTCAGAGCCAAGGCCTCCAACTTGTTCAGAATCAAGGCCTCCTACTTGTTCAGAATCAAGGCATCCTTCTTGTTCAGAATCAAGGCCTCCTACTTGTTCAGAATCAAGGCCTCCTACTTGTTCTGAATCAAGGTCTCCTACTTGTTCAGAATCAAGGCCTCCTACTTGTTCAGAATCAAGGCATCCTACTTGTTCAGAATCAAGGCCTCCTACTTGTTCAGAATCAAGGCCTCCTACTTGTTCTGAATCAAGGTCTCCTACTTGTTCAGAATCAAGGCCTCCTACTTGTTCAGAGCCAAGGCCTCCACCTTGTTCTGAATCAAGGTCTCCTATTTGTTCAGAATCAAGGCCTCCTACTTGTTCAGAACCAAGGTCTCCTACTTGTTCAGAATCAAGGCCTGCTGCTTGTTCAGAATCACGACCTGCTACTTGTTCTGAATCAAGTCCTCCTACTTTTTCAGAATCACGGCCTCCTACTTTTTCTTAATCAAGGCCTACTGCTTTTTCCGAATCAAGGCCTACTACTTGTTCCAATTCAAGGCTTCCTACTTGTTAAGAATCATGGCTTCCTACTTGTTCGGAATCAAGGCTTCCTACTTCTTCCGAATCAGGGCCTCCTACTTGTTCCGAATCAAGGCCTCCAACTTTTTCAGAACCAAGGCCTCCTACTTGTTCAGAATCAAGGCCTCGTACTTGTTCAGAATCAAGGCCTCTTACTTGTTCAGAATCAAGGCCTCCTACTTGTTCAGAGCGAAGGCCTCCAACTTGTTCAGAATCAAGGCCTCCTACTTGTTCAGAATCAAGGCATCCTACTTGTTCAGAACCAAGGCTTCCTACTTGTTCAGAATCAAGGCATCCTACTTGTTCAGAAACAAGTCCTCCTACTTGTTCGAATCAAGACAGCCAACTTGTTCCGAATCAAGGCCTCCTACTTGTTCAGAAACAAGGCCTCCTACTTGTTCAGAAACAAGTCCTCCTACTTGTTCGAATCAAGACAGCCAACTTGTTCAGAATCAAGACCTCAAACTTAGTCAGAATCAAGTCCCCCTGCTTGTTCTGAATCAAGGCTTCCTACTTGTTCCGAATCAAGGCCTCCTACTTGCTCCGAATCAAGGCTTCCTACTTGTTCAGAATGAAGGCCTCCTACTTGTTCAGAATCACGGCTTCCTACTTGTTCTGAATCAAGGCTTCCTACTTGTTCCGAATCAAGGCTTCCTACTTGTTCCGAATCAAGGCATCCTACTTGTTTAGAATCAAGACTTCCTACTTGTTCCGAATCAAGGCTTCCTACTTCTTCCGAATCAAGGCCTCCTACTTGTTCCGAATCAAGGCTTCCTACTTGTTCAGTATCAAGGCCTCCTACTTGTTCAGAATCAAGGCCTCCTACTTGTTCTGAATCAAGTCCTCCTACTTGTTCAGAGCCAAGGCCTCCACCTTGTTCTGAATCAACGTCTCCTACTTGTTCTGAATCAAGGTCTCCTACTTGTTCAGAATCAAGGCAACCTACTTGTTCAGAGCCAAGGCCTCCAACTTGTTCAGAATGAAGGCCTGCTGCTTGTTCAGAATCACGACCTGCTACTTGTTCTGAATCAAGTACTCCTACTTGTTCAGAATCACGGCCTCCTACTTTTTCTTAATCAAGGCCTACTGCTTTTTCCGAATCAAGGCCTACTACTTGTTCCAATTCAAGGCTTCCTACTTGTTAAGAATCATGGCTTCCTACTCGTTCGGAATCAAGGCTTCCTACTTCTTCCGAATCAAGGCCTCCTACTTGTTCCGAATCAAGGCTTCCTACTTGTTCTGAATCAAGGCTTCCTACTTGTTCCGAATCAAGGCTTCCTACTTGTTCCGAATCAAGGCCTCCATCTTTTTCAGAACCAAGGCCTCCTACTTGTTCAGAATCAAGGCCTCCTACTTGTTCAGAATCAAGGCCTCTTACTTGTTCAGAATCAAGGCCTCCTACTTGTTCAGAGCGAAGGCCTCCAACTTGTTCAGAATCAAGGCCTCCTACTTGTTCAGAATCAAGGCATCCTACTTGTTCAGAACCAAGGCTTCCTACTTGTTCAGAATCAAGGCGTCCTACTTGTTCAGATTCAAGGCCTGCTGCTTGTTCAGAATCACGGCCTGCTACTTGTTCCGAATCAAGTCCTCCTACTTTTACAGAATCACGGCCTCCTACTTGTTCTGAATCAAGGCCTACTTCTTTTTCCGAATCAAGGCCTCCTACTTGTTCAGAATCAAGGCCTCCTACTTGTTCAGAAACAAGTCCTCCTACTTGTTCAGAATGATGACCTCTTACTTGTTCAGAATCAAGACCTCATACTTATTCAGAAACAAGGACTCCTGGTTGTTCAGAATCAAGGCCTCCTAATTGTTCAGAATCAACGTCTCCTACTTGTTCTGAATCAAGGTCTCCTACTTGTTCAGAATCAAGGTCTCCTACTTGTTCAGAATCAAGGCTTCCTACTTGTTCAGTATCAAGGCCTCCTACTTGTTCAGAATCAAGGCCTCCTACTTGTTCTGAATCAAGTCCTCCTACTTGTTCAGAGCCAAGGCCTCCACCTTGTTCTGAATGAACATCTCCTACTTATTCTGAATCAAGGTCTCCTACTTGTTCCGAATCAAGGCTTCCTACTTGTTCCCAATCAAGGCATCCTACTTGTTTAGAATCAAGGCTTCCTACTTGTTTCGAATCAAGGCTTCCTACTTCTTCCGAATCAAGGCCTCCTACTTGTTCCGAATCAAGGCCTCCTACTTGTTCAGAACCAAGGTCTCCTACTTGTTCAGAATCAAGGCCTGCTGCTTGTTCAGAATCACGACCTGCTACTTGTTCTGAATCAAGTCCTCCTACTTTTTCAGAATCACGGCCTCCTACTTTTTCTTAATCAAGGCCTACTGCTTTTTCCGAATCAAGGCCTACTACTTGTTCCAATTCAAGGCTTCCTACTTGTTAAGAATCATGGCTTCCTACTTGTTCGGAATCAAGGCTTCCTACTTCTTCCGAATCAAGGCCTCCTACTTGTTCCGAATCAAGGCTTCCTACTTGTTCTGAATCAAGGCTTCCTACTTGTTCCGAATCAAGGCTTCCTACTTGTTCCGAATCAAGGCCTCCAACTTTTGCAGAACCAAGGCCTCCTAATTGTTCAGAATCAAGGCCTCGTACTTGTTCAGAATCAAGGCCTCTTACTTGTTCAGAATCAAGGCCTCCTACTTGTTCAGAGCGAAGGCCTCCAACTTGTTCAGAATCAAGGCCTCCTACTTGTTCAGAACCAAGGCTTCCTACTTGTTCAGAATCAAGGCATCCTACTTGTTCAGAAACAAGTCCTCCTACTTGTTCGAATCAAGACAGCCAACTTGTTCCGAATCAAGGCCTCCTACTTGTTCAGAAACAAGGCCTCCTACTTGTTCAGAAACAAGTCCTCCTACTTGTTCGAATCAAGACAGCCAACTTGTTCAGAATCAAGACCTCAAACTTAGTCAGAATCAAGTCCCCCTGCTTGTTCTGAATCAAGGCTTCCTACTTGTTCC
Source organism: Hypanus sabinus (assembly GCF_030144855.1). Taxonomy (NCBI): domain Eukaryota; kingdom Metazoa; phylum Chordata; class Chondrichthyes; order Myliobatiformes; family Dasyatidae; genus Hypanus; species Hypanus sabinus. The sequence continues at coordinate 106,805,827 of NC_082708.1, read as the reverse complement.
GAATCAAGGCCTCCTACTTGCTCCGAATCAAGGCTTCCTACTTGTTCAGAATGAAGGCCTCCTACTTGTTCAGAATCACGGCTTCCTACTTGTTCTGAATCAAGGCTTCCTACTTGTTCCGAATCAAGGCTTCCTACTTGTTCCGAATCAAGGCATCCTACTTGTTTAGAATCAAGACTTCCTACTTGATCCGAATCAAGGCTTCCTACTTCTTCCGAATCAAGGCCTCCTACTTGTTCCGAATCAAGGCTTCCTACTTGTTCAGTATCAAGGCCTCCTACTTGTTCAGAATCAAGGCCTCCTACTTGTTCTGAATCAAGTCCTCCTACTTGTTCAGAGCCAAGGCCTCCACCTTGTTCTGAATCAACGTCTCCTACTTGTTCTGAATCAAGGTCTCCTACTTGTTCAGAATCAAGGCAACCTACTTGTTCAGAGCCAAGGCCTCCAACTTGTTCAGAATGAAGGCCTGCTGCTTGTTCAGAATCACGACCTGCTACTTGTTCTGAATCAAGTACTCCTACTTGTTCAGAATCACGGCCTCCTACTTTTTCTTAATCAAGGCCTACTGCTTTTTCCGAATCAAGGCCTACTACTTGTTCCAATTCAAGGCTTCCTACTTGTTAAGAATCATGGCTTCCTACTTGTTCGGAATCAAGGCTTCCTACTTCTTCCGAATCAAGGCCTCCTACTTGTTCCGAATCAAGGCTTCCTACTTGTTCCGAATCAAGGCATCCTACTTGTTTAGAATCAAGGCTTCCTACTTGTTCCGAATCAAGGCTTCCTACTTCTTCCGAATCAAGGCCTCCTACTTGTTCCGAATCAAGGCTTCCTACTTGTTCAGAGCCAAGGCCTCCACCTTGTTCTGAATCAACGTCTCCTACTTGTTCTGAATCAAGGTCTCCTACTTGTTCAGAATCAAGGCAACCTACTTGTTCAGAGTCAAGGCCTCCACCTTGTTCTGAATCAAGGTCTCCTACTTGTTCAGAGCCAAGGCCTCCAACTTGTTCAGAATCAAGGCCTCCTACTTGTTCAGAATCAAGGCATCCTACTTGTTCAGAATCAAGGCCTCCTACTTGTTCAGAATCAAGGCCTCCTACTTGTTCTGAATCAAGGTCTCCTACTTGTTCAGAATCAAGGCCTCCTACTTGTTCAGAGCCAAGGCCTCCACCTTGTTCTGAATCAAGGTCTCCTATTTGTTCAGAATCAAGGCCTCCTACTTGTTCAGAACCAAGGTCTCCTACTTGTTCAGAATCAAGGCCTGCTGCTTGTTCAGAATCACGACCTGCTACTTGTTCTGAATCAAGTCCTCCTACTTTTTCAGAATCACGGCCTCCTACTTTTTCTTAATCAAGGCCTACTGCTTTTTCCGAATCAAGGCCTCCTACTTGTTCCGAATCAAGGCTTCCTACTTGTTAAGTATCAAGGCCTCCTACTTGTTCAGAATCAAGGCTTCCTACTTCTTCCGAATCAAGGCTTCCTACTTGTTCCGAATCAAGTCTTCCTACTTGTTCCGAATAAAGGCCTCCTACTTGTTCAGAATCAAGGCCTCCTACTTGTTCAGAAACAAGTCCTCCTACTTGTTCAGAATGATGACCTCTTACTTGTTCAGAATCAAGACCTCATACTTATTCAGAAACAAGGACTCCTGGTTGTTCAGAATCAAGGCCTCCTAATTGTTCAGAATCAACGTCTCCTACTTGTTCTGAATCAAGGTCTCCTACTTGTTCAGAATCAAGGTCTCCTACTTGTTCAGAATCAAGGCTTCCTACTTGTTCAGTATCAAGGCCTCCTACTTGTTCAGAATCAAGGCCTCCTACTTGTTCTGAATCAAGTCCTCCTACTTGTTCAGAGCCAAGGCCTCCACCTTGTTCTGAATCAACGTCTCCTACTTATTCTGAATCAAGGTCTCCTACTTGTTCCGAATCAAGGCTTCCTACTTGTTCCCAATCAAGGCATCCTACTTGTTTAGAATCAAGGCTTCCTACTTGTTTCGAATCAAGGCTTCCTACTTCTTCCGAATCAAGGCCTCCTACTTGTTCCGAATCAAGGCCTCCTACTTGTTCAGAACCAAGGTCTCCTACTTGTTCAGAATCAAGGCCTGCTGCTTGTTCAGAATCACGACCTGCTACTTGTTCTGAATCAAGTCCTCCTACTTTTTCAGAATCACGGCCTCCTACTTTTTCTTAATCAAGGCCTACTGCTTTTTCCGAATCAAGGCCTACTACTTGTTCCAATTCAAGGCTTCCTACTTGTTAAGAATCATGGCTTTCTACTTGTTCGGAATCAAGGCTTCCTACTTCTTCCGAATCAAGGCCTCCTACTTGTTCCGAATCAAGGCTTCCTACTTGTTCTGAATCAAGGCTTCCTACTTGTTCCGAATCAAGGCTTCCTACTTGTTCCGAATCAAGGCCTCCAACTTTTTCAGAACCAAGGCCTCCTACTTGTTCAGAATCAAGGCCTCGTACTTGTTCAGAATCAAGGCCTCTTACTTGTTCAGAATCAAGGCCTCCTACTTGTTCAGAGCGAAGGCCTCCAACTTGTTCAGAATCAAGGCCTCCTACTTGTTCAGAATCAAGGCATCCTACTTGTTCAGAACCAAGGCTTCCTACTTGTTCAGAATCAAGGCATCCTACTTGTTCAGAAACAAGTCCTCCTACTTGTTCGAATCAAGACAGCCAACTTGTTCCGAATCAAGGCCTCCTACTTGTTCAGAAACAAGGCCTCCTACTTGTTCAGAAACAAGTCCTCCTACTTGTTCGAATCAAGACAGCCAACTTGTTCAGAATCAAGACCTCAAACTTAGTCAGAATCAAGTCCCCCTGCTTGTTCTGAATCAAGGCGTCCTACTTGTTCCGAATCAAGGCCTCCTACTTGCTCCGAATCAAGGCTTCCTACTTGTTCAGAATGAAGGCCTCCTACTTGTTCAGAATCACGGCTTCCTACTTGTTCTGAATCAAGGCTTCCTACTTGTTCCGAATCAAGGCTTCATACTTGTTCCGAATCAAGGCATCCTACTTGTTTAGAATCAAGACTTCCTACTTGTTCCGAATCAAGGCTTCCTACTTCTTCCGAATCAAGGCCTCCTACTTGTTCCGAATCAAGGCTTCCTACTTCTTCCGAATCAAGGCCTCCTACTTGTTCCGAATCAAGGCTTCCTACTTGTTCAGAAACAAGTCCTCCTACTTGTTCGAATCAAGACAGCCAACTTGTTCAGAATCAAGACCTCAAACTTAGTCAGAATCAAGTCCCCCTGCTTGTTCTGAATCAAGGCTTCCTACTTGTTCCGAATCAAGGCCTCCTACTTGCTCCGAATCAAGGCTTCCTACTTGTTCAGAATGAAGGCCTCCTACTTGTTCAGAATCACGGCTTCCTACTTGTTCAGAATCAAGGCCTCCTACTTGTTCTGAATCAAGTCCTCCTACTTGTTCAGAGCCAAGGCCTCCACCTTGTTCTGAATCAACGTCTCCTACTTGTTCTGAATGAAGGTCTCCTACTTGTTCAGAATCAAGGCAACCTACTTGTTCAGAGCCAAGGCCTCCAACTTGTTCAGAATGAAGGCCTGCTGCTTGTTCAGAATCACGACCTGCTACTTGTTCTGAATCAAGTACTCCTACTTGTTCAGAATCACGGCCTCCTACTTTTTCTTAATCAAGGCCTACTGCTTTTTCCGAATCAAGGCCTACTACTTGTTCCAATTCAAGGCTTCCTACTTGTTAAGAATCATGGCTTCCTACTTGTTCGGAATCAAGGCTTCCTACTTCTTCCGAATCAAGGCCTCCTACTTGTTCCGAATCAAGGCTTCCTACTTGTTCTGAATCAAGGCTTCCTACTTGTTCCGAATCAAGGCTTCCTACTTGTTCCGAATCAAGGCCTCCATCTTTTTCAGAACCAAGGCCTCCTACTTGTTCAGAATCAAGGCCTCCTACTTGTTCAGAATCAAGGCCTCTTACTTGTTCAGAATCAAGGCCTCCTACTTGTTCAGAGCGAAGGCCTCCAACTTGTTCAGAATCAAGGCCTCCTACTTGTTCAGAATCAAGGCATCCTACTTGTTCAGAACCAAGGCTTCCTACTTGTTCAGAATCAAGGCGTCCTACTTGTTCAGATTCAAGGCCTGCTGCTTGTTCAGAATCACGGCCTGCTACTTGTTCCGAATCAAGGCTTCCTACTTGTTCCCAATCAAGGCATCCTACTTGTTTAGAATCAAGGCTTCCTACTTGTTTCGAATCAAGGCTTCCTACTTCTTCCGAATCAAGGCCTCCTACTTGTTCCGAATCAAGGCCTCCTACTTGTTCAGAACCAAGGTCTCCTACTTGTTCAGAATCAAGGCCTGCTGCTTGTTCAGAATCACGACCTGCTACTTGTTCTGAATCAAGTCCTCCTACTTTTTCAGAATCACGGCCTCCTACTTTTTCTTAATCAAGGCCTACTGCTTTTTCCGAATCAAGGCCTACTACTTGTTCCAATTCAAGGCTTCCTACTTGTTAAGAATCATGGCTTCCTACTTGTTCGGAATCAAGGCTTCCTACTTCTTCCGAATCAAGGCCTCCTACTTGTTCCGAATCAAGGCTTCCTACTTGTTCTGAATCAAGGCTTCCTACTTGTTCCGAATCAAGGCTTCCTACTTGTTCCGAATCAAGGCCTCCAACTTTTTCAGAACCAAGGCCTCCTACTTGTTCAGAATCAAGGCCTCGTACTTGTTCAGAATCAAGGCCTCTTACTTGTTCAGAATCAAGGCCTCCTACTTGTTCAGAGCGAAGGCCTCCAACTTGTTCAGAATCAAGGCCTCCTACTTGTTCAGAATCAAGGCATCCTACTTGTTCAGAACCAAGGCTTCCTACTTGTTCAGAATCAAGGCATCCTACTTGTTCAGAAACAAGTCCTCCTACTTGTTCGAATCAAGACAGCCAACTTGTTCCGAATCAAGGCCTCCTACTTGTTCAGAAACAAGGCCTCCTACTTGTTCAGAAACAAGTCCTCCTACTTGTTCGAATCAAGACAGCCAACTTGTTCAGAATCAAGACCTCAAACTTAGTCAGAATCAAGTCCCCCTGCTTGTTCTGAATCAAGGCTTCCTACTTGTTCCGAATCAAGGCCTCCTACTTGCTCCGAATCAAGGCTTCCTACTTGTTCAGAATGAAGGCCTCCTACTTGTTCAGAATCACGGCTTCCTACTTGTTCTGAATCAAGGCTTCCTACTTGTTCCGAATCAAGGCTTCCTACTTGTTCCGAATCAAGGCATCCTACTTGTTTAGAATCAAGACTTCCTACTGGTTCCGAATCAAGGCTTCCTACTTCTTCCGAATCAAGGCCTCCTACTTGTTCCGAATCAAGGCTTCCTACTTGTTCAGTATCAAGGCCTCCTACTTGTTCAGAATCAAGGCCTCCTACTTGTTCTGAATCAAGTCCTCCTACTTGTTCAGAGCCAAGGCCTCCACCTTGTTCTGAATCAACGTCTCCTACTTGTTCTGAATCAAGGTCTCCTACTTGTTCAGAATCAAGGCAACCTACTTGTTCAGAGCCAAGGCCTCCAACTTGTTCAGAATGAAGGCCTGCTGCTTGTTCAGAATCACGACCTGCTACTTGTTCTGAATCAAGTACTCCTACTTGTTCAGAATCACGGCCTCCTACTTTTTCTTAATCAAGGCCTACTGCTTTTTCCGAATCAAGGCCTACTACTTGTTCCAATTCAAGGCTTCCTACTTGTTAAGAATCATGGCTTCCTACTTGTTCGGAATCAAGGCTTCCTACTTCTTCCGAATCAAGGCCTCCTACTTGTTCCGAATCAAGGCTTCCTACTTGTTCTGAATCAAGGCTTCCTACTTGTTCCGAATCAAGGCTTACTACTTGTTCCGAATCAAGGCCTCCATCTTTTTCAGAACCAAGGCCTCCTACTTGTTCAGAATCAAGGCCTCCTACTTGTTCAGAATCAAGGCCTCTTACTTGTTCAGAATCAAGGCCTCCTACTTGTTCAGAGCGAAGGCCTCCAACTTGTTCAGAATCAAGGCCTCCTACTTGTTCAGAATCAAGGCATCCTACTTGTTCAGAACCAAGGCTTCCTACTTGTTCAGAATCAAGGCGTCCTACTTGTTCAGATTCAAGGCCTGCTGCTTGTTCGAATCACGGCCTGCTACTTGTTCCGAATCAAGTCCTCCTACTTTTACAGAATCACGGCCTCCTACTTGTTCTGAATCAAGGCCTACTTCTTTTTCCGAATCAAGGCCTCCTACTTGTTCCGAATCAAGGCTTCCTACTTGTTAAGTATCAAGGCCTCCTACTTGTTCAGAATCAAGGCTTCCTACTTCTTCCGAATCAAGGCTTCCTACTTGTTCCGAATCAAGTCTTCCTACTTGTTCCGAATAAAGGCCTCCTACTTGTTCAGAATCAAGGCCTCCTACTTGTTCAGAAACAAGTCCTCCTACTTGTTCAGAATGATGACCTCTTACTTGTTCAGAATCAAGACCTCATACTTATTCAGAAACAAGGACTCCTGGTTGTTCAGAATCAAGGCCTCCTAATTGTTCAGAATCAACGTCTCCTACTTGTTCTGAATCAAGGTCTCCTACTTGTTCAGAATCAAGGTCTCCTACTTGTTCAGAATCAAGGCTTCCTACTTGTTCAGTATCAAGGCCTCCTACTTGTTCAGAATCAAGGCCTCCTACTTGTTCTGAATCAAGTCCTCCTACTTGTTCAGAGCCAAGGCCTCCACCTTGTTCTGAATCAACGTCTCCTACTTATTCTGAATCAAGGTCTCCTACTTGTTCCGAATCAAGGCTTCCTACTTGTTCCCAATCAAGGCATCCTACTTGTTTAGAATCAAGGCTTCCTACTTGTTTCGAATCAAGGCTTCCTACTTCTTCCGAATCAAGGCCTCCTACTTGTTCCGAATCAAGGCTTCCTACTTGTTCAGTATCAAGGCCTCCTACTTGTTCAGAATCAAGGCCTCCTACTTGTTCTGAATCAAGTCCTCCTACTTGTTCAGAGCCAAGGCCTCCACCTTGTTCTGAATCAACGTCTACTACTTATTCTGAATCAAGGTCTCCTACTTGTTCAGAATCAAGGCTACCTACTTGTTCAGAGCCAAGGGTTCCACCTTGTTCTGAATCAAGGTCTCCTACTTGTTCAGAGCCAAGGCCTCCAACTTGTTCAGAATCAAGGCCTCCTACTTGTTCAGAATCAAGGCATCCTACTTGTTCAGAATCAAGGCCTCCTACTTGTTCAGAATCAAGGCCTCCTACTTGTTCTGAATCAAGGTCTCCTACTTGTTCAGAATCAAGGCCTCCTACTTGTTCAGAGCCAAGGCCTCCACCTTGTTCTGAATCAAGGTCTCCTATTTGTTCAGAATCAAGGCCTCCTACTTGTTCTGAATCAAGGCCTCCTACTTGTTCAGAATCAAGGCCTCTTACTTGTTCAGAATCAAGGCCTCCTACTTGTTCAGAGCGAAGGCCTCCAACTTGTTCAGAATCAAGGCCTCCTACTTGTTCAGAATCAAGGCATCCTACTTGTTCAGAACCAAGGCTTCCTACTTGTTCAGAATCAAGGCGTCCTACTTGTTCAGATTCAAGGCCTGCTGCTTGTTCGAATCACGGCCTGCTACTTGTTCCGAATCAAGTCCTCCTACTTTTACAGAATCACGGCCTCCTACTTGTTCTGAATCAAGGCCTACTTCTTTTTCCGAATCAAGGCCTCCTACTTGTTCCGAATCAAGGCTTCCTACTTGTTAAGTATCAAGGCCTCCTACTTGTTCAGAATCAAGGCTTCCTACTTCTTCCGAATCAAGGCTTCCTACTTGTTCCGAATCAAGTCTTCCTACTTGTTCCGAATAAAGGCCTCCTACTTGTTCAGAATCAAGGCCTCCTACTTGTTCAGAAACAAGTCCTACTACTTGTTCAGAATGATGACCTCTTACTTGTTCAGAATCAAGACCTCATACTTATTCAGAAACAAGGACTCCTGGTTGTTCAGAATCAAGGCCTCCTAATTGTTCAGAATCAACGTCTCCTACTTTTTCTGAATCAAGGTCTCCTACTTGTTCAGAATCAAGGTCTCCTACTTGTTCAGAATCAAGGCTTCCTACTTGTTCAGTATCAAGGCCTCCTACTTGTTCAGAATCAAGGCCTCCTACTTGTTCTGAATCAAGTCCTCCTACTTGTTCAGAGCCAAGGCCTCCACCTTGTTCTGAATCAACGTCTCCTACTTATTCTGAATCAAGGTCTCCTACTTGTTCCGAATCAAGGCTTCCTACTTGTTCCCAATCAAGGCATCCTACTTGTTTAGAATCAAGGCTTCCTACTTGTTTCGAATCAAGGCTTCCTACTTCTTCCGAATCAAGGCCTCCTACTTGTTCCGAATCAAGGCTTCCTACTTGTTCAGTATCAAGGCCTCCTACTTGTTCAGAATCAAGGCCTCCTACTTGTTCTGAATCAAGTCCTCCTACTTGTTCAGAGCCAAGGCCTCCACCTTGTTCTGAATCAACGTCTCCTACTTATTCTGAATCAAGGTCTCCTACTTGTTCAGAATCAAGGCTACCTACTTGTTCAGAGCCAAGGGTTCCACCTTGTTCTGAATCAAGGTCTCCTACTTGTTCAGAGCCAAGGCCTCCAACTTGTTCAGAATCAAGGCCTCCTACTTGTTCAGAATCAAGGCATCCTACTTGTTCAGAATCAAGGCCTCCTACTTGTTCAGAATCAAGGCCTCCTACTTGTTCTGAATCAAGGTCTCCTACTTGTTCAGAATCAAGGCCTCCTACTTGTTCAGAGCCAAGGCCTCCACCTTGTTCTGAATCAAGGTCTCCTATTTGTTCAGAATCAAGGCCTCCTACTTGTTCTGAATCAAGGCTTCCTACTTGTTCCGAATCAAGGCCTCCTACTTGCTCCGAATCAAGGCTTCCTACTTGTTCAGAATGAAGGCCTCCTACTTGTTCAGAATCACGGCTTCCTACTTGTTCTGAATCAAGGCTTCCTACTTGTTCCGAATCAAGGCTTCCTACTTGTTCCGAATCAAGGCATCCTACTTGTTCAGAATCAAGGCATCCTACTTGTTCAGAACCAAGGCTTCCTACTTGTTCAGAATCAAGGCATCCTACTTGTTCAGAAACAAGTCCTCCTACTTGTTCGAATCAAGACAGCCAACTTGTTCCGAATCAAGGCCTCCTACTTGTTCAGAAACAAGGCCTCCTACTTGTTCAGAAACAAGTCCTCCTACTTGTTCGAATCAAGACAGCCAACTTGTTCAGAATCAAGACCTCAAACTTAGTCAGAATCAAGTCCCCCTGCTTGTTCTGAATCAAGGCTTCCTACTTGTTCCGAATCAAGGCCTCCTACTTGCTCCGAATCAAGGCTTCCTACTTGTTCAGAATGAAGGCCTCCTACTTGTTCAGAATCACGGCTTCCTACTTGTTCTGAATCAAGGCTTCCTACTTGTTCCGAATCAAGGCTTCCTACTTGTTCCGAATCAAGGCATCCTACTTGTTTAGAATCAAGACTTCCTACTTGTTCCGAATCAAGGCTTCCTACTTCTTCCGAATCAAGGCCTCCTACTTGTTCCGAATCAAGGCTTCCTACTTCTTCCGAATCAAGGCCTCCTACTTGTTCCGAATCAAGGCTTCCTACTTGTTCAGAAACAAGTCCTCCTACTTGTTCGAATCAAGACAGCCAACTTGTTCAGAATCAAGACCTCAAACTTAGTCAGAATCAAGTCCCCCTGCTTGTTCTGAATCAAGGCTTCCTACTTGTTCCGAATCAAGGCCTCCTACTTGCTCCGAATCAAGGCTTCCTACTTGTTCAGAATGAAGGCCTCCTACTTGTTCAGAATCACGGCTTCCTACTTGTTCAGAATCAAGGCCTCCTACTTGTTCTGAATCAAGTCCTCCTACTTGTTCAGAGCCAAGGCCTCCACCTTGTTCTGAATCAACGTCTCCTACTTGTTCTGAATGAAGGTCTCCTACTTGTTCAGAATCAAGGCAACCTACTTGTTCAGAGCCAAGGCCTCCAACTTGTTCAGAATGAAGGCCTGCTGCTTGTTCAGAATCACGACCTGCTACTTGTTCTGAATCAAGTACTCCTACTTGTTCAGAATCACGGCCTCCTACTTTTTCTTAATCAAGGCCTACTGCTTTTTCCGAATCAAGGCCTACTACTTGTTCCAATTCAAGGCTTCCTACTTGTTAAGAATCATGGCTTCCTACTTGTTCGGAATCAAGGCTTCCTACTTCTTCCGAATCAAGGCCTCCTACTTGTTCCGAATCAAGGCTTCCTACTTGTTCTGAATCAAGGCTTCCTACTTGTTCCGAATCAAGGCTTCCTACTTGTTCCGAATCAAGGCCTCCATCTTTTTCAGAACCAAGGCCTCCTACTTGTTCAGAATCAAGGCCTCCTACTTGTTCAGAATCAAGGCCTCTTACTTGTTCAGAATCAAGGCCTCCTACTTGTTCAGAGCGAAGGCCTCCAACTTGTTCAGAATCAAGGCCTCCTACTTGTTCAGAATCAAGGCATCCTACTTGTTCAGAACCAAGGCTTCCTACTTGTTCAGAATCAAGGCGTCCTACTTGTTCAGATTCAAGGCCTGCTGCTTGTTCAGAATCACGGCCTGCTACTTGTTCCGAATCAAGTCCTCCTACTTTTACAGAATCACGGCCTCCTACTTGTTCTGAATCAAGGCCTACTTCTTTTTCCGAATCAAGGCCTCCTACTTGTTCCGAATCAAGGCTTCCTACTTGTTAAGTATCAAGGCCTCCTACTTGTTCAGAATCAAGGCTTCCTACTTCTTCCGAATCAAGGCTTCCTACTTGTTCCGAATCAAGTCTTCCTACTTGTTCCGAATAAAGGCCTCCTACTTGTTCAGAATCAAGGCCTCCTACTTGTTCAGAAACAAGTCCTCCTACTTGTTCAGAATGATGACCTCTTACTTGTTCAGAATCAAGACCTCATACTTATTCAGAAACAAGGACTCCTGGTTGTTCAGAATCAAGGCCTCCTAATTGTTCAGAATCAACGTCTCCTACTTGTTCTGAATCAAGGTCTCCTACTTGTTCAGAATCAAGGTCTCCTACTTGTTCAGAATCAAGGCTTCCTACTTGTTCAGTATCAAGGCCTCCTACTTGTTCAGAATCAAGGCCTCCTACTTGTTCTGAATCAAGTCCTCCTACTTGTTCAGAGCCAAGGCCTCCACCTTGTTCTGAATCAACGTCTCCTACTTATTCTGAATCAAGGTCTCCTACTTGTTCCGAATCAAGGCTTCCTACTTGTTCCCAATCAAGGCATCCTACTTGTTTAGAATCAAGGCTTCCTACTTGTTTCGAATCAAGGCTTCCTACTTCTTCCGAATCAAGGCCTCCTACTTGTTCCGAATCAAGGCCTCCTACTTGTTCAGAACCAAGGTCTCCTACTTGTTCAGAATCAAGGCCTGCTGCTTGTTCAGAATCACGACCTGCTACTTGTTCTGAATCAAGTCCTCCTACTTTTTCAGAATCACGGCCTCCTACTTTTTCTTAATCAAGGCCTACTGCTTTTTCCGAATCAAGGCCTACTACTTGTTCCAATTCAAGGCTTCCTACTTGTTAAGAATCATGGCTTCCTACTTGTTCGGAATCAAGGCTTCCTACTTCTTCCGAATCAAGGCCTCCTACTTGTTCCGAATCAAGGCTTCCTACTTGTTCTGAATCAAGTCTTCCTACTTGTTCCGAATCAAGGCTTCCTATTTGTTCCGAATCAAGGCCTCCAACTTTTTCAGAACCAAGGCCTCCTACTTGTTCAGAATCAAGGCCTCGTACTTGTTCAGAATCAAGGCCTCTTACTTGTTCAGAATCAAGGCCTCCTACTTGTTCAGAGCGAAGGCCTCCAACTTGTTCAGAATCAAGGCCTCCTACTTGTTCAGAATCAAGGCATCCTACTTGTTCAGAACCAAGGCTTCCTACTTGTTCAGAATCAAGGCATCCTACTTGTTCAGAAACAAGTCCTCCTACTTGTTCGAATCAAGACAGCCAACTTGTTCCGAATCAAGGCCTCCTACTTGTTCAGAAACAAGGCCTCCTACTTGTTCAGAAACAAGTCCTCCTACTTGTTCGAATCAAGACAGCCAACTTGTTCAGAATCAAGACCTCAAACTTAGTCAGAATCAAGTCCCCCTGCTTGTTCTGAATCAAGGCTTCCTACTTGTTCCGAATCAAGGCCTCCTACTTGCTCCGAATCAAGGCTTCCTACTTGTTCAGAATGAAGGCCTCCTACTTGTTCAGAATCACGGCTTCCTACTTGTTCTGAATCAAGGCTTCCTACTTGTTCCGAATCAAGGCTTCCTACTTGTTCCGAATCAAGGCATCCTACTTGTTTAGAATCAAGACTTCCTACTGGTTCCGAATCAAGGCTTCCTACTTCTTCCGAATCAAGGCCTCCTACTTGTTCCGAATCAAGGCTTCCTACTTGTTCAGTATCAAGGCCTCCTACTTGTTCAGAATCAAGGCCTCCTACTTGTTCTGAATCAAGTCCTCCTACTTGTTCAGAGCCAAGGCCTCCACCTTGTTCTGAATCAACGTCTCCTACTTGTTCTGAATCAAGGTCTCCTACTTGTTCAGAATCAAGGCAACCTACTTGTTCAGAGCCAAGGCCTCCAACTTGTTCAGAATGAAGGCCTGCTGCTTGTTCAGAATCACGACCTGCTACTTGTTCTGAATCAAGTACTCCTACTTGTTCAGAATCACGGCCTCCTACTTTTTCTTAATCAAGGCCTACTGCTTTTTCCGAATCAAGGCCTACTACTTGTTCCAATTCAAGGCTTCCTACTTGTTAAGAATCATGGCTTCCTACTTGTTCGGAATCAAGGCTTCCTACTTCTTCCGAATCAAGGCCTCCTACTTGTTCCGAATCAAGGCTTCCTACTTGTTCTGAATCAAGGCTTCCTACTTGTTCAGAATCAAGGCCTCTTACTTGTTCAGAATCAAGGCCTCCTACTTGTTCAGAGCGAAGGCCTCCAACTTGTTCAGAATCAAGGCCTCCTACTTGTTCAGAATCAAGGCATCCTACTTGTTCAGAACCAAGGCTTCCTACTTGTTCAGAATCAAGGCGTCCTACTTGTTCAGATTCAAGGCCTGCTGCTTGTTCGAATCACGGCCTGCTACTTGTTCCGAATCAAGTCCTCCTACTTTTACAGAATCACGGCCTCCTACTTGTTCTGAATCAAGGCCTACTTCTTTTTCCGAATCAAGGCCTCCTACTTGTTCCGAATCAAGGCTTCCTACTTGTTAAGTATCAAGGCCTCCTACTTGTTCAGAATCAAGGCTTCCTACTTCTTCCGAATCAAGGCTTCCTACTTGTTCCGAATCAAGTCTTCCTACTTGTTCCGAATAAAGGCCTCCTACTTGTTCAGAATCAAGGCCTCCTACTTGTTCAGAAACAAGTCCTCCTACTTGTTCAGAATGATGACCTCTTACTTGTTCAGAATCAAGACCTCATACTTATTCAGAAACAAGGACTCCTGGTTGTTCAGAATCAAGGCCTCCTAATTGTTCAGAATCAACGTCTCCTACTTGTTCTGAATCAAGGTCTCCTACTTGTTCAGAATCAAGGTCTCCTACTTGTTCAGAATCAAGGCTTCCTACTTGTTCAGTATCAAGGCCTCCTACTTGTTCAGAATCAAGGCCTCCTACTTGTTCTGAATCAAGTCCTCCTACTTGTTCAGAGCCAAGGCCTCCACCTTGTTCTGAATCAACGTCTCCTACTTATTCTGAATCAAGGTCTCCTACTTGTTCCGAATCAAGGCTTCCTACTTGTTCCCAATCAAGGCATCCTACTTGTTTAGAATCAAGGCTTCCTACTTGTTTCGAATCAAGGCTTCCTACTTCTTCCGAATCAAGGCCTCCTACTTGTTCCGAATCAAGGCTTCCTACTTGTTCAGTATCAAGGCCTCCTACTTGTTCAGAATCAAGGCCTCCTACTTGTTCTGAATCAAGTCCTCCTACTTGTTCAGAGCCAAGGCCTCCACCTTGTTCTGAATCAACGTCTACTACTTATTCTGAATCAAGGTCTCCTACTTGTTCAGAATCAAGGCTACCTACTTGTTCAGAGCCAAGGGTTCCACCTTGTTCTGAATCAAGGTCTCCTACTTGTTCAGAGCCAAGGCCTCCAACTTGTTCAGAATCAAGGCCTCCTACTTGTTCAGAATCAAGGCATCCTACTTGTTCAGAATCAAGGCCTCCTACTTGTTCAGAATCAAGGCCTCCTACTTGTTCTGAATCAAGGTCTCCTACTTGTTCAGAATCAAGGCCTCCTACTTGTTCAGAGCCAAGGCCTCCACCTTGTTCTGAATCAAGGTCTCCTATTTGTTCAGAATCAAGGCCTCCTACTTGTTCTGAATCAAGGCTTCCTACTTGTTCCGAATCAAGGCCTCCTACTTGCTCCGAATCAAGGCTTCCTACTTGTTCAGAATGAAGGCCTCCTACTTGTTCAGAATCACGGCTTCCTACTTGTTCTGAATCAAGGCTTCCTACTTGTTCCGAATCAAGGCTTCCTACTTGTTCCCAATCAAGGCATCCTACTTGTTTAGAATCAAGGCTTCCTACTTGTTCCGAATCAAGGCTTCCTACTTCTTCCGAATCAAGGCCTCCTACTTGTTACGAATCAAGGCTTCCTACTTGTTCAGTATCAAGGCCTCCTACTTGTTCAGAATCAAGGCCTACTACTTGTTCTGAATCAAGTCCTCCTACTTGTTCAGAGCCAAGGCCTCCACCTTGTTCTGAATCAACGTCTCCTACTTATTCTGAATCAAGGTCTCCTACTTGTTCAGAATCAAGGCTACCTACTTGTTCAGAGCCAAGGGTTCCACCTTGTTCTGAATCAAGGTCTCCTACTTGTTCAGAGCCAAGGCCTCCAACTTGTTCAGAATCAAGGCCTCCTACTTGTTCAGAATCAAGGCCTCCTACTTGTTCAGAATCAAGGCCTCCTACTTGTTCTGAATCAAGGTCTCCTACTTGTTCAGAATCAAGGCCTCCTACTTGTTCAGAGCCAAGGCCTCCACCTTGTTCTGAATCAAGGTCTCCTATTTGTTCAGAATCAAGGCCTCCTACTTGTTCAGAACCAAGGTCTCCTACTTGTTCAGAATCAAGGCCTGCTGCTTGTTCAGAATCACGACCTGCTACTTGTTCTGAATCAAGTCCTCCTACTTTTTCAGAATCACGGCCTCCTACTTTTTCTTAATCAAGGCCTACTGCTTTTTCCGAATCAAGGCCTACTACTTGTTCCAATTCAAGGCTTCCTACTTGTTAAGAATCATGGCTTCCTACTTGTTCGGAATCAAGGCTTCCTACTTCTTCCGAATCAAGGCCTCCTACTTGTTCCGAATCAAGGCTTCCTACTTGTTCCGAATCAAGGCTTCCTACTTGTTCAGAATCAAGGCCTCCTACTTGTTCAGAAACAAGTCCTCCTACTTGTTCAGAATGATGACCTCTTACTTGTTCAGAATCAAGACCTCATACTTATTCAGAAACAAGGACTCCTGGTTGTTCAGAATCAAGGCCTACTAATTGTTCAGAATCAAGGCCTCCTACTTGTTCAGAATCAAGGCCTCTTACTTGTTCAGAATCAAGGCCTCCTACTTGTTCAGAGCGAAGGCCTCCAACTTGTTCAGAATCAAGGCCTCCTACTTGTTCAGAATCAAGGCATCCTACTTGTTCAGAATCAAGGCCTCCTACTTGTTCAGAATCAATGCCTCCTACTTGTTCTGAATCAAGGTCTCCTACTTGTTCAGAATCAAGGCCTCCTACTTGTTCAGAGCCAAGGCCTCCACCTTGTTCTGAATCAAGGTCTCCTATTTGTTCAGAATCAAGGCCTCCTACTTGTTCAGAACCAAGGTCTCCTACTTGTTCAGAATCAAGGCCTGCTGCTTGTTCAGAATCACGACCTGCTACTTGTTCTGAATCAAGTCCTCCTACTTTTTCAGAATCACGGCCTCCTACTTTTTATTAATCAAGGCCTACTGCTTTTTCCGAATCAAGGCCTACTACTTGTTCCAATTCAAGGCTTCCTACTTGTTAAGAATCATGGCTTCCTACTTGTTCGGAATCAAGGCTTCCTACTTCTTCCGAATCAAGGCCTCCTACTTGTTCCGAATCAAGGCTTCCTACTTGTTCTGAATCAAGGCTTCCTACTTGTTCCGAATCAAGGCTTCCTACTTGTTCCGAATCAAGGCCTCCAACTTTTTCAGAACCAAGGCCTCCTACTTGTTCAGAATCAAGGCCTCGTACTTGTTCAGAATCAAGGCCTCTTACTTGTTCAGAATCAAGGCTTCCTACTTGTTCAGAATCAAGGCATCCTACTTGTTCAGAACCAAGGCTTCCTACTTGTTCAGAATCAAGGCATCCTACTTGTTCAGAAACAAGGCCTCCTACTTGTTCAGAAACAAGTCCTCCTACTTGTTCGAATCAAGACAGCCAACTTGTTCAGAATCAAGACCTCAAACTTAGTCAGAATCAAGTCCCCCTGCTTGTTCTGAATCAAGGCTTCCTACTTGTTCCGAATCAAGGTCTCCTACTTGCTCCGAATCAAGGCTTCCTACTTGTTCAGAATGAAGGCCTCCTACTTGTTCAGAATCACGGCTTCCTACTTGTTCTGAATCAAGGCTTCCTACTTGTTCCGAATCAAGGCTTCCTACTTGTTCCGAATCAAGGCATCCTACTTGTTTAGAATCAAGACTTCCTACTTGTTCCGAATCAAGGCTTCCTACTTCTTCCGAATCAAGGCCTCCTACTTGTTCCGAATCAAGGCTTCCTACTTGTTCAGAATCAAGGCCTCCTACTTGTTCAGAATCAAGGCCTCTTACTTGTTCAGAATCAAGGCCTCCTACTTGTTCAGAGCGAAGGCCTCCAACTTGTTCAGAATCAAGGCCTCCTACTTGTTCAGAATCAAGGCATCCTACTTGTTCAGAATCAAGGCCTCCTACTTGTTCAGAATCAAGGCCTCCTACTTGTTCTGAATCAAGGTCTCCTACTTGTTCAGAATCAAGGCCTCCTACTTGTTCAGAGCCAAGGCCTCCACCTTGTTCTGAATCAAGGTCTCCTATTTGTTCAGAATCAAGGCCTCCTACTTGTTCAGAACCAAGGTCTCCTACTTGTTCAGAATCAAGGCCTGCTGCTTGTTCAGAATCACGACCTGCTACTTGTTCTGAATCAAGTCCTCCTACTTTTTCAGAATCACGGCCTCCTACTTTTTCTTAATCAAGGCCTACTGCTTTTTCCGAATCAAGGCCTACTACTTGTTCCAATTCAAGGCTTCCTACTTGTTAAGAATCATGGCTTCCTACTTGTTCGGAATCAAGGCTTCCTACTTCTTCCGAATCAAGGCCTCCTACTTGTTCCGAATCAAGGCTTCCTACTTGTTCTGAATCAAGGCTTCCTACTTGTTCCGAATCAAGGCTTCCTACTTGTTCCGAATCAAGGCCTCCAACTTTTTCAGAACCAAGGCCTCCTACTTGTTCAGAATCAAGGCCTCGTACTTGTTCAGAATCAAGGCCTCTTACTTGTTCAGAATCAAGGCCTCCTACTTGTTCAGAGCGAAGGCCTCCAACTTGTTCAGAATCAAGGCCTCCTACTTGTTCAGAATCAAGGCATCCTACTTGTTCAGAACCAAGGCTTCCTACTTGTTCAGAATCAAGGCATCCTACTTGTTCAGAAACAAGTCCTCCTACTTGTTCGAATCAAGACAGCCAACTTGTTCCGAATCAAGGCCTCCTACTTGTTCAGAAACAAGGCCTCCTACTTGTTCAGAATCAAGACAGCCAACTTGTTCAGAATGAAGACCTCAAACTTAGTCAGAATCAAGTCCCCCTGCTTGTTCTGAATCAAGGCTTCCTACTTGTTCCGAATCAAGGCCTCCTACTTGCTCCGAATCAAGGCTTCCTACTTGTTCAGAATGAAGGCCTCCTACTTGTTCAGAATCACGGCTTCCTACTTGTTCTGAATCAAGGCTTCCTACTTGTTCAGAATCAAGGCATCCTACTTGTTCAGAAACAAGTCCTCCTACTTGTTCGAATCAAGACAGCCAACTTGTTCCGAATCAAGGCCTCCTACTTGTTCAGAATCAAGGTCTCCTACTTGTTCAGAGCCAAGGCCTCCAACTTGTTCAGAATGAAGGCCTGCTGCTTGTTCAGAATCACGACCTGCTACTTGTTCTGAATCAAATACTCCTACTTTTTCAGAATCACGGCCTCCTACTTTTTCTTAATCAAGGCCTACTGCTTTTTCCGAATCAAGGCCTACTACTTGTTCCAATTCAAGGCTTCCTACTTGTTAAGAATCATGGCTTCCTACTTGTTCGGAATCAAGGCTTCCTACTTCTTCCGAATCAAGGCCTCCTACTTGTTCCGAATCAAGGCTTCCTACTTGTTCTGAATCAAGGCTTCCTACTTGTTCCGAATCAAGGCTTCCTACTTGTTCCGAATCAAGGCCTCCATCTTTTTCAGAACCAAGGCCTCCTACTTGTTCAGAATCAAGGCCTCCTACTTGTTCAGAATCAAGGCCTCTTACTTGTTCAGAATCAAGGCCTCCTACTTGTTCAGAGCGAAGGCCTCCAACTTGTTCAGAATCAAGGCCTCCTACTTGTTCAGAATCAAGGCATCCTACTTGTTCAGAACCAAGGCTTCCTACTTGTTCAGAATCAAGGCGTCCTACTTGTTCAGATTCAAGGCCTGCTGCTTGTTCAGAATCACGGCCTGCTACTTGTTCCGAATCAAGTCCTCCTACTTTTACAGAATCACGGCCTCCTACTTGTTCTGATTCAAGGCCTACTTCTTTTTCCGAATCAAGGCCTCCTACTTGTTCCGAATCAAGGCTTCCTACTTGTTAAGTATCAAGGCCTCCTACTTGTTCGGAATCAAGGCTTCCTACTTCTTCCGAATCAAGGCTTCCTACTTGTTCCGAATCAAGGCTTCATACTTGTTCCGAATAAAGGCCTCCTACTTGTTCAGAATCAAGGCCTCCTACTTGTTCAGAAACAAGTCCTCCTACTTGTTCAGAATGATGACTTCTTACTTGTTCAGAATCAGGACCTCATACTTATTCAGAAACAAGGACTCCTGGTTGTTCAGAATCAAGGCCTCCTAATTGTTCAGAATCAACGTCTCCTACTTGTTCTGAATCAAGGTCTCCTACTTGTTCAGAATCAAGGTCTCCTACTTGTTCAGAATCAAGGCAACCTACTTGTTCAGAGCCAAGGCCTCCACCTTGTTCTGAATCAAGGTCTCCTACTTGTTCAGAGCCAAGGCCTCCAACTTGTTCAGAATCAAGGCCTCCTACTTGTTCAGAATCAAGGCATCCTACTTGTTCAGAATCAAGGCCTCCTACTTGTTCAGAATCAAGGCCTCCTACTTGTTCAGAGCCAAGGCCTCCACCTTGTTCTGAATCAAGGTCTCCTATTTGTTCAGAATCAAGGCTTCCTACTTGTTCAGAACCAAGGTCTCCTACTTGTTCAGAATCAAGGCCTGCTGCTTGTTCAGAATCACGACCTGCTACTTGTTCTGAATCAAGTAATCCTACTTTTTCAGAATCACGGCCTCCTACTTTTTCTTAATCAAGGCCTCCAACTTGTTCAGAATCAAGGCCTCCTACTTGTTCAGAATCAAGGCATCCTACTTGTTCAGAACCAAGGCTTCCTACTTGTTCAGAATCAAGGCGTCCTACTGGTTCAGATTCAAGGCCTGCTGCTTGTTCAGAATCACGGCCTGCTACTTGTTCCGAATCAAGTCCTCCTACTTTTACAGAATCACGGCCTCCTACTTGTTCTGAATCAAGGCCTACTTCTTTTTCCGAATCAAGGCCTCCTACTTGTTCCGAATCAAGGCTTCCTACTTGTTAAGTATCAACGCCTCCTACTTGTTCAGAATCAAGGCTTCCTACTTGTTCCGAATCAAGGCTTCCTACTTGTTCCGAATAAAGGCCTCCTACTTGTTCAGAATCAAGGCCTCCTACTTGTTCAGAAACAAGTCCTCCTACTTGTTCAGAATGATGACCTCTTACTTGTTCAGAATCAAGACCCCATACTTATTCAGAATCAAGGACTCCTGGTTGTTCAGAATCAAGGCCTCCTAATTGTTCAGAATCAACGTCTCCTACTTGTTCAGAATCAAGGCCTCCTACTTGTTCAGAATCAAGGCCTCCTACTTGTTCTGAATCAAGGTCTCCTACTTGTTCAGAATCAAGGCCTCCTACTTGTTCAGAGCCAAGGCCTCCACCTTGTTCTGAATCAAGGTCTCCTATTTGTTCAGAATCAAGGCCTCCTACTTGTTCAGAACCAAGGACTCCTACTTGATCAGAATCAAGGCCTGCTGCTTGTTCAGAATCACGACCTGCTACTTGTTCTGAATCAAGTACTCCTACTTTTTCAGAATCACGGCCTCCTACTTTTTCTTAATCAAGGCCTACTGCTTTTTCCGAATCATGGCCTACTACTTGTTCCAATTCAAGGCTTCCTACTTGTTAAGAATCATGGCTTCCTACTTGTTCGGAATCAAGGCTTCCTACTTCTTCCGAATCAAGGCCTCCTACTTGTTCCGAATCAAGGCTTCCTACTTGTTCCGAATCAAGGCTTCCTACTTGTTCAGAATCAAGGCCTCCTACTTGTTCAGAAACAAGTCCTCCTACTTGTTCAGAATGATGACCTCTTACTTGTTCAGAATCAAGACCTCATACTTATTCAGAAACAAGGACTCATGGTTGTTCAGAATCAAGGCCTCCTACTTGTTCAGAATCAAGGCCTCTTACTTGTTCAGAATCAAGGCCTCCTACTTGTTCAGAGCGAAGGCCTCCAACTTGTTCAGAATCAAGGCCTCCTACTTGTTCAGAATCAAGGCATCCTACTTGTTCAGAATCAAGGCCTCCTACTTGTTCAGAATCAAGGCCTCCTACTTGTTCTGAATCAAGGTCTCCTACTTGTTCAGAATCAAGGCCTCCTACTTGTTCAGAGCCAAGGCCTCCACCTTGTTCTGAATCAAGGTCTCCTATTTGTTCAGAATCAAGGCCTCCTACTTGTTCAGAACCAAGGTCTCCTACTTGTTCAGAATCAAGGCCTGCTGCTTGTTCAGAATCACGACCTGCTACTTGTTCTGAATCAAGTCCTCCTACTTTTTCAGAATCACGGCCTCCTACTTTTTCTTAATCAAGGCCTACTGCTTTTTCCGAATCAAGGCCTACTACTTGTTCCAATTCAAGGCTTCCTACTTGTTAAGAATCATGGCTTCCTACTTGTTCGGAATCAAGGCTTCCTACTTCTTCCGAATCAAGGCCTCCTACTTGTTCCGAATCAAGGCTTCCTACTTGTTCTGAATCAAGGCTTCCTACTTGTTCCGAATCAAGGCTTCCTACTTGTTCCGAATCAAGGCCTCCAACGTTTTCAGAACCAAGGCCTCCTACTTGTTCAGAATCAAGGCCTCGTACTTGTTCAGAATCAAGGCCTCTTACTTGTTCAGAATCAAGGCCTCCTACTTGTTCAGAGCGAAGGCCTCCAACTTGTTCAGAATCAAGGCCTCCTACTTGTTCAGAATCAAGGCATCCTACTTGTTCAGAACCAAGGCTTCCTACTTGTTCAGTTCAAGGCATCCTACTTGTTCAGAAACAAGGCCTCCTACTTGTTCAGAAACAAGTCCTCCTACTTGTTCGAATCAAGACAGCCAACTTGTTCAGAATCAAGACCTCAAACTTAGTCAGAATCAAGTCCCCCTGCTTGTTCTGAATCAAGGCTTCCTACTTGTTCCGAATCAAGGCCTCCTACTTGCTCCGAATCAAGGCTTCCTACTTGTTCAGAATGAAGGCCTCCTACTTGTTCAGAATCACGGCTTCCTACTTGTTCTGAATCAAGGCTTCCTACTTGTTCCGAATCAAGGCTTCCTACTTGTTCCGAATCAAGGCATCCTACTTGTTTAGAATCAAGACTTCCTACTTGTTCCGAATCAAGGCTTCCTACTTCTTCCGAATCAAGGCCTCCTACTTGTTCCGAATCAAGGCTTCCTACTTGTTCAGTATCAAGGCCTCCTACTTGTTCAGAATCAAGGCCTCCTACTTGTTCAGAATCAAGGCCTCTTACTTGTTCAGAATCAAGGCCTCCTACTTGTTCAGAGCGAAGGCCTCCAACTTGTTCAGAATCAAGGCCTCCTACTTGTTCAGAATCAAGGCATCCTACTTGTTCAGAATCAAGGCCTCCTACTTGTTCAGAATCAAGGCCTCCTACTTGTTCAGAATCAAGGCTTCCTACTTGTTCCGAATCAAGGCTTCCTACTTGTTCTGAATCAAGGCCTCCTACTTGTTCAGAATCAAGGCCTCCTACTTGTTCAGAAACAAGTCCTCCTACTTGTTCAGAATGATGACCTCTTACTTGTTCAGAATCAAGACCCCATACTTATTCAGAATCAAGGACTCCTGGTTGTTCAGAATCAAGGCCTCCTAATTGTTCAGAATCAACGTCTCCTACTTGTTCAGAGCCAAGGCCTCCAACTTGTTCAGAATCAAGGCCTCCTACTTGTTCAGAATCAAGGCATCCTACTTGTTCAGAATCAAGGCCTCCTACTTGTTCAGAATCAAGGCCTCCTACTTGTTCTGAATCAAGGTCTCCTACTTGTTCAGAATCAAGGCCTCCTACTTGTTCAGAGCCAAGGCCTCCACCTTGTTCTGAATCAAGGTCTCCTATTTGTTCAGAATCAAGGCCTCCTACTTGTTCAGAACCAAGGACTCCTACTTGTTCAGAATCAAGGCCTGCTGCTTGTTCAGAATCACGACCTGCTACTTGTTCTGAATCAAGTACTCCTACTTTTTCAGAATCACGGCCTCCTACTTTTTCTTAATCAAGGCCTACTGCTTTTTCCGAATCAAGGCCTACTACTTGTTCCAATTCAAGGCTTCCTACTTGTTAAGAATCATGGCTTCCTAGTTGTTCGGAATCAAGGCTTCCTACTTCTTCCGAATCAAGGCCTCCTACTTGTTCCGAATCAAGGCTTCCTACTTGTTCCGAATCAAGGCTTCCTACTTGTTCAGAATCAAGGCCTCCTACTTGTTCAGAAACAAGTCCTCCTACTTGTTCAGAATGATGACCTCTTACTTGTTCAGAATCAAGACCTCATACTTATTCAGAAACAAGGACTCCTGGTTGTTCAGAATCAAGGCCTCCTACTTGTTCAGAATCAAGGCCTCTTACTTGTTCAGAATCAAGGCCTCCTACTTGTTCAGAGCGAAGGCCTCCAACTTGTTCAGAA
Organism: Hypanus sabinus; assembly: GCF_030144855.1. Lineage (NCBI taxonomy): Eukaryota > Metazoa > Chordata > Chondrichthyes > Myliobatiformes > Dasyatidae > Hypanus > Hypanus sabinus. Next base: position 106,782,610 of record NC_082708.1, on the reverse strand, counting down.
TCAAGGCCTCCTACTTGTTCAGAATCAAGGCATCCTACTTGTTCAGAATCAAGGCCTCCTACTTGTTCAGAATCAAGGCCTCCTACTTGTTCTGAATCAAGGTCTCCTACTTGTTCAGAATCAAGGCCCCCTACTTGTTCAGAGCCAAGGCCTCCACCTTGTTCTGAATCAAGGTCTCCTATTTGTTCAGAATCAAGGCCTCCTACTTGTTCAGAACCAAGGTCTCCTACTTGTTCAGAATCAAGGCCTGCTGCTTGTTCAGAATCACGACCTGCTACTTGTTCTGAATCAAGTCCTCCTACTTTTTCAGAATCACGGCCTCCTACTTTTTCTTAATCAAGGCCTACTGCTTTTTCCGAATCAAGGCCTACTACTTGTTCCAATTCAAGGCTTCCTACTTGTTAAGAATCATGGCTTCCTACTTGTTCGGAATCAAGGCTTCCTACTTCTTCCGAATCAAGGCCTCCTACTTGTTCCGAATCAAGGCTTCCTACTTGTTCTGAATCAAGGCTTCCTACTTGTTCCGAATCAAGGCTTCCTACTTGTTCCGAATCAAGGCCTCCAACGTTTTCAGAACCAAGGCCTCCTACTTGTTCAGAATCAAGGCCTCGTACTTGTTCAGAATCAAGGCCTCTTACTTGTTCAGAATCAAGGCCTCCTACTTGTTCAGAGCGAAGGCCTCCAACTTGTTCAGAATCAAGGCCTCCTACTTGTTCAGAATCAAGGCATCCTACTTGTTCAGAACCAAGGCTTCCTACTTGTTCAGTTCAAGGCATCCTACTTGTTCAGAAACAAGGCCTCCTACTTGTTCAGAAACAAGTCCTCCTACTTGTTCGAATCAAGACAGCCAACTTGTTCAGAATCAAGACCTCAAACTTAGTCAGAATCAAGTCCCCCTGCTTGTTCTGAATCAAGGCTTCCTACTTGTTCCGAATCAAGGCCTCCTACTTGCTCCAAATCAAGGCTTCCTACTTGTTCAGAATGAAGGCCTCCTACTTGTTCAGAATCACGGCTTCCTACTTGTTCTGAATCAAGGCTTCCTACTTGTTCCGAATCAAGGCTTCCTACTTGTTCCGAATCAAGGCATCCTACTTGTTTAGAATCAAGACTTCCTACTTGTTCCGAATCAAGGCTTCCTACTTGTTCCGAATCAAGGCCTCCTACTTGTTCCGAATCAAGGCTTCCTACTTGTTCAGTATCAAGGCCTCCTACTTGTTCAGAATCAAGGCCTCCTACTTGTTCAGAATCAAGGCCTCTTACTTGTTCAGAATCAAGGCCTCCTACTTGTTCAGAGCGAAGGCCTCCAACTTGTTCAGAATCAAGGCCTCCTACTTGTTCAGAATCAAGGCATCCTACTTGTTCAGAATCAAGGCCTCCTACTTGTTCAGAATCAAGGCCTCCTACTTGTTCTGAATCAAGGTCTCCTACTTGTTCAGAATCAAGGCCTCCTACTTGTTCAGAGCCAAGGCCTCCACCTTGTTCTGAATCAAGGTCTCCTATTTGTTCAGAATCAAGGCCTCCTACTTGTTCAGAACCAAGGTCTCCTACTTGTTCAGAATCAAGGCCTGCTGCTTGTTCAGAATCACGACCTGCTACTTGTTCTGAATCAAGTCCTCCTACTTTTTCAGAATCACGGCCTCCTACTTTTTCTTAATCAAGGCCTACTGCTTTTTCCGAATCAAGGCCTACTACTTGTTCCAATTCAAGGCTTCCTACTTGTTAAGAATCATGGCTTCCTACTTGTTCGGAATCAAGGCTTCCTACTTCTTCCGAATCAAGGCCTCCTACTTGTTCCGAATCAAGGCTTCCTACTTGTTCTGAATCAAGGCTTCCTACTTGTTCCGAATCAAGGCTTCCTACTTGTTCCGAATCAAGGCCTCCAACTTTTTCAGAACCAAGGCCTCCTACTTGTTCAGAATCAAGGCCTCGTACTTGTTCAGAATCAAGGCCTCTTACTTGTTCAGAATCAAGGCCTCCTACTTGTTCAGAGCGAAGGCCTCCAACTTGTTCAGAATCAAGGCCTCCTACTTGTTCAGAATCAAGGCATCCTACTTGTTCAGAACCAAGGCTTCCTACTTGTTCAGAATCAAGGCATCCTACTTGTTCAGAAACAAGTCCTCCTACTTGTTCGAATCAAGACAGCCAACTTGTTCCGAATCAAGGCCTCCTACTTGTTCAGAAACAAGTCCTCCTACTTGTTCGAATCAAGACAGCCAACTTGTTCAGAATCAAGACCTCAAACTTAGTCAGAATCAAGTCCCCCTGCTTGTTCTGAATCAAGGCTTCCTACTTGTTCCGAATCAAGGCCTCCTACTTGCTCCGAATCAAGGCTTCCTACTTGTTCAGAATGAAGGCCTCCTACTTGTTCAGAATCACGGCTTCCTACTTGTTCTGAATCAAGGCTTCCTACTTGTTCCGAATCAAGGCTTCCTACCTGTTCCGAATCAAGGCATCCTACTTGTTTAGAATCAAGACTTCCTACTTGTTCCGAATCAAGGCTTCCTACTTCTTCCGAATCAAGGCCTCCTACTTGTTCCGAATCAAGGCTTCCTACTTGTTCAGTATCAAGGCCTCCTACTTGTTCAGAATCAAGGCCTCCTACTTGTTCTGAATCAAGTCCTCCTACTTGTTCAGAGCCAAGGCCTCCACCTTGTTCTGAATCAACGTCTCCTACTTGTTCTGAATCAAGGTCTCCTACTTGTTCAGAGCCAAGGCCTCCAACTTGTTCAGAATGAAGGCCTGCTGCTTGTTCAGAATCACGACCTGCTACTTGTTCTGAATCAAGTACTCCTACTTTTTCAGAATCACGGCCTCCTACTTTTTCTTAATCAAGGCCTACTGCTTTTTCCGAATCAAGGCCTACTACTTGTTCCAATTCAAGGCTTCCTACTTGTTAAAAATCATGGCTTCCTACTTGTTCTGAATCAAGGCTTCCTACTTGTTCAGAATCAAGGCTTCCTACTTGTTCCGAATCAAGGCCTCCATCTTTTTCAGAACCAAGGCCTCCTACTTGTTCAGAATCAAGGCCTCCTACTTGTTCAGAATCAAGGCCTCTTACTTGTTCAGAATCAAGGCCTCCTACTTGTTCAGAGCGAAGGCCTCCAACTTGTTCAGAATCAAGGCCTCCTACTTGTTCAGAATCAAGGCATCCTACTTGTTCAGAACCAAGGCTTCCTACTTGTTCAGAATCAAGGCGTCCTACTTGTTCAGATTCAAGGCCTGCTGCTTGTTCAGAATCACGGCCTGCTACTTGTTCCGAATCAAGTCCTCCTACTTTTACAGAATCACGGCCTCCTACTTGTTCTGAATCAAGGCCTACTTCTTTTTCCGAATCAAGGCCTCCTACTTGTTCCGAATCAAGGCTTCCTACTTGTTAAGTATCAAGGCCTCCTACTTGTTCGGAATCAAGGCTTCCTACTTCTTCCGAATCAAGGCTTCCTACTTGTTCCGAATCAAGGCTTCCTACTTGTTCCGAATAAAGGCCTCCTACTTGTTCAGAATCAAGGCCTCCTACTTGTTCAGAAACAAGTCCTCCTACTTGTTCAGAATGATGACTTCTTACTTGTTCAGAATCAGGACCTCATACTTATTCAGAAACAAGGACTCCTGGTTGTTCAGAATCAAGGCCTCCTAATTGTTCAGAATCAACGTCTCCTACTTGTTCTGAATCAAGGTCTCCTACTTGTTCAGAATCAAGGTCTCCTACTTGTTCAGAATCAAGGCAACCTACTTGTTCAGAGCCAAGGCCTCCACCTTGTTCTGAATCAAGGTCTCCTACTTGTTCAGAGCCAAGGCCTCCAACTTGTTCAGAATCAAGGCCTCCTACTTGTTCAGAATCAAGGCATCCTACTTGTTCAGAATCAAGGCCTCCTACTTGTTCAGAATCAAGGCCTCCTACTTGTTCAGAGCCAAGGCCTCCACCTTGTTCTGAATCAAGGTCTCCTATTTGTTCAGAATCAAGGCTTCCTACTTGTTCAGAACCAAGGTCTCCTACTTGTTCAGAATCAAGGCCTGCTGCTTGTTCAGAATCACGACCTGCTACTTGTTCTGAATCAAGTAATCCTACTTTTTCAGAATCACGGCCTCCTACTTTTTCTTAATCAAGGCCTCCAACTTGTTCAGAATCAAGGCCTCCTACTTGTTCAGAATCAAGGCATCCTACTTGTTCAGAACCAAGGCTTCCTACTTGTTCAGAATCAAGGCGTCCTACTTGTTCAGATTCAAGGCCTGCTGCTTGTTCAGAATCACGGCCTGCTACTTGTTCCGAATCAAGTCCTCCTACTTTTACAGAATCACGGCCTCCTACTTGTTCTGAATCAAGGCCTACTTCTTTTTCCGAATCAAGGCCTCCTACTTGTTCCGAATCAAGGCTTCCTACTTGTTAAGTATCAACGCCTCCTACTTGTTCAGAATCAAGGCTTCCTACTTGTTCCGAATCAAGGCTTCCTACTTGTTCCGAATAAAGGCCTCCTACTTGTTCAGAATCAAGGCCTCCTACTTGTTCAGAAACAAGTCCTCCTACTTGTTCAGAATGATGACCTCTTACTTGTTCAGAATCAAGACCCCATACTTATTCAGAATCAAGGACTCCTGGTTGTTCAGAATCAAGGCCTCCTAATTGTTCAGAATCAAAGCCTCCTACTTGTTCAGAACCAAGGCCTCCTGCTTGTTCAGCATCATGACCTCCTACTTGTTCAGAATCAAGGCCTCCGACTTGTTCAGAATCAAGGCCCCCTGCTTGTTCCGAACCAAGGCCTACTACTTGTTCAGTATCATGGCTTCCTACTTGTTCAGCATCACGGCATCCTACTTGTTCAGAACCAAGGCCTCTTACTTGCTCAGAACCAAGGCCTTCTGCTTGTTCAGCATCATGGCCTCCTACTTGTTCAGAACCAAGGACTCCTACTTGTTGAGAACCAAGGCCTCCTACTTGTTCAGTATCATGGCCTCTTCCTTGTTTAGCATCAGGGCCTCCTACTTGTTCAGAATCAAGGCTTCCTACTTTTTCAGAATCAAGGCCTCCTGGTTGTTCAGAATCAAGGCCTCCTACTTGTTCAGAATCAAAGCCTCCTACTTGTTCAGAATCAAGGCATCCTACTTGTTCAGAAACAAGTCCTCCTACTTGTTCGAATCAAGACAGACAACTTGTTCCGAATCAAGGCCTCCTACTTGTTCAGAAACAAGGCCTCCTACTTGTTCAGAAACAAGTCCTCCTACTTGTTCGAATCAAGACAGTCAACTTGTTCAGAATCAAGACCTCAAACTTAGTCAGAATCAAGTCCCCCTGCTTGTTCTGAATCAAGGCTTCCTACTTGTTCCGAATCAAGGCCTCCTAATTGCTCCGAATCAAGGCTTCCTACTTGTTCAGAATGAAGGCCTCCTACTTGTTCAGAATCACGGCTTCTTACTTGTTCTGAATCAAGGCTTCCTACTTGTTCCGAATCAAGGCTTCCTACTTGTTCCCAATCAAGGCATCCTACTTGTTTAGAATCAAGGCTTCCTACTTGTTCCGAATCAAGGCTTCCTACTTCTTCCGAATCAAGGCCTCCTACTTGTTCCGAATCAAGGCTTCCTACTTGTGCAGTATCAAGGCCTCCTACTTGTTCAGAAACAAGGCCTACTACTTGTTCTGAATCAAGTCCTCCTACTTGTTCAGAGCCAAGGCCTCCACCTTGTTCTGAATCAAGGTCTCCTATTTGTTCAGAATCAAGGCCTCCTACTTGTTCAGAACCAAGGTCTCCTACTTGTTCAGAATCAAGGCCTGCTGCTTGTTCAGAATCACGACCTGCTACTTGTTCTGAATCAAGTACTCCTACTTTTTCAGAATCACGGCCTCCTACTTTTTCTTAATCAAGGCCTACTGCTTTTTCCGAATCAAGGCCTCCTACTTGTTCAGAATCAAGGCCTCCTACTTGTTCTGAATCAAGGTCTCCTACTTGTTCAGAATCAAGGCCTCCTACTTGTTCAGAGCCAAGGCCTCCACCTTGTTCTGAATCAAGGTCTCCTATTTGTTCAGAATCAAGGCCTCCTACTTGTTCAGAACCAAGGTCTCCTACTAGTTCAGAATCAAGGCCTGCTGCTTGTTCAGAATCACGACCTGCTACTTGTTCTGAATCAAGTCCTACTACTTTTTCAGAATAACGGCCTCCTACTTTTTCTTAATCAAGGCCTACTGCTTTTTCCGAATCAAGGCCTACTACTTGTTCCAATTCAAGGCTTCCTACTTGTTAAAAATCATGGCTTCCTACTTGTTCGGAATCAAGGCTTCCTACTTCTTCCGAATCAAGGCCTCCTACTTGTTCCAAATCAAGGCTTCCTACTTGTTCTGAATCAAGGCTTCCTACTTGTTCCGAATCAAGGCTTCCTACTTGTTCCGAATCAAGGCCTCCAGCTTTTTCAGAACCAAGGCCTCCTACTTGTTCAGAATCAAGGCCTCCTACTTGTTCAGAATCAAGGCCTCTTACTTGTTCAGAATCAAGGCCTCCTACTTGTTCAGAGCGAAGGCCTCCAACTTGTTCAGAATCAAGGCCTCCTACTTGTTCAGAATCAAGGCATCCTACTTGTTCAGAACCAAGGCTTCCTACTTGTTCAGAATCAAGGCGTCCTACTTGTTCAGATTCAAGGTCTGCTGCTTGTTCAGAATTACGGCCTGCTACTTGTTCCGAATCAAGTCCTCCTACTTTTACAGAATCACGGCCTCCTACTTGTTCTGAATCAAGGCCTACTTCTTTTTCCGAATCAAGGCCTCCTACTTGTTCCGAATCAAGGCTTCCTACTTGTTAAGTATCAAGGCCTCCTACTTGTTCAGAATCAAGGCTTCCTACTTCTTCCGAATCAAGGCTTCCTACTTGTTCCGAATCAAGGCTTCCTACTTCTTCCGAATCAAGGCCTCCTAATTGTTCCGAATCAAGGCTTCCTACTTGTTCAGTATCAAGGCCTCTTACTTGTTCAGAAACAAGGCCTCCTACTTGTTCTGAATCAAGTCCTCCTACTTGTTCAGAGCCAAGGCCTCCACCTTGTTCTGAATCAAGGTCTCCTATTTGATCAGAATCAAGGCCTCCTACTTGTTCAGAACCAAGGTCTCCTACTTGTTCAGAATCAAGGCCTGCTGCTTGTTCAGAATCACGACCTGCTACTTGTTCTGAATCAAGTACTCCTACTTTTTCAGAATCACGGCCTCCTACTTTTTCTTAATCAAGGCCTACTGCTTTTTCCGAATCAAGGCCTCCTACTTGTTCAGAATCAAGGCCTCCTACTTGTTCTGAATCAAGGTCTCCTACTTGTTCAGAATCAAGGCCTCCTACTTGTTCAGAGCCAAGGCCTCCACCTTGTTCTGAATCAAGGTCTCCTATTTGTTCAGAATCAAGGCCTCCTACTTGTTCAGAACCAAGGTCTCCTACTTGTTCAGAATCAAGGCCTGCTGCTTGTTCAGAATCACGACCTGCTACTTGTTCTGAATCAAGTACTCCTACTTTTTCAGAATCACGGCCTCCTACTTTTTCTTAATCAAGGCCTACTGCTTTTTCCGAATCAAGGCCTCCTACTTGTTCAGAATCAAGGCCTCCTACTTGTTCTGAATTAAGGTCTCCTACTTGTTCAGAATCAAGGCCTCCTACTTGTTCAGAGCCAAGGCCTCCACCTTGTTCTGAATCAAGGTCTCCTATTTGTTCAGAATCAAGGCCTCCTACTTGTTCAGAACCAAGGTCTCCTACTAGTTCAGAATCAAGGCCTGCTGCTTGTTCAGAATCACGACCTGCTACTTGTTCTGAATCAAGTCCTACTACTTTTTCAGAATAACGGCCTCCTACTTTTTCTTAATCAAGGCCTACTGCTTTTTCCGAATCAAGGCCTACTACTTGTTCCAATTCAAGGCTTCCTACTTGTTAAAAATCATGGCTTCCTACTTGTTCGGAATCAAGGCTTCCTACTTCTTCCGAATCAAGGCCTCCTACTTGTTCCAAATCAAGGCTTCCTACTTGTTCTGAATCAAGGCTTCCTACTTGTTCCGAATCAAGGCTTCCTACTTGTTCCGAATCAAGGCCTCCAGCTTTTTCAGAACCAAGGCCTCCTACTTGTTCAGAATCAAGGCCTCCTACTTGTTCAGAATCAAGGCCTCTTACTTGTTCAGAATCAAGGCCTCCTACTTGTTCAGAGCGAAGGCCTCCAACTTGTTCAGAATCAAGGCCTCCTACTTGTTCAGAATCAAGGCATCCTACTTGTTCAGAACCAAGGCTTCCTACTTGTTCAGAATCAAGGCGTCCTACTTGTTCAGATTCAAGGTCTGCTGCTTGTTCAGAATTACGGCCTGCTACTTGTTCCGAATCAAGTCCTCCTACTTTTACAGAATCACGGCCTCCTACTTGTTCTGAATCAAGGCCTACTTCTTTTTCCGAATCAAGGCCTCCTACTTGTTCCGAATCAAGGCTTCCTACTTGTTAAGTATCAAGGCCTCCTACTTGTTCAGAATCAAGGCTTCCTACTTCTTCCGAATCAAGGCTTCCTACTTGTTCCGAATCAAGGCTTCCTACTTCTTCCGAATCAAGGCCTCCTAATTGTTCCGAATCAAGGCTTCCTACTTGTTCAGTATCAAGGCCTCTTACTTGTTCAGAAACAAGGCCTCCTACTTGTTCTGAATCAAGTCCTCCTACTTGTTCAGAGCCAAGGCCTCCACCTTGTTCTGAATCAAGGTCTCCTATTTGATCAGAATCAAGGCCTCCTACTTGTTCAGAACCAAGGTCTCCTACTTGTTCAGAATCAAGGCCTGCTGCTTGTTCAGAATCACGACCTGCTACTTGTTCTGAATCAAGTACTCCTACTTTTTCAGAATCACGGCCTCCTACTTTTTCTTAATCAAGGCCTACTGCTTTTTCCGAATCAAGGCCTCCTACTTGTTCAGAATCAAGGCCTCCTACTTGTTCTGAATCAAGGTCTCCTACTTGTTCAGAATCAAGGCCTCCTACTTGTTCAGAGCCAAGGCCTCCACCTTGTTCTGAATCAAGGTCTCCTATTTGTTCAGAATCAAGGCTTCCTACTTGTTCAGAACCAAGGTCTCCTACTAGTTCAGAATCAAGGCCTGCTGCTTGTTCAGAATCACGACCTGCTACTTGTTCTGAATCAAGTCCTACTACTTTTTCAGAATCACGGCCTCCTACTTTTTCTTAATCAAGGCCTACTGCTTTTTCCGAATCAAGGCCTACTACTTGTTCCAATTCAAGGCTTCCTACTTGTTAAGAATCATGGCTTCCTACTTGTTCGGAATCAAGGCTTCCTACTTCTTCCGAATCAAGGCCTCCTACTTGTTCCGAATCAAGGCTTCCTACTTGTTCTGAATCAAGGCTTCCTACTTGTTCCGAATCAAGGCTTCCTACTTGTTCCGAATCAAGGCCTCCAGCTTTTTCAGAACCAAGGCCTCCTACTTGTTCAGAATCAAGGCCTCCTACTTGTTCAGAATCAAGGCCTCTTACTTGTTCAGAATCAAGGCCTCCTACTTGTTCAGAGCGAAGGCCTCCAACTTGTTCAGAATCAAGGCCTCCTACTTGTTCAGAATCAAGGCATCCTACTTGTTCAGAACCAAGGCTTCCTACTTGTTCAGAATCAAGGCGTCCTACTTGTTCAGATTCAAGGCCTGCTGCTTGTTCAGAATCACGGCCTGCTACTTGTTCCGAATCAAGTCCTCCTACATTTACAGAATCACGGCCTCCTACTTGTTCTGAATCAAGGCCTACTTCTTTTTCCGAATCAAGGCCTCCTACTTGTTCCGAATCAAGGCTTCCTACTTGTTAAGTATCAAGGCCTCCTACTTGTTCAGAATCAAGGCTTCCTACTTCTTCCGAATCAAGGCTTCCTACTTGTTCCGAATCAAGGCTTCCTACTTGTTCCGAATAAAGGCCTCCTACTTGTTCAGAATCAAGGCCTCCTACTTGTTCAGAAACAAGTCCTCCTACTTGTTCAGAATGATGACCTCTTACTTGTTCAGAATCAAGACCTCATACTTATTCAGAAACAAGGACTCCTGGTTGTTCAGAATCAAGGCCTACTAATTGTTCAGAATCAACGTCTCCTACTTGTTCTGAATCAAGGTCTCCTACTTGTTCAGAATCAAGGTCTCCTACTTGTTCAGAATCAAGGCAACCTACTTGTTCAGAGCCAAGGCCTCCACCTTGTTCTGAATCAAGGTCTCCTACTTGTTCAGAGCCAAGGCCTCCAACTTGTTCAGAATCAAGGCATCCTACTTGTTCAGAATCAAGGCCTCCTACTTGTTCAGAATCAAGGACTCCTACTTGTTCTGAATCAAGGTCTCCTACTTGTTCAGAATCAAGGCCTCCTACTTGTTCAGAACCAAGGTCTCCTACTTGTTCAGAATCAAGGCCTGCTGCTTGTTCAGAATCACGACCTGCTACTTGTTCTGAATCAAGTACTCCTACTTTTTCAGAATCACGGCCTCCTACTTTTTCTTAATCAAGGCCTACTGCTTTTTCCGAATCAAGGCCTACTACTTGTTCCAATTCAAGGCTTCCTACTTGTTAAGAATCATGGCTTCCTACTTGGTCGGAATCAAGGCTTCCTACTTCTTCCGAATCATGGCCTCCTACTTGTTCCGAATCAAGGCTTCCTACTTGTTCTGAATCAAGGCTTCCTACTTGTTCCGAATCAAGGCTTCCTACTTGTTCCGAATCAAGGCCTCCAACTTTTTCAGAACCAAGGCCTCCTACTTGTTCAGAATCAAGGCCTCCTACTTGTTCAGAATCAAGGCCTCTTACTTGTTCAGAATCAAGGCCTCCTACTTGTTCAGAGCGAAGGCCTCCAACTTGTTCAGAATCAAGGCCTCCTACTTGTTCAGAATCAAGGCATCCTACTTGTTCAGAACCAAGGCTTCCTACTTGTTCAGAATCAAGGCGTCCTACTTGTTCAGATTCAAGGCCTGCTGCTTGTTCAGAATCACGGCCTGCTACTTGTTCCGAATCAAGGCCTCCTACTTGTTCAGAATCAAGGCCTCCTACTTGTTCTGATTCAAGGTCTCCTACTTGTTCAGAATCAAGGCCTCCTACTTGTTCAGAGCCAAGGCCTCCACCTTGTTCTGAATCAAGGTCTCCTATTTGTTCAGAATCAAGGCCTCCTACTTGTTCAGAACCAAGGTCTCCTACTAGTTCAGAATCAAGGCCTGCTGCTTGTTCAGAATCACGACCTGCTACTTGTTCTGAATCAAGTCCTACTTCTTTTTCAGAATAACGGCCTCCTACTTTTTCTTAATCAAGGCCTACTGCTTTTTCCGAATCAAGGCCTACTACTTGTTCCAATTCAAGGCTTCCTACTTGTTAAAAATCATGGCTTCCTACTTGTTCGGAATCAAGGCTTCCTACTTCTTCCGAATCAAGGCCTCCTACTTGTTCCAAATCAAGGCTTCCTACTTGTTCTGAATCAAGGCTTCCTACTTGTTCCGAATCAAGGCTTCCTACTTGTTCCGAATCAAGGCCTCCAGCTTTTTCAGAACCAAGGCCTCCTACTTGTTCAGAATCAAGGCCTCCTACTTGTTCAGAATCAAGGCCTCTTACTTGTTCAGAATCAAGGCCTCCTACTTGTTCAGAATCAAGGCATCCTACTTGTTCCGAATCAAGGCTTCCTACTTGTTCCGAATCAAGGCCTCCAGCTTTTTCAGAACCAAGGCCTCCTACTTGTTCAGAATCAAGGCCTCCTACTTGTTCAGAATCAAGGCCTCCAACTTGTTCAGAATCAAGGCCTCCTACTTGTTCAGAATCAAGGCATCCTACTTGTTCAGAACCAAGGCTTCCTACTTGTTCAGAATCAAGGCGTCCTACTTGTTCAGATTCAAGGTCTGCTGCTTGTTCAGAATTACGGCCTGCTACTTGTTCCGAATCAAGTCCTCCTACTTTTACAGAATCACGGCCTCCTACTTGTTCTGAATCAAGGCCTACTTCTTTTTCCGAATCAAGGCCTCCTACTTGTTCCGAATCAAGGCTTCCTACTTGTTAAGTATCAAGGCCTCCTACTTGTTCAGAATCAAGGCTTCCTACTTCTTCCGAATCAAGGCTTCCTACTTGTTCCGAATCAAGGCTTCCTACTTCTTCCGAATCAAGGCCTCCTAATTGTTCCGAATCAAGGCTTCCTACTTGTTCAGTATCAAGGCCTCTTACTTGTTCAGAAACAAGGCCTCCTACTTGTTCTGAATCAAGTCCTCCTACTTGTTCAGAGCCAAGGCCTCCACCTTGTTCTGAATCAAGGTCTCCTATTTGATCAGAATCAAGGCCTCCTACTTGTTCAGAACCAAGGTCTCCTACTTGTTCAGAATCAAGGCCTGCTGCTTGTTCAGAATCACGACCTGCTACTTGTTCTGAATCAAGTACTCCTACTTTTTCAGAATCACGGCCTCCTACTTTTTCTTAATCAAGGCCTACTGCTTTTTCCGAATCAAGGCCTCCTACTTGTTCAGAATCAAGGCCTCCTACTTGTTCTGAATCAAGGTCTCCTACTTGTTCAGAATCAAGGCCTCCTACTTGTTCAGAGCCAAGGCCTCCACCTTGTTCTGAATCAAGGTCTCCTATTTGTTCAGAATCAAGGCTTCCTACTTGTTCAGAACCAAGGTCTCCTACTAGTTCAGAATCAAGGCCTGCTGCTTGTTCAGAATCACGACCTGCTACTTGTTCTGAATCAAGTCCTACTACTTTTTCAGAATCACGGCCTCCTACTTTTTCTTAATCAAGGCCTACTGCTTTTTCCGAATCAAGGCCTACTACTTGTTCCAATTCAAGGCTTCCTACTTGTTAAGAATCATGGCTTCCTACTTGTTCGGAATCAAGGCTTCCTACTTCTTCCGAATCAAGGCCTCCTACTTGTTCCGAATCAAGGCTTCCTACTTGTTCTGAATCAAGGCTTCCTACTTGTTCCGAATCAAGGCTTCCTACTTGTTCCGAATCAAGGCCTCCAGCTTTTTCAGAACCAAGGCCTCCTACTTGTTCAGAATCAAGGCCTCCTACTTGTTCAGAATCAAGGCCTCTTACTTGTTCAGAATCAAGGCCTCCTACTTGTTCAGAGCGAAGGCCTCCAACTTGTTCAGAATCAAGGCCTCCTACTTGTTCAGAATCAAGGCATCCTACTTGTTCAGAACCAAGGCTTCCTACTTGTTCAGAATCAAGGCGTCCTACTTGTTCAGATTCAAGGCCTGCTGCTTGTTCAGAATCACGGCCTGCTACTTGTTCCGAATCAAGTCCTCCTACATTTACAGAATCACGGCCTCCTACTTGTTCTGAATCAAGGCCTACTTCTTTTTCCGAATCAAGGCCTCCTACTTGTTCCGAATCAAGGCTTCCTACTTGTTAAGTATCAAGGCCTCCTACTTGTTCAGAATCAAGGCTTCCTACTTCTTCCGAATCAAGGCTTCCTACTTGTTCCGAATCAAGGCTTCCTACTTGTTCCGAATAAAGGCCTCCTACTTGTTCAGAATCAAGGCCTCCTACTTGTTCAGAAACAAGTCCTCCTACTTGTTCAGAATGATGACCTCTTACTTGTTCAGAATCAAGACCTCATACTTATTCAGAAACAAGGACTCCTGGTTGTTCAGAATCAAGGCCTACTAATTGTTCAGAATCAACGTCTCCTACTTGTTCTGAATCAAGGTCTCCTACTTGTTCAGAATCAAGGTCTCCTACTTGTTCAGAATCAAGGCAACCTACTTGTTCAGAGCCAAGGCCTCCACCTTGTTCTGAATCAAGGTCTCCTACTTGTTCAGAGCCAAGGCCTCCAACTTGTTCAGAATCAAGGCATCCTACTTGTTCAGAATCAAGGCCTCCTACTTGTTCAGAATCAAGGACTCCTACTTGTTCTGAATCAAGGTCTCCTACTTGTTCAGAATCAAGGCCTCCTACTTGTTCAGAACCAAGGTCTCCTACTTGTTCAGAATCAAGGCCTGCTGCTTGTTCAGAATCACGACCTGCTACTTGTTCTGAATCAAGTACTCCTACTTTTTCAGAATCACGGCCTCCTACTTTTTCTTAATCAAGGCCTACTGCTTTTTCCGAATCAAGGCCTACTACTTGTTCCAATTCAAGGCTTCCTACTTGTTAAGAATCATGGCTTCCTACTTGGTCGGAATCAAGGCTTCCTACTTCTTCCGAATCATGGCCTCCTACTTGTTCCGAATCAAGGCTTCCTACTTGTTCTGAATCAAGGCTTCCTACTTGTTCCGAATCAAGGCTTCCTACTTGTTCCGAATCAAGGCCTCCAACTTTTTCAGAACCAAGGCCTCCTACTTGTTCAGAATCAAGGCCTCCTACTTGTTCAGAATCAAGGCCTCTTACTTGTTCAGAATCAAGGCCTCCTACTTGTTCAGAGCGAAGGCCTCCAACTTGTTCAGAATCAAGGCCTCCTACTTGTTCAGAATCAAGGCATCCTACTTGTTCAGAATCAAGGCGTCCTACTTGTTCAGATTCAAGGCCTGCTGCTTGTTCAGAATCACGGCCTGCTACTTGTTCCGAATCAAGTCCTCCTACTTTTACAGAATCACGGCCTCCTACTTGTTCTGAATCAAGGCCTACTTCTTTTTCCGAATCAAGGCCTCCTACTTGTTCCGAATCAAGGCTTCCTACTTGTTAAGTATCAAGGCCTCCTACTTGTTCAGAATCAAGGCTTCCTACTTCTTCCGAATCAAGGCTTCCTACTTGTTCCGAATCAAGTCTTCCTACTTGTTCCGAATAAAGGCCTCCTACTTGTTCAGAATCAAGGCCTCCTACTTGTTCAGAAACAAGTCCTCCTACTTGTTCAGAATGATGACCTCTTACTTGTTCAGAATCAAGACCTCATACTTATTCAGAATCAAGGACTCCTGGTTGTTCAGAATCAAGGCCTCCTAATTGTTCAGAATCAAAGCCTCCTACTTGTTCAGAACCAAGGCCTCCTGCTTGTTCAGCATCATGACCTCCTACTTGTTCAGAATCAAGGCCTCCGAGTTGTTCAGAATCAAGGCCCCCTGCTTGTTCCGAACCAAGGCCTACTACTTGTTCAGTATCATGGCTTCCTACTTGTTCAGCATCACGGCATCCTACTTGTTCAGAACCAAGGCCTCTTACTTGCTCAGAACCAAGGCCTTCTGCTTGTTCAGCATCATGGCCTCCTACTTGTTCAGAACCAAGGACTCCTACTTGTTGAGAACCAAGGCCTCCTACTTGTTCAGTATCATGGCCTCTTCCTTGTTTAGCATCAGGGCCTCCTACTTGTTCAGAATCAAGGCTTCCTACTTTTTCAGAATCAAGGCCTCCTGGTTGTTCAGAATCAAGGCCTCCTACTTGTTCAGAATCAAAGCCTCCTACTTGTTCAGAATCAAGGCATCCTACTTGTTCAGAAACAAGTCCTCCTACATGTTCGAATCATGACAGACAACTTGTTCCGAATAAAGGCCTCCTACTTGTTCAGAAACAAGTCCTCCTACTTGTTCGAATCAAGACAGTCAACTTGTTCAGAATCAAGACCTCAAACTTAGTCAGAATCAAGTCCCCCTGCTTGTTCTGAATCAAGGCTTCCTACTTGTTCCGAATCAAGGCCTCCTACTTGCTCCGAATCAAGGCTTCCTACTTGTTCAGAATGAAGGCCTCCTACTTGTTCAGATTCACGGCTTCCTACTTGTTCTGAATCAAGGCTTCCTACTTGTTCCGAATCAAGGCTTCCTACTTCTTCAGAATCAAGGCCTCCTACTTGTTCTGAATCAAGTCCTCCTACTTGTTCAGAGCCAAGGCCTCCACCTTGTTCTGAATCAACGTCTCCTACTTGTTCTGAATCAAGGTCTCCTACTTGTTCAGAATCAAGGCAACCTACATGTTCAGAGCCAAGGCCTCCACCTTGTTCTGAATCAAGGTCTCCTACTTGTTCAGAGCCAAGGCCTCCAACTTGTTCAGAATCAAGGCCTCCTACTTGTTCAGAATCAAGGCATCCTACTTGTTCAGAATCAAGGCCTCCTACTTGTTCAGAATCAAGGCCTCCTACTTGTTCTGAATCAAGGTCTCCTACTTGTTCAGAATCAAGGCCTTCTACTTGTTCAGAGCCAAGGCCTCCACCTTGTTCTGAATCAAGGTCTCCTATTTGTTCAGAATCAAGGCCTCCTACTTGTTCAGAACAAAGGTCTCCTACTAGTTCAGAATCAAGGCCTGCTGCTTGTTCAGAATCACGACCTGCTACTTGTTCTGAATCAAGTCCTCCTACTTTTTCAGAATCACGGCCTCCTACTTTTTCTTAATCAAGGCCTACTGCTTTTTCCGAATCAAGGCCTACTACTTGCTCCAATTCAAGGCTTCCTACTTGTTAAGAATCATGGCTTCCTACTTGTTCGGAATCAAGGCTTCCTACTTCTTCCGAATCAAGGCCTCCTACTTGTTCCGAATCAAGGCTTCCAACTTGTTCTGAATCAAGGCTTCCTACTTGTTCCGAATCAAGGCTTCCTACTTGTTCCGAATCAAGGCCTCCAACTTTTTCAGAACCAAGGCCTTTACTTGTTCAGAATCAAAGCCTCCTACTTGTTCAGAATCAAGGCCTCTTACTTGTTCAGAATCAAGGCCTCCTACTTGTTCAGATCGAAGGCCTCCAACTTGTTCAGAATCAAGGCCTCCTACTTGTTCAGAATCAAGGCATCCTACTTGTTCAGAATCAAGGCGTCCTACTTGTTCAGATTCAAGGCCTGCTGCTTGTTCAGAATCACGGCCTGCTACTTGTTCCGAATCAAGTCCTCCTACTTTTACAGAATCACGGCCTCCTACTTGTTCTGAATCAAGGCCTACTTCTTTTTCCGAATCAAGGCCTCCTACTTGTTCCGAATCAAGGCTTCCTACTTGTTAAGTATCAAGGCCTCCTACTTGTTCAGAATCAAGGCTTCCTACTTCTTCCGAATCAAGGCTTCCTACTTGTTCCGAATCAAGGTTTCCTACTTGTTCCGAATAAAGGCCTCTTACTTGTTCAGAATCAAGGCCTCCTACTTGTTCAGAAACAAGTCCTCCTACTTGTTCAGAATGATGACCTCTTACTTGTTCAGAATCAAGACCTCATACTTATTCAGAAACAAGGACTCCTGGTTGTTCAGAATCAAGGCCTCCTAATTGTTCAGAATCAACGTCTCCTACTTGCTCTGAATCAAGGTCTCCTACTTGTTCAGAATCAAGGCAACCTACTTGTTCAGAGCCAAGGCCTCCACCTTGTTCTGAATCAAGGTCTCCTACTTGTTCAGAGCCAAGGCTTCCTACTTCTTCCGAATCAAGGCTTCCTACTTGTTCCGAATCAAGGCTTCCTACTTGTTCCGAATAAAGGCCTCCTACTTGTTCAGAATCAAGGCCTCCTACTTGTTCAGAAACAAGTCCTCCTACTTGTTCAGAATGATGACCTCTTACTTGTTCAGAATCAAGACCTCATACTTATTCAGAATCAAGGACTCCTGGTTGTTCAGAATCAAGGCCTCCTAATTGTTCAGAATCAAAGCCTCCTACTTGTTCAGAACCAAGGCCTCCTGCTTGTTCAGCATCATGACCTCCTACTTGTTCAGAATCAAGGCCTCCGACTTGTTCAGAATCAAGGCCCCCTGCTTGTTCCGAACCAAGGCCTACTACTTGTTCAGTATCATGGCTTCCTACTTGTTCAGCATCACGGCATCCTACTTGTTCAGACTCAAGGCCTCCGACTTGTTCAGAATCAAGGCCCCCTGCTTGTTCCGAACCAACGCCTACTACTTGTTCAGTATCATGGCTTCCTACTTGTTCAGCATCACGGCATCCTACTTGTTCAGAACCAAGGCCTCTTACTTGCTCAGAACCAAGGCCTTCTGCTTGTTCAGCATCATGGCCTCCTACTGGTTCAGAACCAAGGACTCCTACTTGTTGAGAACCAAGGCCTCCTACTTGTCAAGTATCATGGCCTCTTCCTTGTTTAGCATCAGGGCCTCCTACTCGTTCAGAATCAAGGCTTTCGACTTTTTCAGAATGAAGGCCTCCTACTTGTTCCGATTCAAGGCCTCCGACTTGTTCAGAATCAAGTCCTCCTACCTTTTCAGAATCAAGGCCTCCTACTTGTTCAGAATCAAGATCTCCTACTTGTTCAGACTCAAGGCCTCCTACTTGTTCAGAGCCAAGGCCTCCACCTTGTTCTGAATCAAGGTCTCCTACTTGTTCAGAATCAAGGCTTCCTACTTGTTCTGAATCAAGGCTTCCAACTTGTTCTGAATCAAAGTCTCCTACTTGTTCAGAATCAAGGTCTCCTACTTGTTCAGAATCAAGGCCTCCTACTTGTTCTGAATCAAGGTCTCCTACTTGTTCAGAATCAAGGCCTCCTACTTGTTCAGAGCCAAGGCCTCCACATTGTTCTGAATCAAGGTCTCCTACTTGTTCTGAATCAAGGTCTCCTACTTGTTCAGAATCAAGGCCTCCTACTTGTTCAGAGCCAAGGCCTCCACCTTGTTCTGAATCAAGGTCTCCTACTTGTTCAGACTCAAGGCCTCCTACTTGTTCAGAGCCAAGGCCTCCACCTTGTTCTGAATCAAGGTCTCCTACCTGTTCAGAATCAAGGCCTCCTACTTGTTCAGAACCAAGGCCTCTTACTTGTTGAGAACCAAGGCCTCCTACTTGTTCAGTATCATGGCCTGTTCCTTGTTTAGCATCAGGGCCTCCTACTTGTTCTGAATCAAGGCTTTCGACTTTTTCAGAATGAAGGCCTCCTACTTGTTCCGATTCAAGGCCTCCGACTTGTTCAGAATCAAGTCCTCCTACCTTTTCAGAATCAAGGCCTCCTACTTGTTCAGAATCAAGGCCTCCTACTTGTTCTGAATCAAGGTCTCCTACTTGTTCAGAATCAAGGCCTCCTACTTGTTCAGAACCAAGGTCTCCTACTTGTTCAGAATCAAGGCATCCTACTTGTTCAGAAACAAGTCCTCCTACTTGTTCGAATCAAGACAGCCAACTTGTTCAGAATCAAGACCTCAAACATAGTCAGAATCAAGTCCCCCTGCTTGTTCAGAATCAAGGCCTCCAACTTGTTCCGAATCAAGGCCTCCTACTTGTTCAGAAACAAGGCCTCTTACTTGTTCAGAAACAAGTCCTCCTACTTGTTCGAATCAAGACAGTCAACTTGTTCAGAATCAAGACCTCAAACATAGTCAGAATCAAGTCACCCTGCTTGTTCAGAATCAAGGCCTCCTACTTGTTCAGAATCAAGGCATCCTACTTGTTCAGAATCAAGGCCTCTTACTTGTTCAGAATCAAGGCCTCCTACTTGTTCTGAATCAATGTCTCCTACTTGTTCAGAATCAAGGCCTCCTACTTGTTCAGAGCCAAGGCCTCCACCTTGTTCTGAATCAAGGTCTCCTACTTGTTCAGAATCAAGGCCTCCTACTTGTTCAGAACCAAGGTCTCCTACTTGTTCAGAATCAAGGCCTGCTGCTTGTTCAGAATCACGACCTGCTACTTGTTCTGAATCAAGTCGTCCTACTTTTTCAGAATCACGGCCTCCTACTTGTTCCAATTCAAGGCTTCCTACTTGTTAAGAATCATGGCTTCCTACTTGTTCGGAATCAAGGCTTCCTACTTCTTCCGAATCAAGGCCTCCTACTTGTTCCGAATCAAGGCTTCCTACTTGTTCTGAATCAAGGCTTCCTACTTGTTCCGAATCAAGGCTTCGTACTTGTTCCGAATCAAGGCCTCCAACTTTTTCAGAACCAAGGCCTCCTACTTGTTCAGAATCAAGGCCTCCTACTTGTTCAGAAACAAGTCCTCCTACTTGTTCGAATCAAGACAGCCAACTTGTTCAGAATCAAGACCTCAAACTTAGTCAGAATCAAGGCCTCCTGGTTGTTCAGAATCAAGGCCTCCTACTTGTTCAGAATCAAGGTCTCCTACTTGTTCAGAATCAAGGGAAGCTACTTGTTCAGAGCCAAGGCCTCCACCTTGTTCTGAATCAAGGTCTCCTACTTGTTCAGAGCCAAGGCCTCCAACTTGTTCAGAATCAAGGCCTCCTACTTGTTCAGAATCAAGGCATCCTACTTGTTCAGAATCAAGGCCTCCTACTTGTTCAGAATCAAGGCCTCCTACTTGTTCAGAATCAAGGCCTGCTGCTTGTTCAGAATCACGACCTGCTACTTGTTCTTAATCAAGGCCTACTGCTTTTTACGAATCAAGGCCTACTACTTGTTCCAATTCAAGGCTTCCTACTTGTTAAGAATCATGGCTTCCTACTTGTTCGGAATCAAGGCTTCCTACTTCTTCCGAATCAAGGCCTCCTACTTGTTCCGAATCAAGGCTTCCTACTTGTTCTGAATCAAGGCTTCCTACTTGTTCCGAATCAAGGCTTCCTACTTGTTCCGAATCAAGGCCTCCAACTTTTTCAGAACCAAGGCCTCCTACTTGTTCAGAATCAAGGCCTCCTACTTGTTCAGAATCAAGGCCTCTTACTTGTTCAGAATCAAGGCCTCCTACTTGTTCAGAGCGAAGGCTTCCAACTTGTTCAGAATCAAGGCATCCTACTTGTTCAGAACCAAGGCTTCCTACTTGTTCAGAATCAAGGCGTCCTACTTGTTCAGATTCAAGGCCTGCTGCTTGTTCAGAATCACGGCCTGCTACTTGTTCCGAATCAAGTCCTCCTACTTTTACAGAATCACGGCCTCCTACTTGTTCTGAATCAAGGCCTACTTCTTTTTCCGAATCAAGGCTTCCTACTTGTTCTGAATCAAGGCTTCCTACTTGTTCCGAATCAAGGCTTCCTACTTGTTCCGAATCAAGGCCTCCAACTTTTTCAGAACCAAGGCCTCCTACTTGTTCAGAATCAAGGCCTCCTACTTGTTCAGAATCAAGGCCTCTTACTTGTTCAGAATCAAGGCCTCCTACTTGTTCAGAGCGAAGGCCTCCAACTTGTTCAGAATCAAGGCCTCCTACTTGTTCAGAATCAAGGCATCCTACTTGTTCAGAACCAAGGCTTCCTACTTGTTCAGAATCAAGGCGTCCTACTTGTTCAGATTCAAGGCCTGCTGCTTGTTCAGAATCACGGCCTGCTACTTGTTCCGAATCAAGTCCTCCTACTTTTACAGAATCACGGCCTCCTACTTGTTCTGAATCAAGGCCTACTTCTTTTTCCGAATCAAGGCCTCCTACTTGTTCCGAATCAAGGCTTCCTACTTGTTAAGTATCAAGGCCTCCTACTTGTTCAGAATCAAGGCTTCCTACTTCTTCCGAATCAAGGCTTCCTACTTGTTCCGAATCAAGGCTTCCTACTTGTTCCGAATAAAGGCCTCCTACTTGTTCAGAATCAAGGCCTCCTACTTGTTCAGAAACAAGTCCTCCTACTGGTTCAGAATGATGACCTCTTACTTGTTCAGAATCAAGACCTCATACTTATTCAGAATCAAGGACTCCTGGTTGTTCAGAATCAAGGCCTCCTAATTGTTCAGAATCAAAGCCTCCTACTTGTTCAGAACCAAGGCCTCCTGCTTGTTCAGCATCATGACCTCCTACTTGTTCAGAATCAAGGCCTCCGACTTGTTCAGAATCAAGGCCCCCTGCTTGTTCCGAACCAAGGCCTACTACTTGTTCAGTATCATGGCTTCCTACTTGTTCAGCATCACGGCATCCTACTTGTTCAGAATCAAGGCCTCCGACTTGTTCAGAATCAAGGCCCCCTGCTTGTTCCGAACCAAGGCCTACTACTTGTTCAGTATCATGGCTTCCTACTTGTTCAGCATCACGGCATCCTACTTGTTCAGAACCAAGGCCTCTTACTTGCTCAGAACCAAGGCCTTCTGCTTGTTCAGCATCATGGCCTCCTACTTGTTCAGAACCAAGGACTCCTACTTGTTGAGAACCAAGGCCTCCTACTTGTCAAGTATCATGGCCTCTTCCTTGTTTAGCATCAGGGCCTCCTACTTGTTCAGAATCAAGGCTTTCGACTTTTTCAGAATGAAGGCCTCCTACTTGTTCCGATTCAAGGCCTCCGACTTGTTCAGAATCAAGTCCTCCTACCTTTTCAGAATCAAGGCCTCCTACTTGTTCAGAATGCAGGCCTCCTACTTGTTCAGAATCAATGCCTCCTACTTGTTCTGAATCAAGGTCTCCTACTTGTTCAGACTCAAGGCCTCCTACTTGTTCAGAACCAAGGCCTCCACCTTGTTCTGAATCAAGGTCTCCTACTTGTTCAGAATCAAGGCTTCCTACTTGTTCTGAATCAAGGCTTCCTACTTGTTCTGAATCAAGGTCTCCTACTTGTTCAGAATCAAGGCCTCCTACTTGTTCAGAGCCAAGGCCTCCACCTTGTTCTGAATCAAGGTCTCCAACTTGTTCTGAATCAAGGCCTCCTACTTGTTCTGAATCAAGGTCTCCTACTTGTTCAGAATCAAGGCCTCCTACTTGTTCAGAATCAAGGCTTTCGACTTTTTCAGATTGAAGGCCTCCTACTTGTTCCGATTCAAGGCCTCCGACTTGTTCAGAATCAAGTCCTCCTACCTTTTCAGAATCAAGGCCTCCTACTTGTTCAGAATCAAGGCCTCCTACTTGTTCTGAATCAAGGCCTCCTACTTGTTCTGAATCAAGGTCTCCTACTTGTTCAGAATCAAGGCCTCCTACTTTTTCAGAGCCAAGGCCTCCTACCTGTTCTGAATCAAGGTCTCCTACTTGTTCAGAATCAAGGCCTCCTACTTGTTCAGAACCAAGGTCTCCTACTTGTTCAGAATCAAGGCATCCTACTTGTTCAGAAACAAGTCCTCCTACTTGTTCGAATCAAGACAGCCAACTTGTTCCGAATCAAGGCCTCCTACTTGTTCAGACACAAGGCCTCTTACTTGTTCAGAAAAAAGTCCTCCTACTTGTTCGAATCAAGACAGTCAACTTGTTCAGAATCAAGGCCTCCTACTTGTTCTGAATCAAGGTCTCCTACTTGTTCAGAATCAAGGCCTCCTACTTGTTCAGAATCAAGGCATCCTACTTGTTCAGAATCAAGGCCTCCTACTTGTTCAGAATCAAGGCCTCCTACTTGTTCTGAATCAAGGTCTCCTACTTGTTCAGAATCAAGGCCTCCTACTTGTTCAGAGCCAAGGCCTCCACCTTGTTCTGAATCAAGGTCTCCTACTTGCTTAGAATCAAGGCCTCCTACTTGTTCAGAACCAAGGTCTCCTACTTGTTCAGAATCAAGGCCTGCTGCTTGTTCAGAATCACGACCTGCTACTTGTTCTGAATCAAGTAGTCCTACTTTTTCAGAATCACGGCCTCCTACTTGTTCCAATTCAAGGCTTCCTACTTGTTAAGAATCATGGCTTCCTACTTGTTCGGAATCAAGGCTTCCTACTTCTTCCGAATCAAGGCCTCCTACTTGTTCCGAATCAAGGCTTCCTACTTGTTCTGAATCAAGGCTTCCTACTTGTTCCGAATCAAGGCTTCGTACTTGTTCCGAATCAAGGCCTCCAACTTTTTCAGAACCAAGGCCTACTACTTGTTCAGAATAAAGGCCTCCTACTTGTTCAGAATCAAGGCCTCCTACTTGTTCTGAATCAAGGTTTCCTACTTGTTCAGAATCAAGGCCTCCTACTTGTTCAGAGCCAAGGCCTCCACCTTGTTCTGAATCAAGGTCTCCTATTTGTTCAGAATCAAGGCCTCCTACTTGTTCAGAACCAAGGTCTCTTACTTGTTCAGAATCAAGGCCTGCTGCTTGTTCAGAATCACGACCTGCTACTTGTTCTTAATCAAGGCCTACTGCTTTTTACGAATCAAGGCCTACTACTTGTTCCAATTCAAGGCTTCCTACTTGTTAAGAATCATGGCTTCCTACTTGTTCGGAATCAAGGCTTCCTACTTGTTCCGAATCAAGGCTTCGTACTTGTTCCGAATCAAGGCCTCCAACTTTTTCAGAACCAAGGCCTCCTACTTGTTCAGAATCAAGGCCTCCTACTTGTTCAGAATCAAGGCCTCTTACTTGTTCAGAATCAAGGCCTCCTACTTGTTCAGAGCGAAGGCTTCCAACTTGTTCAGAATCAATGCCTCCTACTTGTTCTGAATCAAGGTCTCCTACTTGTTCAGACTCAAGGCCTCCTACTTGTTCACAGCCAAGGCCTCCACCTTGTTCTGAATCAAGGTCTCCTACTTTTTCAGAATCAAGGCTTCCTACTTGTTCTGAATCAAGGCTTCCTACTTGTTCTGAATCAAGGTCTCCTACTTGTTCAGAATCAAGGCCTCCTACTTGTTCAGAGCCAAGGTCTCCACCTTGTTCTGAATCAAGGTCTCCAACTTGTTCTGAATCAAGGTCTCCTACTTGTTCAGAATCAAGGCCTCCTACTTGTTCTGAATCAAGGTCTCCTACTTGTTCAGAATCAAGGCCTCCTACTTGTTCAGAATCAAGGCTTTCGACTTTTTCAGAATGAAGGCCTCCTACTTGTTCCGATTCAAGGCCTCCGACTTGTTCAGAATCAAGTCCTCCTACCTTTTCAGAATCAAGGCCTCCTAGTTGTTCAGAATCAAGGCCTCCTACTTGTTCTGAATCAAGGCCTCCTACTTGTTCTGAATCAAGGTCTCCTACTTGTTCAGAATCAAGGCCTCCTACTTTTTCAGAGCCAAGGCCTCCTACCTGTTCTGAATCAAGGTCTCCTACTTGTTCAGAATCAAGGCCTCCTACTTGTTCAGAACCAAGGTCTCCTACTTGTTCAGAATCAAGGCATCCTACTTGTTCAGAAACAGGTCCTCCTACTTGTTCGAATCAAGACAGCCAACTTGTTCCGAATCAAGGCCTCCTACTTGTTCAGAAACAAGGCCTCTTACTTGTTCAGAAAAAAGTCCTGCTACTTGTTCGAATCAAGACAGTCAACTTGTTCAGAATCAAGACCTCAAACATAGTCAGAATCAAGTCCCCCTGCTTGTTCAGAATCAAGGCCTCCTACTTGTTCAGAATCAAGGCATCCTACTTGTTCAGAATCAAGGCCTCCTACTTGTTCAGAATCAAGGCCTCCTACTTGTTCTGAATCAAGGTCTCCTACTTGTTCAGAATCAAGGCCTCCTACTTGTTCAGAGCCAAGGCCTCCACCTTGTTCTGAATCAAGGTCTCCTACTTGCTTAGAATCAAGGCCTCCTACTTGTTCAGAACCAAGGTCTCCTACTTGTTCAGAATCAAGGCCTGCTGCTTGTTCAGAATCACGACCTGCTACTTGTTCTGAATCAAGTAGTCCTACTTTTTCAGAATCACGGCCTCCTACTTGTTCCAATTCAAGGCTTCCTACTTGTTAAGAATCATGGCTTCCTACTTGTTCGGAATCAAGGCTTCCTACTTCTTCCGAATCAAGGCCTCCTACTTGTTCCGAATCAAGGCTTCCTACTTGTTCTGAATCAAGGCTTCCTACTTGTTCCGAATCAAGGCTTCGTACTTGTTCCGAATCAAGGCCTCCAACTTTTTCAGAACCAAGGCCTACTACTTGTTCAGAATCAAGGCCTCCTACTTGTTCAGAAACAAGTCCTCCTACTTGTTCGAATCAAGACAGCCAACTTGTTCAGAATCAAGACCTCAAACTTAGTCAGAATCAAGGCCTCCTGGTTGTTCAGAATCAAGGCCTCCTACTTGTTCAGAATCAAGGTCTCCTACTTGTTAAGAATCAAGGCAACCTACTTGTTCAGAGCCAAGGCCTCCAACTTGTTCTGAATCAAGGTCTCCTACTTGTTCAGAGCCAAGGCCTCCAACTTGTTCAGAATCAAGGCCTCCTACTTGTTCAGAATCAAGGCATCCTACTTGTTCAGAATCAAGGCCTCCTACTTGTTCAGAATCAAGGCCTCCCACTTGTTCTGAATCAAGGTCTCCTACTTGTTCAGAATCAAGGCCTCCTACTTGTTCAGAGCCAAGGCCTCCACCTTGTTCTGAATCAAGGTCTCCTATTTGTTCAGAATCAAGGCCTCCTACTTGTTCAGAACCAAGGTCTCCTACTTGTTCAGAATCAAGGCCTGCTGCTTGTTCAGAATCACGACCTGCTACTTGTTCTTAATCAAGGCCTACTGCTTTTTACGAATCAAGGCCTACTACTTGTTCCAATTCAAGGCTTCCTACTTGTTAAGAATCATGGCTTCCTACTTGTTCGGAATCAACGCTTCCTACTTCTTCCGAATCAAGGCCTCCTACTTGTTCCGAATCAAGGCTTCCTACTTGTTCTGAATCAAGGCTTCCTACTTGTTCCGAATCAAGGCTTCCTACTTGTTCCGAATCAAGGCCTCCAACTTTTTCAGAACCAAGGCCTCCTACTTGTTTAGAATCAAGGCCTCCTACTTGTTCAGAATCAAGGCCTCTTACTTGTTCAGAATCAAGGCCTCCTACTTGTTCAGAGCGAAGGCCTCCAACTTGTTCAGAATCAAGGCCTCCTACTTGTTCAGAATCAAGGCATCCTACTTGTTCAGAACCAAGGCTTCCTACTTGTTCAGAATCAAGGCCTCCTACTTGTTCTGAATCAAGGTCTCCTACTTGTTCAGAATCAAGGCCTCCTACTTGTTCAGAGCCAAGGCCTCCACCTTGTTCTGAATCAAGGTCTCCTATTTGTTCAGAATCAAGGCCTCCTACTTGTTCAGAACCAAGGTCTCCTACTTGTTCAGAATCAAGGCCTGCTGCTTGTTCAGAATCACGACCTGCTACTTGTTCTTAATCAAGGCCTACTGCTTTTTACGAATCAAGGCCTACTACTTGTTCCAATTCAAGGCTTCCTACTTGTTAAGAATCATGGCTTCCTACTTGTTCGGAATCAAGGCTTCCTACTTCTTCCGAATCAAGGCCTCCTACTTGTTCCGAATCAAGGCTTCCTACTTGTTCTGAATCAAGGCTTCCTACTTGTTCCGAATCAAGGCTTCCTACTTGTTCCGAATCAAGGCCTCCAACTTTTTCAGAACCAAGGCCTCCTACTTGTTCAGAATCAAGGCCTCCTACTTGTTCAGAATCAAGGCCTCTTACTTGTTCAGAATCAAGGCCTCCTACTTGTTCAGAGCGAAGGCCTCCAACTTGTTCAGAATCAAGGCATCCTACTTGTTCAGAACCAAGGCTTCCTACTTGTTCAGAATCAAGGCGTCCTACTTGTTCAGATTCAAGGCCTGCTGCTTGTTCAGAATCACGGCCTGCTACTTGTTCCGAATCAAGTCCTCCTACTTTTACAGAATCACGGCCTCCTACTTGTTCTGAATCAAGGCCTCCAACTTGTTCAGAATCAAGGCATCCTACTTGTTCAGAACCAAGGCTTCCTACTTGTTCAGAATCAAGGCGTCCTACTTGTTCAGATTCAAGGCCTGCTGCTTGTTCAGAATCACGGCCTGCTACTTGTTCCGAATCAAGTCCTCCTACTTTTACAGAATCACGGCCTCCTACTTGTTCTGAATCAAGGCCTACTTCTTTTTCCGAATCAAGGCTTCCTACTTGTTCTGAATCAAGGCTTCCTACTTGTTCCGAATCAAGGCCTCCAACTTTTTCAGAACCAAGGCCTCCTACTTGTTCAGAATCAAGGCCTCCTACTTGTTCAGAATCAAGCCCTCTTACTTGTTCAGAATCAAGGCCTCCTACTTGTTCAGAGCGAAGGCCTCCAACTTGTTCAGAATCAAGGCCTCCTACTTGTTCAGAATCAAGGCATCCTACTTGTTCAGAACCAAGGCTTCCTACTTGTTCAGAATCAAGGCGTCCTACTTGTTCAGATTCAAGGCCTGCTGCTTGTTCAGAATCACGGCCTGCTACTTGTTCCGAATCAAGTCCTCCTACTTTTACAGAATCACGGCCTCCTACTTGTTCTGAATCAAGGCCTACTTCTTTTTCCAAATCAAGGCCTCCTACTTGTTCCGAATCAAGGCTTCCTACTTGTTAAGTATCAAGGCCTCCTACTTGTTCAGAATCAAGGCTTCCTACTTCTTCCGAATCAAGGCTTCCTACTTGTTCCGAATCAAGGCTTCCTACTTGTTCCGAATAAAGGCCTCCTACTTGTTCAGAATCAAGGCCTCCTACTTGTTCAGAAACAAGTCCTCCTACTTGTTCAGAATGATGACCTCTTACTTGTTCAGAATCAAGACCTCATACTTATTCAGAATCAAGGACTCCTGGTTGTTCAGAATCAAGGCCTCCTAATTGTTCAGAATCAAAGCCTCCTACTTGTTCAGAACCAAGGCCTCCTGTTTGTTCAGCATCATGACCTCCTACTTGTTCAGAATCAAGGCCTCCGACTTGTTCAGAATCAAGGCCCCCTGCTTGTTCCGAACCAAGGCCTACTACTTGTTCAGTATCATGGCTTCCTACTTGTTCAGCATCACGGCATCCTACTTGTTCAGAATCAAGGCCTCCGACTTGTTCGGAATCAAGGCCCCCTGCTTGTTCAGAATCAAGGCCTCCTACTTGTTCAGAATCAAGGCCTCCTACTTGTTCAGAATCAAGGCCTCCTACTTGTTCTGAATCAAGGTCTCCTACTTGTTCAGAATCAAGGCCTCCTACTTGTTCAGAGCCAAGGCCTCCACCTTGTTCTGAATCAAGGTCTCCTACTTGTTCAGAATCAAGGCCTCCTACTTGTTCAGAACCAAGGTCTCCTACTTGTTCAGAATCAAGGCCTGCTGCTTGTTCAGAATCACGACCTGCTACTTGTTCTGAATCAAGTCGTCCTACTTTTTCAGAATCACGGCCTCCTACTTGTTCCAATTCAAGGCTTCCTACTTGTTAAGAATCATGGCTTCCTACTTGTTCGGAATCAAGGCTTCCTACTTGTTCCGAATCAAGGCTTCCTACTTGTTCCGAATCAAGGCCTCCAACTTTTTCAGAACCAAGGCCTCCTACTTGTTCAGAATCAAGGCCTCCTACTTGTTCAGAATCAAGGCCTCTTACTTGTTCAGAATCAAGGCCTCCTACTTGTTCAGAGCGAAGGCCTCCAACTTGTTCAGAATCAAGGCCTCCTACTTGTTCGAATCAAGACAGCCAACTTGTTCCGAATCAAGGCCTCCTACTTGTTCAGAAACAAGGCCTCTTACTTGTTCAGAAAAAAGTCCTCCTACTTGTTCGAATCAAGACAGTCAACTTGTTCAGAATCAAGACCTCAAACATAGTCAGAATCAAGTCCCCCTGCTTGTTCAGAATCAAGGCCTCCTACTTGTTCAGAATCAAGGCATCCTACTTGTTCAGAATCAAGGCCTCCTACTTGTTCAGAATCAAGGCCTCCTACTTGTTCTGAATCAAGGTCTCCTACTTGTTCAGAATCAAGGCCTCCTACTTGTTCAGAGCCAAGGCCTCCACCTTGTTCTGAATCAAGGTCTGCTACTTGCTTAGAATCAAGGCCTCCTACTTGTTCAGAACCAAGGTCTCCTACTTGTTCAGAATCAAGGCCTGCTGCTTGTTCAGAATCACGACCTGCTACTTGTTCTGAATCAAGTAGTCCTACTTTTTCAGAATCACGGCCTCCTACTTGTTCCAATTCAAGGCTTCCTACTTGTTAAGAATCATGGCTTCCTACTTGTTCGGAATCAAGGCTTCCTACTTCTTCCGAATCAAGGCCTCCTACTTGTTCCGAATCAAGGCTTCCTACTTGTTCTGAATCAAGGCTTCCTACTTGTTCCGAATCAAGGCTTCGTACTTGTTCCGAATCAAGGCCTCCAACTTTTTCAGAACCAAGGCCTCCTACTTGTTCAGAATCAAGGCCTCCTACTTGTTCAGAAACAAGTCCTCCTACTTGTTCGAATCAAGACAGTCAACTTGTTCAGAATCAAGTCCTCAAACTTAGTCAGAATCAAGGCCCCCTGGTTGTTCAGAATCAAGGCCTCCTACTTGTTCAGAATCAAGGTCTCCTACTTGTTAAGAATCAAGGCAACCTACTTGTTCAGAGCCAAGGCCTCCACCTTGTTCTGAATCAAGGTCTCCTACTTGTTCAGAGCCAAGGCCTCCAACTTGTTCAGAATCAAGGCCTCCTACTTGTTCAGAATCAAGGCATCCTACTTGTTCAGAATCAAGGCCTCCTACTTGTTCAGAATCAAGGCCTCCTACTTGTTCTGAATCAAGGTCTCCTACTTGTTCAGAATCAAGGCCTCCTACTTGTTCAGAGCCAAGGCCTCCACCTTGTTCTGAATCAAGGTCTCCTATTTGTTCAGAATCAAGGCCTCCTACTTGTTCAGAACCAAGGTCTCCTACTTGTTCAGAATCAAGGCCTGCTGCTTGTTCAGAATCACGACCTGCTACTTGTTCTTAATCAAGGCCTACTGCTTTTTACGAATCAAGGCCTACTACTTGTTCCAATTCAAGGCTTCCTACTTGTTAAGAATCATGGCTTCCTACTTGTTCAGAATCAAGGCTTCCTACTTCTTCCGAATCAAGGCCTCCTACTTGTTCCGAATCAAGGCTTCCTACTTGTTCTGAATCAAGGCTTCCTACTTGTTCCGAATCAAGGCTTCCTACTTGTTCCGAATCAAGGCCTCCAACTTTTTTAGAACCAAGGCCTCCTACTTGTTCAGAATCAAGGCCTCCTACTTGTTCAGAATCAAGGCCTCTTACTTGTTCAGAATCAAGGCCTCCTACTTGTTCAGAGCGAAGGCCTCCAACTTGTTCAGAATCAAGGCATCCTACTTGTTCAGAACCAAGGCTTCCTACTTGTTCAGAATCAAGGCGTCCTACTTGTTCAGATTCAAGGCCTGCTGCTTGTTCAGAATCACGGCCTGCTACTTGTTCCGAATCAAGTCCTCCTACTTTTACAGAATCACGGCCTCCTACTTGTTCTGAATCAAGGCCTACTTCTTTTTCCGAATCAAGGCTTCCTACTTGTTCTGAATCAAGGCTTCCTACTTGTTCCGAATCAAGGCTTCCTACTTGTTCCGAATCAAGGCCTCCAACTTTTTCAGAACCAAGGCCTCCTACTTGTTCAGAATCAAGGCCTCCTACTTGTTCAGAATCAAGGCCTCTTACTTGTTCAGAATCAAGGCCTCCTACTTGTTCAGAGCGAAGGCCTCCAACTTGTTCAGAATCAAGGCCTCCTACTTGTTCAGAATCAAGGCATCCTACTTGTTCAGAACCAAGGCTTCCTACTTGTTCAGAATCAAGGCGTCCTACTTGTTCAGATTCAAGGCCTGCTGCTTGTTCAGAATCACGGCCTGCTACTTGTTCCGAATCAAGTCCTCCTACTTTTACAGAATCACGGCCTCCTACTTGTTCTGAATCAAGGCCTACTTCTTTTTCCGAATCAAGGCCTCCTACTTGTTCCGAATCAAGGCTTCCTACTTGTTAAGTATCAAGGCCTCCTACTTGTTCAGAATCAAGGCTTCCTACTTCTTCCGAATCAAGGCTTCCTACTTGTTCCGAATCAAGGCTTCCTACTTGTTCCGAATAAAGGCCTCCTACTTGTTCAGAATCAAGGCCTCCTACTTGTTCAGAAACAAGTCCTCCTACTTGTTCAGAATGATGACCTCTTACTTGTTCAGAATCAAGACCTCATACTTATTCAGAATCAAGGACTCCTGGTTGTTCAGAATCAAGGCCTCCTAATTGTTCAGAATCAAAGCCTCCTACTTGTTCAGAACCAAGGCCTCCTGTTTGTTCAGCATCATGACCTCCTACTTGTTCAGAATCAAGGCCTCCGACTTGTTCAGAATCAAGGCCCCCTGCTTGTTCCGAACCAAGGCCTACTACTTGTTCAGTATCATGGCTTCCTACTTGTTCAGCATCACGGCATCCTACTTGTTCAGAATCAAGGCCTCCGACTTGTTCAGAA
Organism: Hypanus sabinus; assembly: GCF_030144855.1. Taxonomy (NCBI): domain Eukaryota; kingdom Metazoa; phylum Chordata; class Chondrichthyes; order Myliobatiformes; family Dasyatidae; genus Hypanus; species Hypanus sabinus. Next base: position 106,750,926 of record NC_082708.1, on the reverse strand, counting down.
TCAAGGCCCCCTGCTTGTTCAGAATCAAGGCCTCCTACTTGTTCAGAACCAAGGTCTCCTACTTGTTCAGAACCAAGGTCTCCTACTTGTTCAGAATCAAGGCCTGCTGCTTGTTCAGAATCACGACCTGCTACTTGTTCTTAATCAAGGCCTACTGCTTTTTACGAATCAAGGCCTACTACTTGTTCCAATTCAAGGCTTCCTACTTGTTAAGAATCATGGCTTCCTACTTGTTCGGAATCAAGGCTTCCAACTTCTTCCGAATCAAGGCCTCCTACTTGTCCGAATCAAGGCTTCCTACTTGTTCTGAATCAAGGCTTCCTACTTGTTCCGAATCAAGGCTTCCTACTTGTTCCGAATCAAGGCCTCCAACTTTTTCAGAACCAAGGCCTCCTACTTGTTCAGAATCAAGGCCTCCTACTTGTTCAGAATCAAGGCCTCTTACTTGTTCAGAATCAAGGCCTCCTACTTGTTCAGAGCGAATGCTTCCAACTTGTTCAGAATCAAGGCATCCTACTTGTTCAGAACCAAGGCTTCCTACTTGTTCAGAATCAAGGCGTCCTACTTGTTCAGATTCAAGGCCTGCTGCTTGTTCAGAATCACGGCCTGCTACTTGTTCCGAATCAAGTCCTCCTACTTTTACAGAATCTCGGCCTCCTACTTGTTCTGAATCAAGGCCTACTTCTTTTTCCGAATCAAGGCTTCCTACTTGTTCTGAATCAAGGCTTCCTACTTGTTCCGAATCAAGGCTTCCTACTTGTTCCGAATCAAGGCCTCCAACTTTTTCAGAACCAAGGCCTCCTGCTTGTTCAGAATCAAGGCCTCCTACTTGTTCAGAATCAAGGCCTCTTACTTGTTCAGAATCAAGGCCTCCTACTTGTTCAGAGCGAAGGCCTCCAACTTGTTCAGAATCAAGGCCTCCTACTTGTTCAGAATCAAGGCATCCTACTTGTTCAGAACCAAGGCTTCCTACTTGTTCAGAATCAAGGCGTCCTACTTGTTCAGATTCAAGGCCTGCTGCTTGTTCAGAATCACGGCCTGCTACTTGTTCCGAATCAAGTCCTCCTACTTTTACAGAATCACGGCCTCCTACTTGTTCTGAATCAAGGCCTACTTCTTTTTCCGAATCAAGGCCTCCTACTTGATCCGAATCAAGGCTTCCTACTTGTTAAGTATCAAGGCCTCCTACTTGTTCAGAATCAAGGCTTCCTACTTCTTCCGAATCAAGGCTTCCTACTTGTTCCGAATCAAGGCTTCCTACTTGTTCCGAATAAAGGCCTCCTACTTGTTCAGAATCAAGTCCTCCTACTTGTTCAGAAACAAGTCCTCCTACTTGTTCAGAATGATGACCTCTTACTTGTTCAGAATCAAGACCTCATACTTATTCAGAATCAAGGACTCCTGGTTGTTCAGAATCAAGGCCTCCTAATTGTTCAGAATCAAAGCCTCCTACTTGTTCAGAACCAAGGCCTCCTGCTTGTTCAGCATCATGACCTCCTACTTGTTCAGAATCAAGGCCTCCGACTTGTTCAGAATCAAGGCCCCCTGCTTGTTCCGAACCAAGGCCTACTACTTGTTCAGTATCATGGCTTCCTACTTGTTCAGCATCACGGCATCCTACTTGTTCAGAATCAAGGCCTCCGACTTGTTCAGAATCAAGGCCCCCTGCTTGTTCAGAATCAAGGCCTCCTACTTGTTCAGAACCAAGGTCTCCTACTTGTTCAGAACCAAGGTCTCCTACTTGTTCAGAATCAAGGCCTGCTGCTTGTTCAGAATCACGACCTGCTACTTGTTCTTAATCAAGGCCTACTGCTTTTTACGAATCAAGGCCTACTACTTGTTCCAATTCAAGGCTTCCTACTTGTTAAGAATCATGGCTTCCTACTTGTTCGGAATCAAGGCTTCCAACTTCTTCCGAATCAAGGCCTCCTACTTGTCCGAATCAAGGCTTCCTACTTGTTCTGAATCAAGGCTTCCTACTTGTTCCGAATCAAGGCTTCCTACTTGTTCCGAATCAAGGCCTCCAACTTTTTCAGAACCAAGGCCTCCTACTTGTTCAGAATCAAGGCCTCCTACTTGTTCAGAATCAAGGCCTCTTACTTGTTCAGAATCAAGGCCTCCTACTTGTTCAGAGCGAATGCTTCCAACTTGTTCAGAATCAAGGCATCCTACTTGTTCAGAACCAAGGCTTCCTACTTGTTCAGAATCAAGGCGTCCTACTTGTTCAGATTCAAGGCCTGCTGCTTGTTCAGAATCACGGCCTGCTACTTGTTCCGAATCAAGTCCTCCTACTTTTACAGAATCTCGGCCTCCTACTTGTTCTGAATCAAGGCCTACTTCTTTTTCCGAATCAAGGCTTCCTACTTGTTCTGAATCAAGGCTTCCTACTTGTTCCGAATCAAGGCTTCCTACTTGTTCCGAATCAAGGCCTCCAACTTTTTCAGAACCAAGGCCTCCTGCTTGTTCAGAATCAAGGCCTCCTACTTGTTCAGAATCAAGGCCTCTTACTTGTTCAGAATCAAGGCCTCCTACTTGTTCAGAGCGAAGGCCTCCAACTTGTTCAGAATCAAGGCCTCCTACTTGTTCAGAATCAAGGCATCCTACTTGTTCAGAACCAAGGCTTCCTACTTGTTCAGAATCAAGGCGTCCTACTTGTTCAGATTCAAGGCCTGCTGCTTGTTCAGAATCACGGCCTGCTACTTGTTCCGAATCAAGTCCTCCTACTTTTACAGAATCACGGCCTCCTACTTGTTCTGAATCAAGGCCTACTTCTTTTTCCGAATCAAGGCCTCCTACTTGATCCGAATCAAGGCTTCCTACTTGTTAAGTATCAAGGCCTCCTACTTGTTCAGAATCAAGGCTTCCTACTTCTTCCGAATCAAGGCTTCCTACTTGTTCCGAATCAAGGCTTCCTACTTGTTCCGAATAAAGGCCTCCTACTTGTTCAGAATCAAGTCCTCCTACTTGTTCAGAAACAAGTCCTCCTACTTGTTCAGAATGATGACCTCTTACTTGTTCAGAATCAAGACCTCATACTTATTCAGAATCAAGGACTCCTGGTTGTTCAGAATCAAGGCCTCCTAATTGTTCAGAATCAAAGCCTCCTACTTGTTCAGAACCAAGGCCTCTTGCTTGTTCAGCATCATGACCTCCTACTTGTTCAGAATCAAGGCCTCCGACTTGTTCAGAATCAAGGCCCCCTGCTTGTTCCGAACCAAGGCCTACTACTTGTTCAGTATCATGGCTTCCTACTTGTTCAGCATCACGGCATCCTACTTGTTCAGAATCAAGGCCTCCGACTTGTTCAGAATCAAGGCCCCCTGCTTGTTCCGAACCAAGGCCTACTACTTGTTCAGTATCATGGCTTCCTACTTGTTCAGCATCACGGCATCCTACTTGTTCAGAACCAAGGCCTCTTACTTGCTCAGAACCAAGGCCTTCTGCTTGTTCAGCATCATGGCCTCCTACTTGTTCAGAACCAAGGACTCCTACTTGTTGAGAACCAAGGCCTCCTACTTGTCAAGTATCATGCCCTTTTCCTTGTTTAGCATCAGGGCCTCCTACTTGTTCAGAATCAAGGCTTTCGACTTTTTCAGAATGAAGGCCTCCTACTTGTTCCGATTCAAGACCTCCGACTTGTTCAGAATCAAGTCCTCCTACCTTTTCAGAATCAAGGCCTCCTACTTGTTCAGAATGAAGGCCTCCTACTTGTTCAGAATCAATGCCTCCTACTTGTTCTGAATCAAGGTCTCCTACTTGTTCAGACTCAAGGCCTCCTACTTGTTCACAGCCAAGGCCTCCACCTTATTCTGAATCAAGGTCTCCTACTTGTTCAGAATCAAGGCTTCCTACTTGTTCTGAATCAAGGCTTCCTACTTGTTCTGAATCAAGGTCTCCTACTTGTTCAGAATCAAGGCCTCCTACTTGTTCAGAGCCAAGGCCTCCACCTTGTTCTGAATCAAGGACTCCTACTTGTTCAGACTCAAGGCCTCCTACTTGTTCAGAGCCAAGGCCTCCACCTTGTTCTGAATCAAGGTCTCCTACTTGTTCAGAATCAAGGCCTCCTACTTGTTCAGAACCAAGGCCTCTTACTTGTTGAGAACCAAGGCCTCCTACTTGTGCAGTATATTGGCCTCTTCCTTGTTTAGCATCAGGGCCTCCTACTTGTTCAGAATCAAGGCTTTCGACTTTTTCAGAATTAATGCCTCCTACTTGTTCCGATTCAAGGCCTCCGACTTGTTCAGAATCAAGTCCTCCTACCTTTTCAGAATCAAGGCCTCCTACTTGTTCAGAATCAAGGCCTCCTACTTGTTCTGAATCAAGGCCTCCTACTTGTTCTGAATCAACGTCTCCTACTTGTTCAGAATCAAGGCCTCCTACTTTTTCAGAGCCAAGGCCTCCTACCTGTTCTGAATCAAGGTCTCCTACTTGTTCAGAATCAAGGCCTCCTACTTGTTCAGAACCAAGGTCTCCTACTTGTTCCGAATCAAGGCCTCCTACTTGTTCAGAAACAAGGCCTCTTACTTGTTCAGAAAAAAGTCCTCCTACTTGTTCGAATCAAGACTGTCAACTTGTTCAGAATCAAGACCTCAAACATAGTCAGAATCAAGTCCCCCTGCTTGTTCAGAATCAAGGCCTCCTACTTGTTCAGAATCAAGGCATCCTACTTGTTCAGAATCAAGGCCTCCTACTTGTTCAGAATCAAGGCCTCCTACTTGTTCTGAATCAAGGTCTCCTACTTGTTCAGAATCAAGGCCTCCTACTTGTTCAGAGCCAAGGCCTCCACCTTGTTCTGAATCAAGGTCTCCTACTTGCTTAGAATCAAGGCCTCCTACTTGTTCAGAACCAAGGTCTCCTACTTGTTCAGAATCAAGGCCTGCTGCTTGTTCAGAATCACGACCTGCTACTTGTTCTGAATCAAGTAGTCCTACTTTTTCAGAATCACGGCCTCCTACTTGTTCCAATTCAAGGCTTCCTACTTGTTAAGAATCATGGCTTCCTACTTGTTCGGAATCAAGGCTTCCTACTTCTTCCGAATCAAGGCCTCCTACTTGTTCCGAATCAAGGCTTCCTACTTGTTCTGAATCAAGGCTTCCTACTTGTTCCGAATCAAGGCTTCGTACTTGTTCCGAATCAAGGCCTCCAACTTTTTCAGAACCAAGGCCTCCTACTTGTTCAGAATCAAGGCCTCCTACTTGTTCAGAAACAAGTCCTCCTACTTGTTCGAATCAAGACAGCCAACTTGTTCAGAATCAAGACCTCAAACTTAGTCAGAATCAAGGCCTCCTGGTTGTTCAGAATCAAGGCCTCCTACTTGTTCAGAATCAAGGTCTCCTACTTGTTAAGAATCAAGGCAACCTACTTGTTCAGAGCCAAGGCCTCCACCTTGTTCTGAATCAAGGTCTCCTACTTGTTCAGAGCCAAGGCCTCCAACTTGTTCAGAATCAAGGCCTCCTACTTGTTCAGAATCAAGGCATCCTACTTGTTCAGAATCAAGGCCTCCTACTTGTTCAGAATCAAGGCCTCCTACTTGTTCTGAATCAAGGTCTCCTACTTGTTCAGAATCAAGGCCTCCTACTTGTTCAGAGCCAAGGCCTCCACCTTGTTCTGAATCAAGGTCTCCTATTTGTTCAGAATCAAGGCCTCCTACTTGTTCAGAACCAAGGTCTCCTACTTGTTCAGAATCAAGGCCTGCTGCTTGTTCAGAATCACGACCTGCTACTTGTTCTTAATCAAGGCCTACTGCTTTTTACGAATCAAGGCCTACTACTTGTTCCAATTCAAGGCTTCCTACTTGTTAAGAATCATGGCTTCCTACTTGTTCGGAATCAAGGCTTCCTACTTCTTCCGAATCAAGGCCTCCTACTTGTTCCGAATGAAGGCTTCCTACTTGTTCTGAATCAAGGCTTCCTACTTGTTCCGAATCAAGGCTTCCTACTTGTTCCGAATCAAGGCCTCCAACTTTTTCAGAACCAAGGCCTCCTACTTGTTTAGAATCAAGGCCTCCTACTTGTTCAGAATCAAGGCCTCTTACTTGTTCAGAATCAAGGCCTCCTACTTGTTCAGAGCGAAGGCCTCCAACTTGTTCAGAATCAAGGCCTCCTACTTGTTCAGAATCAAGGCATCCTACTTGTTCAGAACCAAGGCTTCCTACTTGTTCAGAATCAAGGCCTCCTACTTGTTCTGAATCAAGGTCTCCTACTTGTTCAGAATCAAGGCCTCCTACTTGTTCAGAGCCAAGGCCTCCACCTTGTTCTGAATCAAGGTCTCCTATTTGTTCAGAATCAAGGCCTCCTACTTGTTCAGAACCAAGGTCTCCTACTTGTTCAGAATCAAGGCCTGCTGCTTGTTCAGAATCACGACCTGCTACTTGTTCTTAATCAAGGCCTACTGCTTTTTACGAATCAAGGCCTACTACTTGTTCCAATTCAAGGCTTCCTACTTGTTAAGAATCATGGCTTCCTACTTGTTCGGAATCAAGGCTTCCTACTTCTTCCGAATCAAGGCCTCCTACTTGTTCCGAATCAAGGCTTCCTACTTGTTCTGAATCAAGGCTTCCTACTTGTTCCGAATCAAGGCTTCCTACTTGTTCCGAATCAAGGCCTCCAACTTTTTCAGAACCAAGGCCTCCTACTTGTTCAGAATCAAGGCCTCCTACTTGTTCAGAATCAAGGCCTCTTACTTGTTCAGAATCAAGGCCTCCTACTTGTTCAGAGCGAAGGCCTCCAACTTGTTCAGAATCAAGGCATCCTACTTGTTCAGAACCAAGGCTTCCTACTTGTTCAGAATCAAGGCGTCCTACTTGTTCAGATTCAAGGCCTGCTGCTTGTTCAGAATCACGGCCTGCTACTTGTTCCGAATCAAGTCCTCCTACTTTTACAGAATCACGGCCTCCTACTTGTTCTGAATCAAGGCCTACTTCTTTTTCCGAATCAAGGCTTCCTACTTGTTCTGAATCAAGGCTTCCTACTTGTTCCGAATCAAGGCTTCCTACTTGTTCCGAATCAAGGCCTCCAACTTTTTCAGAACCAAGGCCTCCTACTTGTTCAGAATCAAGGCCTCCTACTTGTTCAGAATCAAGCCCTCTTACTTGTTCAGAATCAAGGCCTCCTACTTGTTCAGAGCGAAGGCCTCCAACTTGTTCAGAATCAAGGCCTCCTACTTGTTCAGAATCAAGGCATCCTACTTGTTCAGAACCAAGGCTTCCTACTTGTTCAGAATCAAGGCGTCCTACATGTTCAGATTCAAGGCCTGCTGCTTGTTCAGAATCACGGCCTGCTACTTGTTCCGAATCAAGTTCTCCTACTTTTACAGAATCACGGCCTCCTACTTGTTCTGAATCAAGGCCTACTTCTTTTTCCGAATCAAGGCCTCCTACTTGTTCCGAATCAAGGCTTCCTACTTGTTAAGTATCAAGGCCTCCTACTTGTTCAGAATCAAGGCTTCCTACTTCTTCCGAATCAAGGCTTCCTACTTGTTCCGAATCAAGGCTTCCTACTTGTTCCGAATAAAGGCCTCCTACTTGTTCAGAATCAAGGCCTCCTACTTGTTCAGAAACAAGTCCTCCTACTTGTTCAGAATGATGACCTCTTACTTGTTCAGAATCAAGACCTCATACTTATTCAGAATCAAGGACTCCTGGTTGTTCAGAATCAAGGCCTCCTAATTGTTCAGAATCAAAGCCTCCTACTTGTTCAGAACCAAGGCCTCCTGTTTGTTCAGCATCATGACCTCCTACTTGTTCAGAATCAAGGCCTCCGACTTGTTCAGAATCAAGGCCCCCTGCTTGTTCCGAACCAAGGCCTACTACTTGTTCAGTATCATGGCTTCCTACTTGTTCAGCATCACGGCATCCTACTTGTTCAGAATCAAGGCCTCCGACTTGTTCAGAATCAAGGCCCCCTGCTTGTTCAGAATCAAGGCCTCCTACTTGTTCAGAATCAAGGCATCCTACTTGTTCAGAATCAAGGCCTCCTACTTGTTGAGAATCAAGGCCTCCTACTTGTTCTGAATCAAGGTCTCCTACTTGTTCAGAATCAAGGCCTCCTACTTGTTCAGAGCCAAGGCCTCCACCTTGTTCTGAATCAAGGTCTCCTACTTGTTCAGAATCAAGGCCTCCTACTTGTTCAGAACCAAGGTCTCCTACTTGTTCAGAATCAAGGCCTGCTGCTTGTTCAGAATCACGACCTGCTACTTGTTCTGAATCAAGTCGTCCTACTTTTTCAGAATCACGGCCTCCTACTTGTTCCAATTCAAGGCTTCCTACTTGTTAAGAATCATGGCTTCCTACTTGTTCGGAATCAAGGCTTCCTACTTGTTCCGAATCAAGGCTTCCTACTTGTTCCGAATCAAGGCCTCCAACTTTTTCAGAACCAAGGCCTCCTACTTGTTCAGAATCAAGGCCTCCTACTTGTTCAGAATCAAGGCCTCTTACTTGTTCAGAATCAAGGCCTCCTACTTGTTCAGAGCGAAGGCCTCCAACTTGTTCAGAATCAAGGCCTCCTACTTGTTCGAATCAAGACAGCCAACTTGTTCCGAATCAAGGCCTCCTACTTGTTCAGAAACAAGGCCTCTTACTTGTTCAGAAAAAAGTCCTCCTACTTGTTCGAATCAAGACAGTCAACTTGTTCAGAATCAAGACCTCAAACATAGTCAGAATCAATTCCCCTGCTTGTTCAGAATCAAGGCCTCCTACTTGTTCAGAATCAAGGCATCCTACTTGTTCAGAATCAAGGCCTCCTACTTGTTCAGAATCAAGGCCTCCTACTTGTTCTGAATCAAGGTCTCCTACTTGTTCAGAATCAACGCCTCCTACTTGTTCAGAGCGAAGGCCTCCAACTTGTTCAGAATCAAGGCCTCCTACTTGTTCGAATCAAGACAGCCAACTTGTTCCGAATCAAGGCCTCCTACTTGTTCAGAAACAAGGCCTCTTACTTGTTCAGAAAAAAGTCCTCCTACTTGTTCGAATCAAGACAGTCAACTTGTTCAGAATCAAGACCTCAAACATAGTCAGAATCAAGTCCCCCTGCTTGTTCAGAATCAAGGCCTCCTACTTGTTCAGAATCAAGGCATCCTACTTGTTCAGAATCAAGGCCTCCTACTTGTTCAGAATCAAGGCCTCCTACTTGTTCTGAATCAAGGTCTCCTACTTGCTTAGAATCAAGGCCTCCTACTTGTTCAGAGCCAAGGCCTCCACCTTGTTCTGAATCAAGGTCTCCTACTTGCTTAGAATCAAGGCCTCCTACTTGTTCAGAACCAAGGTCTCCTACTTGTTCAGAATCAAGGCCTGCTGCTTGTTCTGAATCACGACCTGCTACTTGCTCTGAATCAAGTAGTCCTACTTTTTCAGAATCACGGCCTCCTACTTGTTCCAATTCAAGGCTTCCTACTTGTTAAGAATCATGGCTTCCTACTTGTTCGGAATCAAGGCTTCCTACTTCTTCCGAATCAAGGCCTCCTACTTGTTCCGAATCAAGGCTTCCTACTTGTTCTGAATCAAGGCTTCCATCTTGTTCCGAATCAAGGCTTCGTACTTGTTCCGAATCAAGGCCTCCAACTTTTTCAGAACCAAGGCCTCCTACTTGTTCAGAATCAAGGCCTCCTACTTGTTCAGAAACAAGTCCTCCTACTTGTTCGAATCAAGACAGTCAACTTGTTCAGAATCAAGACCTCAAACTTAGTCAGAATCAAGGCCTCCTGGTTGTTCAGAATCAAGGCCTCCTACTTGTTCAGAATCAAGGTCTCCTACTTGTTAAGAATCAAGGCAACCTACTTGTTCAGAGCCAAGGCCTCCACCTTGTTCTGAATCAAGGTCTCCTACTTGTTCAGAGCCAAGGCCTCCAACTTGTTCAGAATCAAGGCCTCCTACTTGTTCAGAATCAAGGCATCCTACTTGTTCAGAATCAAGGCCTCCTACTTGTTCAGAATCAAGGCCTCCTACTTGTTCTGAATCAAGGTCTCCTACTTGTTCAGAATCAAGGCCTCCTTCTTGTTCAGAGCCAAGGCCTCCACCTTGTTCTGAATCAAGGTCTCCTATTTGTTCAGAATCAAGGCCTCCTACTTGTTCAGAACCAAGGTCTCCTACTTGTTCAGAATCAAGGCCTGCTGCTTGTTCAGAATCACGACCTGCTACTTGTTCTTAATCAAGGCCTACTGCTTTTTACGAATCAAGGCCTACTACTTGTTCCAATTCAAGGCTTCCTACTTGTTAAGAATCATGGCTTCCTACATGTTCGGAATCAAGGCTTCCTACTTCTTCCGAATCAAGGCCTCCTACTTGTTCCGAATCAAGGCTTCCTACTTGTTCTGAATCAAGGCTTCCTACTTGTTCCGAATCAAGGCTTCCTACTTGTTCCGAATCAAGGCCTCCAACTTTTTCAGAACCAAGGCCTCCTACTTGTTTAGAATCAAGGCCTCCTACTTGTTCAGAATCAAGGCCTCTTACTTGTTCAGAATCAAGGCCTCCTACTTGTTCAGAGCGAAGGCCTCCAACTTGTTCAGAATCAAGGCCTCCTACTTGTTCAGAATCAAGGCATCCTACTTGTTCAGAACCAAGGCTTCCTACTTGTTCAGAATCAAGGCCTCCTACTTGTTCTGAATCAAGGTCTCCTACTTGTTCAGAATCAAGGCCTCCTACTTGTTCAGAGCCAAGGCCTCCACCTTGTTCTGAATCAAGGTCTCCTATTTGTTCAGAATCAAGGCCTCCTACTTGTTCAGAACCAAGGTCTCCTACTTGTTCAGAATCAAGGCCTGCTGCTTGTTCAGAATCACGACCTGCTACTTGTTCTTAATCAAGGCCTACTGCTTTTTACGAATCAAGGCCTACTACTTGTTCCAATTCAAGGCTTCCTACTTGTTAAGAATCATGGCTTCCTACTTGTTCGGAATCAAGGCTTCCTACTTCTTCCGAATCAAGGCCTCCTACTTGTTCCGAATCAAGGCTTCCTACTTGTTCTGAATCAAGGCTTCCTACTTGTTCCGAATCAAGGCTTCCTACTTGTTCCGAATCAAGGCCTCCAACTTTTTCAGAACCAAGGCCTCCTACTTGTTCAGAATCAAGGCATCCTACTTGTTCAGAATCAAGGCCTCTTACTTGTTCAGAATCAAGGCCTCCTACTTGTTCAGAGCGAAGGCCTCCAACTTGTTCAGAATCAAGGCATCCTACTTGTTCAGAACCAAGGCTTCCTACTTGTTCAGAATCAAGGCGTCCTACTTTTTCAGATTCAAGGCCTGCTGCTTGTTCAGAATCACGGCCTGCTACTTGTTCCGAATCAAGTCCTCCTACTTTTACAGAATCACGGCCTCCTACTTGTTCTGAATCAAGGCCTACTTCTTTTTCCGAATCAAGGCTTCCTACTTGTTCTGAATCAAGGCTTCCTACTTGTTCCGAATCAAGGCTTCCTACTTGTTCCGAATCAAGGCCTCCAACTTTTTCAGAACCAAGTCCTCCTACTTGTTCAGAATCAAGGCCTCCTACTTGTTCAGAATCAAGGCCTCTTACTTGTTCAGAATCAAGGCCTCCTACTTGTTCAGAGCGAAGGCCTCCAACTTGTTCAGAATCAAGGCCTCCTACTTGTTCAGAATCAAGGCATCCTACTTGTTCAGAACCAAGGCTTCCTACTTGTTCAGAATCAAGGCGTCCTACTTGTTTAGATTCAAGGCCTGCTGCTTGTTCAGAATCACGGCCTGCTACTTGTTCCGAATCAAGTCCTCCTACTTTTACAGAATCACGGCCTCCTACTTGTTCTGAATCAAGGCCTACTTCTTTTTCCGTATCAAGGCCTCCTACTTGTTCCGAATCAAGGCTTCCTACTTGTTAAATATCAAGGCCTCCTACTTGTTCAGAATCAAGGCTTCCTACTTGTTCAGAATCAAGGCCTCCTACTTGTTCAGAATCAAGGCATCCTACTTGTTCAGAATCAAGGCCTCCTACTTGTTCAGAATCAAGGCCTCCTACTTGTTCTGAATCAAGGCCTACTTCTTTTTCCGAATCAAGGCTTCCTACTTGTTCTGAATCAAGGCTTCCTACTTGTTCCGAATCAAGGCTTCCTACTTGTTCCGAATCAAGGCCTCCAACTTTTTCAGAACCAAGGCCTCCTACTTGTTCAGAATCAAGGCCTCCTACTTGTTCAGAATCAAGGCCTCTTACTTGTTCAGAATCAAGGCCTCCTACTTGTTCAGAGCGAAGGCCTCCAACTTGTTCAGAATCAAGGCCTCCTACTTGTTCAGAATCAAGGCATCCTACTTGTTCAGAACCAAGGCTTCCTACTTGTTCAGAATCAAGGCGTCCTACTTGTTCAGATTCAAGGCCTGCTGCTTGTTCAGAATCACGGCCTGCTACTTGTTCCGAATCAAGTCCTCCTACTTTTACAGAATCACGGCCTCCTACTTGTTCTGAATCAAGGCCTACTTCTTTTTCCGAATCAAGGCCTCCTACTTGTTCCGAATCAAGGCTTCCTACTTCTTCCGAATCAAGGCTTCCTACTTGTTCCGAATCAAGGCTTCCTACTTGTTCCGAATAAAGGCCTCCTACTTGTTCAGAATCAAGGCCTCCTACTTGTTCAGAAACAAGTCCTCCTACTTGTTCAGAATGATGACCTCTTACTTGTTCAGAATCAAGACCTCATACTTATTCAGAATCAAGGACTCCTGGTTGTTCAGAATCAAGGCCTCCTAATTGTTCAGAATCAAAGCCTCCTACTTGTTCAGAACCAAGGCCTCCTGCTTGTTCAGCATCATGACCTCCTACTTGTTCAGAATCAAGGCCTCCGACTTGTTCAGAATCAAGGCCCCCTGCTTGTTCCGAACCAAGGCCTACTACTTGTTCAGTATCATGGCTTCCTACTTGTTCAGCATCACGGCATCCTACTTGTTCAGAATCAAGGCCTCCGACTTGTTCAGAATCAAGGCCCCCTGCTTGTTCAGAATCAAGGCCTCCTACTTGTTCAGAATCAAGGCATCCTACTTGTTCAGAATCAAGGCCTCCTACTTGTTCAGAATCAAGGCCTCCTACTTGTTCTGAATCAAGGTCTCCTACTTGTTCAGAATCAAGGCCTCCTACTTGTTCAGAGCCAAGGCCTCCACCTTGTTCTGAATCAAGGTCTCCTACTTGTTCAGAATCAAGGCCTCCTACTTGTTCAGAACCAAGGTCTCCTACTTGTTCAGAATCAAGGCCTGCTGCTTGTTCAGAATCACGACCTGCTACTTGTTCTGAATCAAGTCGTCCTACTTTTACAGAATCACGGCCTCCTACTTGTTCCAATTCAAGGCTTCCTACTTGTTAAGAATCATGGCTTCCTACTTGTTCGGAATCAAGGCTTCCTACTTGTTCCGAATCAAGGCTTCCTACTTGTTCCGAATCAAGGCCTCCAACTTTTTCAGAACCAAGGCCTCCTACTTGTTCAGAATCAAGGCCTCCTACTTGTTCAGAATCAAGGCCTCTTACTTGTTCAGAATCAAGGCCTCCTACTTGTTCAGAGCGAAGGCCTCCAACTTGTTCAGAATCAAGGCCTCCTACTTGTTCAGAATCAAGGCATCCTACTTGTTCAGAACCAAGGCTTCCTACTTGTTCAGAATCAAGGCGTCCAACTTGTTCAGATTCAAGGCCTGCTGCTTGTTCAGAATCACGGCCTGCTACTTGTTCCGAATCAAGTCCTCCTACTTTTACAGAATCACGGCCTCCTACTTGTTCTGAATCAAGGCCTACTTCTTTTTCCGAATCAAGGCCTCCTACTTGTTTCGAATCAAGGCTTCCTACTTGTTAAGTATCAAGGCCTCCTACTTGTTCAGTATCAAGGCTTCCTACTTCTTCCGAATCAAGGCTTCCTACTTGTTCCGAATCAAGGCTTCCTACTTGTTCCGAATCAAGGCCTCCAACTTTTTCAGAACCAAGGCCTCCTACTTGTTCAGAATCAAGGCCTCCTACTTGTTCAGAATCAAGGCCTCTTACTTGTTCAGAATCAAGGCCTCCTACTTGTTCAGAGCGAAGGCCTCCAACTTGTTCAGAATCAAGGCCTCCTACTTGTTCAGAATCAAGGCATCCTACTTGTTCAGAACCAAGGCTTCCTACTTGTTCAGAATCAAGGCGTCCAACTTGTTCAGATTCAAGGCCTGCTGCTTGTTCAGAATCACGGCCTGCTACTTGTTCCGAATCAAGTCCTCCTACTTTTACAGAATCACGGCCTCCTACTTGTTCTGAATCAAGGCCTACTTCTTTTTCCGAATCAAGGCCTCCTACTTGTTTCGAATCAAGGCTTCCTACTTGTTAAGTATCAAGGCCTCCTACTTGTTCAGAATCAAGGCTTCCTACTTCTTCCGAATCAAGGCTTCCTACTTGTTCCGAATCAAGGCTTCCTACTTGTTCCGAATAAAGGCCTCCTACTTGTTCAGAATCAAGGCCTCCTACTTGTTCAGAAACAAGTCCTCCTACTTGTTCAGAATGATGACCTCTTACTTGTTCAGAATCAAGACCTCATACTTATTCAGAATCAAGGACTCCTGGTTGTTCAGAATCAAGGCCTCCTAATTGTTCAGAATCAAAGCCTCCTACTTGTTCAGAACCAAGGCCTCCTGCTTGTTCAGCATCATGACCTCCTACTTGTTCAGAATCAAGGCCTCCGACTTGTTCAGAATCAAGGCCCCCTGCTTGTTCCGAACCAAGGCCTACTACTTGTTCAGTATCATGGCTTCCTACTTGTTCAGCATCACGGCATCCTTCTTGTTCAGAATCAAGGCCTCCGACTTGTTCAGAATCAAGGCCCCCTGCTTGTTCCGAACCAAGGCCTACTACTTGTTCAGTATCATGGCTTCCTACTTGTTCAGCATCACGGCATCCTACTTGTTCAGAACCAAGGCCTCTTACTTGTTGAGAACCAAGGCCTCCTACTTGTTCAGTATCTTGGCCTCTTCCTTGTTTAGCATCAGGGCCTCCTACTTGTTCAGAATCAAGGCTTTCGACTTTTTCAGAATGAAGGCCTCCTACTTGTTCCGATTCAAGGCCTCCGACTTGTTCAGAATCAAGTCCTCCTACCTTTTCAGAATCAAGGCCTCCTACTTGTTCAGAATCAAGGCCTCCTACTTGTTCTGAATCAAGGCCTCCTACTTGTTCTGAATCAAGGTCTCCTACTTGTTCAGAATCAAGGCCTCCTACTTTTTCAGAGCCAAGGCCTCCTACCTGTTCTGAATCAAGGTCTCCTACTTGTTCAGAATCAAGGCCTCCTACTTGTTCTGAATCAAGGCCTCCTACTTGTTCTGAATCAAGGTCTCCTACTTGTTCTGAATCAAGGCTTCCTACTTGTTCCGAATCAAGGCTTCCTACTTGTTCCGAATCAAGGCCTCCAACTTTTTCAGAACCAAGGCCTCCTACTTGTTCAGAATCAAGGCCTCCTACTTGTTCAGAATCAAGGCCTCTTACTTGTTCAGAATCAAGGCCTCCTACTTGTTCAGAGCGAAGGCCTCCAACTTGTTCAGAATCAAGGCATCCTACTTGTTCAGAACCAAGGCTTCCTACTTGTTCAGAATCAAGGCGTCCTACTTGTTCAGATTCAAGGCCTGCTGCTTGTTCAGAATCACGGCCTGCTACTTGTTCCGAATCAAGTCCTCTTACTTTTACAGAATCACGGCCTCCTACTTGTTCTGAATCAATGCCTACTTCTTTTTCCGAATCAAGGCTTCCTACTTGTTCTGAATCAAGGCTTCCTACTTGTTCCGAATCAAGGCTTTCTACTTGTTCCGAATCAAGGCCTCCAACTTTTTCAGAACCAAGTCCTCCTACTTGTTCAGAATCAAGGCCTCCTACTTGTTCAGAATCAAGGCCTCTTACTTGTTCAGAATCAAGGCCTCCTACTTGTTCAGAGCGAAGGCCTCCAACTTGTTCAGAATCAAGGCCTCCTACTTGTTCAGAATCAAGGCATCCTACTTGTTCAGAACCAAGGCTTCCTACTTGTTCAGAATCAAGGCGTCCTACTTGTTTAGATTCAAGGCCTGCTGCTTGTTCAGAATCACGGCCTGCTACTTGTTCCGAATCAAGTCCTCCTACTTTTACAGAATCACGGCCTCCTACTTGTTCTGAATCAAGGCCTACTTCTTTTTCCGAATCAAGGCCTCCTACTTGTTCCGAATCAAGGCTTCCTACTTGTTAAATATCAAGGCCTCCTACTTGTTCAGAATCAAGGCTTCCTACTTGTTCAGAATCAAGGCCCCCTACTTGTTCAGAATCAAGGCATCCTACTTGTTACAAATCAAGTCCTCTTACTTTTACAGAATCACGGCCTCCTACTTGTTCTGAATCAAGGCCTACTTCTTTTTCCGAATCAAGGCTTCCTACTTGTTCTGAATCAAGGCTTCCTACTTGTTCCGAATCAAGGCTTCCTACTTGTTCCGAATCAAGGCCTCCAACTTTTTCAGAACCAAGTCCTCCTACTTGTTCAGAATCAAGGCCTCCTACTTGTTCAGAATCAAGGCCTCTTACTTGTTCAGAATCAAGGCCTCCTACTTGTTCAGAGCGAAGGCCTCCAACTTGTTCAGAATCAAGGCCTGCTGCTTGTTCAGAATCACGACCTGCTACTTGTTCTGAATCAAGTTCTCCTACTTTTTCAGAATCACGGCCTCCTACTTTTTCTTAATCAAGGCCTACTGCTTTTTCCGAATCAAGGCCTACTACTTGTTCCAATTCAAGGCTTCCTACTTGTTAAGAAACATGGCTTCCTACTTGTTCGGAATCAAGGCTTCCTACTTCTTCCGAATCAAGGCCTCCTACTTGTTCCGAATCAAGGCTTCCTACTTGTTCTGAATCAAGGCTTCCTACTTGTTCCGAATCAAGGCTTCCTACTTGTTCCGAATCAAGGCCTCCAACTTTTTCAGAGCCAAGGCCTCCTACTTGTTCAGAATCAAGGCCTCGTACTTGTTCAGAATCAAGGCCTCTTACTTGTTCAGAATCAAGACCTCCTACTTGTTCAGAGCGAAGGCCTCCAACTTGTTCAGAATCAAGGCCTCCTACTTGTTCAGAATCAAGGCATCCTACTTGTTCAGAACCAAGGCTTCCTACTTGTTCAGAATCAAGGCGTCCTACTTGTTTAGATTCAAGGCCTGCTGCTTGTTCAGAATCACGGCCTGCTACTTGTTCCGAATCAAGTCCTCCTACTTTTACAGAATCACGGCCTCCAACTTGTTCAGAATCAAGGCCTCCTACTTGTTCAGAATCAAGGCATCCTACTTGTTCAGAACCAAGGCTTCCTACTTGTTCAGAATCAAGGCGTCCTACTTGTTTAGATTCAAGGCCTGCTGCTTGTTCAGAATCACGGCCTGCTACTTGTTCCGAATCAAGTCCTCCTACTTTTACAGAATCACGGCCTCCTACTTGTTCTGAATCAAGGCCTACTTCTTTTTCCGAATCAAGGCCTCCTACTTGTTCCGAATCAAGGCTTCCTACTTGTTAAATATCAAGGCCTCCTACTTGTTCAGAATCAAGGCTTCCTACTTGTTCAGAATCAAGGCCTCCTACTTGTTCAGAATCAAGGCATCCTACTTGTTCAGAATCAAGGCCTCCTACTTGTTCAGAATCAAGGCCTCCTACTTGTTCTGAATCAAGGACTACTTCTTTTTCCGAATCAAGGCTTCCTACTTGTTCTGAATCAAGGCTTCCTACTTGTTCCGAATCAAGGCTTCCTACTTGTTCCGAATCAAGGCCTCCAACTTTTTCAGAACCAAGGCCTCCTACTTGTTCAGAATCAAGGCCTCCTACTTGTTCAGAATCAAGGCCTCTTACTTGTTCAGAATCAAGGCCTCCTACTTGTTCAGAGCGAAGGCCTCCAACTTGTTCAGAATCAAGGCCTCCTACTTGTTCAGAATCAAGGCATCCTACTTGTTCAGAACCAAGGCTTCCTACTTGTTCAGAATCAAGGCGTCCAACTTGTTCAGATTCAAGGCCTGCTGCTTGTTCAGAATCACGGCCTGCTACTTGTTCCGAATCAAGTCCTCCTACTTTTACAGAATCACGGCCTCCTACTTGTTCTGAATCAAGGCCTACTTCTTTTTCCGAATCAAGGCCTCCTACTTGTTCCGAATCAAGGCTTCCTACTTGTTAAGTATCAAGGCCTCCTACTTGTTCAGAATCAAGGCTTCCTACTTCTTCCGAATCAAGGCTTCCTACTTGTTCCGAATCAAGGCTTCCTACTTGTTCTGAATAAAGGCCTCCTACTTGTTCAGAATCAAGGCCTCCTACTTGTTCAGAAACAAGTCCTCCTACTTGTTCAGAATGATGACCTCTTACTTGTTCAGCATCATGACCTCCTACTTGTTCAGAATCAAGGCCTCCTACTTGTTCAGAATCAAGGCCTCTTACTTGTTCAGAATCAAGGCCTCCTACTTGTTCAGAGCGAAGGCCTCCAACTTGTTCAGAATCAAGGCCTCCTACTTGTTCAGAATCAAGGCATCCTACTTGTTCAGAACCAAGGCTTCCTACTTGTTCAGAATCAAGGCGTCCTACTTGTTCAGATTCAAGGCCTGCTGCTTGTTCAGATTCACGGCCTGCTACTTGTTCCGAATCAAGTCCTCCTACTTTTACAGAATCACGGCCTCCTACTTGTTCTGAATCAAGGCCTACTTCTTTTTCCGAATCAAGGCCTCCTACTTGTTCCGAATCAAGGCTTCCTACTTGTTAAGTATCAAGGCCTCCTACTTGTTCAGAATCAAGGCTTCCTACTTCTTCCGAATCAAGGCTTCCTACTTGTTCCGAATCAAGGCTTCCTACTTGTTCCGAATAAAGGCCTCCTACTTGTTCAGAATCAAGGCCTCCTACTTGTTCAGAAACAAGTCCTCCTACTTGTTCAGAATGATGACCTCTTACTT